>NW_016107431.1:947619-1012407 GCF_001604975.1 Cebus imitator
TTTTTCAGGGACTAGGTCTTGCTTTGTTGCCCAGGTTGGAGCATGGGATAGATCACAGTGCAGTGCAGCCTGGGCTCAAGCAATACTCTTGCCTCAGCCTTCTGAGTAGCTAGGACTACAAGCATGAGGCACTGTGCCCAGCACACTTTTTAAATATTTAGAACCAAATATTATGATATTATTGTAACTCTAATAGTGAAAGGTAAAACTATTTCCTATTATTGTCATCCTTGTATTTAATTTTTTTGTAACACAGGTTAAGAAATCTGTCATAGAAATTACATATTGAATTTATTTAGATTATTTATAAGAGTGTTTTCTATCTCACTCTGATATTGTCCTCAGGAATTTACCTCTTGATTTCTTTACAGCCTCTTTTATTATTGTTTATTTTTCTAGTCTATCTTCTATTACCCTTTGCCTAAAGAAAGATACTGTTTCCAAGGATTTTTAAGAAGCAGAGACAGAATGCATCCTTGGACATTTTGTTGAGTCTGCAATAAAAAGTGTTTCCAGTGGCACTTCACTGGTACTTCCGTCCATGCCATAACAAACTGAATTGGCTGCAGTGAGTATATATGAGCCTTATTTATAAGGACCAGCTCATGTACAAGAATATCATATATACTCATTTTTCTCACCATTGATAGACTATAATATACTTTGCCTTGTTAACTATACTTCAATTAAGTTACTTTTTTCTTCTTCTCTTCTTTTATACAGATACGACTGAACTGTTATTAGTGTAAAGTCCATGGCTACTTTTGCTCTTCACTTTTCTGGCCTTCTTGCTGAGAATGAGTTCTCATCTTACTCTCCTGTGATCTCTGTGTACTCATAATTAGAGTATATAAGTAGGAACCATGTATAGTTATGAATATATAGTAACATATCTATTCTGTCACATATTTATTTTATTGCATATTTAAAAAATATAGTTGAAGATAGATTGTGTTACTTGGAAGGTAAAGGTGTCTACAGAATACTTGTTTTTAAAAAGGGGGTGCTGGTCTGAAATAGTGGGTATGGCCATAACTTAGCAAACCGTTGCCAGAAATTGGATTAATATTAACTTTGTTCTATTAGGTTGATGCAAACGTAATTGTAATTTTTGCCATTATTTTTAAGGTACTCAGGCTTTATGTGTAAGGTACAGTATTGACTACATTTCATGTACCATATTTTATATATAAAATTGAACATCTTGTCTTCTAAGCAAAAAAACAAAAGACTTCTAGATGAAATAATTCCTTGTGGGTTATTACCTACCCTATCCCACTTCCACTAATATGGTTAGAGATAGCCTATTTAATACATCCTTTAAACATGTGTTTGAGGATTGAAACTCAGTTCTTAATGATTAAACATTTTCGGGACTCCGTTTAAATCAAATTTTAGGCTGTCATTAGCAAAGTATAGTTATTCTTAGATTCTTTTTTAATCTCTTGTTTTGATGGCTTTTTTGTACCCTAGTTCTTTGCCTAATTTTGTTGAGTTAGAAAATATGGTAATTTAAACAACTTCTTGGTAATTCTGCAAATGGAAAAGAGATTTTTTAAGGCAGATTTAAATAAATGAATCAATTTTGATTCCAAAGCTGGTATTAACATATTTTAATGCAGTGGAAAAAGCAAGATTCATCTTAAGGTTATATGAGGTCTATCAAATTGACCTACACGAGCCCACAGAAGTTACATGTTTCCTAAGGCCAAGGAACTGTTTCATGACCTTGAAGGGTATATTAGTATTTCTATTTAAGTCATTACATTTTCAAACATTGGAACTGCTCAGATTTGGTTCACTGCACAAACCAATCACTTAGAATGTTAAAGAGCATGACTCAGGTCTCCTGGAGACAGCTCTTCTGTAATTGAGCTCTCGTTTGCATGGCCTGTCTACCTTCTCCGTTAATTTTTTTTCTTGTTTTTTTTTTTTTTCTCCTTGTCAGCCTACATTATGAATGCAACTGATAGAACAAACCCCAACACCTTACATTGAAAATTTTCTTCCTAGAACTCATTTAAAACACATGCTGAGGTTCTCAAATGGCAAGTTTAAAAAAAAAACTCAGAGCATTTTAGAGTTGGAAGTTATTGTTGGATTCATATTACAATCACATGAGGAGCTTAAGAAAATACTAATGCTTCCCTCCCGTCTTTGGAAATTCTAACTTAGCTTGTGTGGGAAAGTCAGGGAACACCTATATATTTTCTAAACTTTTTACTGGGCTAGTCCCATTCAATCAAATGAAAAAAGAAATTCAGGAAGAATTTGGCATATCAAAGGTCACACAACTAGACAGTGGTAAAGTTGAAAGTAAAAGTCAGATTTCCTGACACTTAGTTCAGACCCTTTAAACTATTTGGAAATTACTCTTTCAGAGATATTCTCCCACAAAAGCTTCAAATATAAATCGGACGTGCACTTCAGTTGGGGAGGTAAATATAGCTAGATACCCCTCATATTTATCTGATATGATGCATTGAAAGACAGTCTTATTTAGAAAATGCTAATGCTATGTTTCCCATAAAAAGAGGGGGTTTGTATTTTTTGCTGATTTATAATACATAGTATGATGATGGTTAAATAGTCTCTTCCCCTGAAGAGAGTTTGCAAAAAAAGTAGTATTATCTCTGCATTACAGTTCAGTCCCTTTGCAGCATGGGACATGGCAAAAATACCTTGCCAAGAATTTACACCAAATCAATTTTCCACTGTATTATCTACAACACATCATTATCGTTGATTGTTTAGATGAAAATGGCCTCACAATTACAATGAATCATCTACTTTTATAGTAACAATTTAGAACTGCGGAAGAAAGACATAAAAAAAGAAATGACTTAAGGGTTGACACTTAGCCTTTGTTTACAGTATTCTTTTAATATTGATGTTGATCTTTCAGTATTCAGAGCTCAGATGGACAATCTCAACAATGGCTCTTGAAAAGTATGCTTGTCTTTAAATTTTGTTTTCTTGTTTTATGTTCGTATTATTGCAAGTACTAGGGTTGATCAGTACTTTGTATGTTTTATTACTTGTTTTAATGAGGTTTTGGTACAAGAAAAGGCATATTCTTTTGTGAATGCATGTGTCTAATGTAGAATTATACATGAAATTATTATACTTCTATGGGTCCTTCAATTTTGTTTCAAATAAAGTATTTTACTTGAGCCTGTTCGTCCCTGATATATGGAAAACAATGGGTCAGTTCAACTATCTTGAAATGGGCAAATGTTTAGTTTTGCTCATCCACAAAAGTTAAGTTTAGCATGAATGCTGGGTGCATTATATGGATTTTTAGAATCTGGCAAATTTATGAATATAGAAAAGAGCAAATTAGAAAAAAAACCCTTAAATTACTTTATCTCCAGGTGATAAAATTTCATGAATAGTTGAAAGGAGAAGGACATACAGATGAAAAGGGTGGAAAATCCCAGAAAATTGAAAACAACTATTAAATGATATGTAAATGACTATGCAGACATTTCTAAAGCCTGTGATTATTTTTTAAGTGTGACTAGTAAAAAGGATTTATTAAAAGTTCAGTTGAATGCTGTGAGTTTGAATATCATACACATAACAAACTCACAGTGAGGAATTGAAAATTAATGGGAAATTAAATATGAGGCTTTAAACTGACTTTTTTTTAAAGAGATGCTAGAGGACAGAAAGGAAAGCGATGCTTTCATTTAAAGGTAGAGTTTGAAACCATTAATCTAGGATGCTAGGAGAAGTATTCATGAATAAAATGATTAAAGCTTGAAATTAATATATATATATATAAATTGGCAATGATAATTTGTTATGAATTATTTGAGTCAAAATTATGGCCCAAGAAAAATGTGCAATTTCCATTTAAAGTATAGAAAAATATTTAAATTTTTGGAAATGGGCTGAGTGTCTTTGTCATAGGGCACTTGACTAAGACTTTGATTGAAACAGAGAAGTTTGAAGGTCACTTCATCCAGTCGACCAACCAATGCTACACATTGCTGCTAAGTAGCAAATTCTTTCATGCACATTGAACATATTGTCTTGACATTTTATATTTCATGATTAGCATAAATATAGACAAAATTATTTGAAAGCCAAATTGTCTTTTCTGTTTTGTTGTTGTTGTTACCAAAGTCTGCAGATTCTCTGATCATTCAAACTGAAGTATTTAGAAGAGCAATCTAATATGAATGCCTCTCTTTAGTACTGGAAATTCCTCAAGGACCAGAATGAGGTCCTATTTCTTTCTGTGTTGAGCATTTAGCACAACATAGTTTCTCAATACACATTTGTTTAATGAATGTGAGGATGAATGAATAAATGAATGATTAATTAATATTGCTTTTCCCAAGATTATGTGCAGACATCACATTTGTCTATTTTCATTTGTGTTTTTCTCCTTCCTTTCTCTACTGCCAAAACAGACTCTAAGGCAGCTTAACAAAATGATTGGTGTGTATGGAGGCTCAAAACAATATTCTCAAGTGTGGTGTCTTGGCATGCTGAATACTTTGAACAGAAGGAAGTTGGGAGAGCCTCAGAACCAAGGTCTTTCTGACTTTCTTCCATTCTCCTGTCTTCCACCCCTATTTTCCCTGCAAAATAAGTCACAGAAACCAGAATTCTTCTTCCACAAAGTTGGTCATAGAAACTAGAACTCCTCTTTCCCAAAGCAAGGTATAAAACCTAGAAATATAACTCTTTTTCCTTCTCTTGAAGACCCTTATTTCAGAGAGGATTTGCCCCATCCCCAGGAGAAAGGTATGTTACACAACGAGGCCAAGAAGAATATGAACTGACAAACCTTGCTGGCTTTCCCCAACAGTCTGTAACCATGAGAGTCTACTGTTTCTCTCAATCACATTTTTATACGATCTATATGATTGTTCATTCTTCATTCAACCAAACAGACAATTTTCCCTACATCTTTGGGTCTTGTTTCTGAAGGCTCCCACATCATGTCTGATTAAATACATTTGTCAGGCTTTTGTGTTGTTGACCTGTCTTTTGTACCAGGAGTGTTGGCCATGATCCTTATGATGGGTGAGGAAAAGTGTCACGCCTTTCTACCCCTCCATGTGCGTAATTTCAAGTCTGTTTTCTACAACTTCAGACTGGGGAAGAAGGAAAGTGAGAGGGAGGAGGAAAAGGAATGATCACATACACAGCCTAGAAGGGAGTCCAACTTCTCCTTGCTACCTCCCCCATTACGCCTACTTTAGATCTCATAAACCCCCTCTCTTCTCCAAAGCAGAGAGAATCGCAGAGTGGGGAGGAGGGTGACAGTTCAAAGGGGGAGCTTAGCCTCCTGAACAAGGGGAGACTAAACCTAACTAATATATGATAGTTCAAATCACACCTGTCACACATTTCATCTTTGAAATTCCTGCTAAAATTTCCATGCTAACTCTTGACAGTCCACACTCACTCTTGGTTTCTGTTAGTATCTTATTGCTGATAGCACCCACTTCTTTCTCTTCATTTCTAATTTCTCTGCTGAGCATTGGTCTCAGATATTCAGCTATCTGTTGTGTGTTTCTTCTCAGGTGTTAGCCTCCTCAATCTCATATTTTTCAAAACTAAATTCAATAAATTCTTAATGATAAATTTAGTCTGCTCATAATTTGAGGAGGTTGAGAGTGCTTCAATTTGAGCAAACCAGAAATTTGTTTCTAAACTTGGAATCCTCCCACATCCTCTCCAATCACATCACCAAGCCCTAATTATTTTACTTTCTAAACACATTTCAAAACCTCATTCTTCTCTATACACTCAATTCCACAGTTCAGATTTTCTTTGCTTTACCCTCCTATCCCAGTGTTCTATAAGCTGTGTTCTCTAATTCTTGTCCCATCTTCCTCAATATGATCTTCTTTCCTACCACTGTGATTTACCTGAAATGTAAAATAAACCATGTCATTCTTCTGTTAAAATTTCTCAGTGGCTTCACTTCAAGTACTTCATGAAGCTCATTCTCCTTTATAACAGTGCATGCCCAGGCTTTCTTGAAAAGGTCCTGATTTCTTCTTCAAATTAATTTCTCACTATCTCAGATTCTTTGCATTTTATGCCCCAGAGAACAAGAAAACTATTAGTAGTTCTCAGAAAACCCAACATTGTCATAAGGTCTGTCCTTGGCTCGTTCTGTGCTTAAATGCCTTCTTTTCTTTCCTTACTTCCCCTCTTGTAACAGAAATTTCCTAGTTATCATTCAAATGTGGCTTCGTATCTAATACTTAGTAATAATATAATTACCATAATCATAAGAATAACATATTCGTATGGCATTTATTAGTTCACAGAGTATTTTCACACAGTATTGGTCTCAGATATTCAGCTAGCTGTTGTGTGTTTCTTCTCAGGTGCTAGTCTTTTCAATCTCATAATTTTCAAAACTAAATTCAATAAATTCTTAGTCTGAGGAAATTATATCTATATTATGATGGCACTTTGAGGTAGACAAGAAAGGTATTATTTCCAATGTATACTTGAATATAAGACAAATACTTTTTTTTTCCTTTCTTTTTTAAATAGAGACAGGGTCTTACTCTCTTGCCCAGGCTAGAGTGCAGTGATGCTATCATAGCTCACTGTCACCTCAAACTCCTGAACTCAAGAGATCACCTCAGCCTTCCGAGTAGCTGGCACTACAGGTGTATAACACCACTTCTGGCTAATTTTTAAACAAAATTTTTGTAGGAACAAGGTCTCACTATGTTACCCAGGCTGGTCTCGAACTCCTGCGCTCAAGCCATCCTCCTACCTCGGCCTCCCAGTGCTGAGATTACAGGTGCGAGCCATTGTGAGACAGAGACTTTTATGCCTGTCTTTCACTCAGTCTTCAGTGCCTAGAAATGCCTAGCAAGGAGCAGGTCTCAATGAATCTTTTTGAATGAATGAATGAAAAAACTGGTAGATTAAGAAAATTAGTGATTGTCCAGAGATATACAAATAATAAATTTTAAAAATGTAGTTGTAATGTGGTCCTTTGTGTCTTAATCTAGTGATGGGCTAGGAGAATAAGTTGTGATAAAAAACACTCTACTTTACTTAATACATATTAAAATTTTTTAATATGCTAGCTAAATTAGTTTTATTTTTCTCTTGATTCAGGACTTGGCATTGTTTTCTTAAGGTGGCATATATATATTATATATGTATATATTATATATATATTTTTTCTTTTCTTTTTTTTTTTTTTTTTTTGAGATGGACTCCCCCTCTGTCACCAAGGCTGTAGTGTAGTAGCACCATCTGAATGGCTGCCACCTCTGCCTCCCGTGTTCGAGCAGTCTTCCCACCTCAGCCTCCTAAGTAGCTGGGACTACAGGCATGCACAAACATGCCTGGCTAATTTTTGTAGGGATGGGTTTTCATCATGTTGACCAGATTAGTCTCAAACTTCTGACCTCAGGTGACCTACTGACTTCATCCTCCCCAAGTGTTGTGATTACAGGCGTGAGCCATCGCTCTCAGCCCAGGTGGCTTACACATTTTTTTCTTTAAGTATTAAATAGTAAATTAACAAGTGACTCTAAGACCGAGACCAAAAAGTGGTTTTTCTGTGAGAGGTACAAGATGAAAATTTCTCTTCTGAGTAGCAGCAAAGAAGAACCAAAAAAGGATTAAGATATTTCTTAATGTAATATGAATTGTGTTAGGCAACATCTAGTTGGGGTTAAATCTTCAAGTAAAAGGATAATTTGGGAAAAGTTTTCTTGAAATAATTAATGTTGGTCCTAAGCAAATGAAATTAGAATTTCAAAGGGAAAATAGTATGACGAACATATTCAAATAGAGTTGGTAAAAAGAGTATGTTAAAAAACATCTCTACTTTTGGTTGTTTACCATGAAATAGCTCCATTAGACAAAACACACACATACACAAGCTCATTTAAAGAAGAGCACACCCATGGGACTTTGTAATGTTATGCCTTCCAGCTTCCAACATCAACCTGCTTGATTAGACTGTCTTTTTAGAGCAGTATGTGATAACTGGATTACTCAATACATTTGATCACATAGTCTGTGCAGAAATCCCCCCCTCAGTTCATAAAATCAATTCATACAAACAAACCCTTTTAAGTATGACCAAGAGTTTTGCATCTTCTCCTGTTGGATCTTAGTTGCTTCTGCTAGTACTTTGTTTAGCAGAAAAACTAGTTTTATATTAAACTCTAGAGCTCTGTAGCTGCTTTACTATCAAACATTTATGTGTTATTTTACGGCCTGCAAGGTATTTTACAGCCCTTGTACCAGTGTTTCCATCCTTGACCTCTTTGAGCTGTAACCAGAGTGTTGTCATCCCATTTTTACACACTTCAGAAAGAAGGCTATGCGAGGGTAAATGACTAGCAGAAGGTCAGATGATAAGTTAATAGTCAAAAAGGTATGATAGGTCATCATCTTAGAATTGCCAGTTTATTTCTTAGCTCATACTGCTATACTGATTCTTTTCTGGCTTTTGGCTGAGTTGTCTGTAAAAGACGTCTGAAACTCAAAGAAGGATGGGTTTAAGTAATGGAGGATAACATATATAAGAATGTCGTGACAATAGTATAATTTATTGTGAACAACTATTATTGAACTTTCAAAAGAAATACATGATTAGTGTAGAGAAAAAAATCATTATATTCAGAAATATTAAAATTGCTATGGATTTGTTTTTAAATTGGGGTGACCAAGATAAATTTGGAATGGTTTTGATTTGAAAAGTCTAGGAGGCTGTGTTGTCAAACTGTCAAATTGGCTGCCTGGTCAGGTTTATTTTATTCATTTTGGGAGAAATGGAAATCAGAGTAAAATTTCATGATCACAAATTACATAAACAGGAAAAACAAAAAAAAATTTGAAATTAAAGCTTATAAAAGAACTGATGAATGCTTAAGTAATGTGAGTTTAGTATTTGTCAAATAATGATGTTAAGCTAGAGACTGTAAAGTTTTCTGGAATTAAGATTATAGGAGGATACTTGATATCCTGACTTTTAGTTGCTGTCTTAAAATATAGTCTGGTTAAAATCATAGTCTCTTAAATAGTTTCATGGTTCAGATGCTTTTTCAAGGCATTTGCTCGCAAAAGAAGAGTGTTCAGCTTTATGATCAGTTTGCTGTTAAGTTGGAAGGGTTATATTTGCATAAGGTTCTTTCTCGGGAACATGTTAATAGGAACCTGAATGTAAATAAAAGGAGGAAGCTGCTTTAGATATTTTTCTGTGGTTCTCCTTGATGGGAAAATCTTATGTACATATTCAGTGGATGAGCCTTTCTTGCTTCTGGGCTCAATGTTCAACTAATTAATGTCATTCAAGCATTATATGCCTTTGCATTGGCATTTGATCGAATTTCAAATCCTCTATTTGAATGAATTGCACCTTGAAAAGAATTCATGTTTGTATTTTATTTAGCCTAGGTTGTGTCTATGTTTAGTCTCCATCCACTTCAAATACGGTTTTCACTATTCTTGTGGAAAAAGACCGAACCACTGAGGCTATGGCAAATCTCTTTCTTTTTTGCCTTTTACATACATATGTTTGTGTGTCTGTGTGTATGTTTGCATGTAGGCTTCATGTAGGGAGGTAGTTAATCAAATATGTATAAAATTGATTGTAAAAAATTACTCTATTAACAAAACAACTCTAACACCTGTGAATAAAATAAAATACATTAACTTTCTTCACATTTACATTTGCTAATATAGTAACTGTATCACAAGACAATTCTCTGGATGGTACTCTTTCTGATTATTTTTATTTTATTCATTTTTCCATATCTTAAGTTTCCAAAAATAAGAGTGAAGGTAATAAGAGCTAAAATTATTGAAAAATTTCTGTATAATGGTATTACTTCACATGAATTGTCACATTTAATACTTTCAAAAATTCTGCTTGTTACTATTATAATGATTGCCAGTTACAGATAAGGAAACTGAGGTTTGGAGAAAAGAGAATGAATACCCTGCTCAAAGTCAAGTAGATAGAAGGTGGTCCAGGAATTATTTAAGCCATTGATGGAATGGATAACCTGAGATCTTAATCTCTATGATGTATTGAATATAAACTATTTTCTAAAGGGAAAAAAGTGAACATTACATTTTAAAAACTGGATATCCCTGGTGTTTTTGGTAGAAAATAAATCCCTACCAAAAAAGCTTTTAATATATTATTTCTTCTATGACTCTCCCTTATATAATCTTTGGGCAAATTTTATTTTCCAAAGACAACCACAACAATAACTTGTATTTTGCAAGTTCTTAAAACAAATGTTGCTTCTCCTCTATCAAGAAATAGAGCCTAATCACCATGCTCTCAAATCTAGGTGGGCTGGCCATTGCTTCCATAAACAATGTGGCCTAAATGACACTGTATGTCTTCTGAGGCTAGATTTTGTTAAAAAAAAAAAAATTGGGACACTTGTTAAAATGGTAAGGCAGACAATATTTAAAACTATTTAAATAGGGGAGGGAGAATGAATGTAATTCTGAATACTGCAAAGACAGCTGGGGATTTAAAGCCAGTGAACAGTGAGGGGGCAGTAGATGGAGAATTACTGAGAGGAGATATAAGGGTAGATGGATTCTTGCTACACAGGCCTAATAGGACCCTGCCTAAAAGCAGGCCAAGGACTGGCCAAGGGTGGGCAGATTCTGGTGAAACTGACTTGGAATTTTTTTCCTGAAACTAGACTCAGCAAGCCAAAGACAGGATAAGACAATGTGGAGTCCTCGTTAAAAAGAGGGCTCAGAGGAGCCTGATCCAAGTTTGGTCAGAGGGAGTCTGTTAGTTTGAAAAGACCATGCAATCTGATTGAGACACTCAATCTTGTGACCCATTCACTATGCTGGGAAGAAGCCCAAGACACATGGAGAAGAAACATGTAGCTGTTTTAAGTGACAGCCATCATCACCCACCAGATACCTGAGTAAATAAGCTTCAGATGCCACCAGCCCCCAATAACTGAGTCCCTCAGCTTTCATGTATTCTCATCTGAGGCCCCAGAAATCATGAAGCTGAAGCTAGCTCTCCAGTTCTTCTCTGTCCAAATTCCTGAGGCATAGAATTCAGGGGCATAATTAAATACTTGTGGCCTTATTTCTCTAAATTTAGAGTGGCTTGTTAGATCGGAACAAAACTCTTCTCACTATTCTGATTTGGGCCCATATCTTTTTCATGGGCTATTACAATAACCTCCTAACTGTTCTTCCTAATTTCACTGCTGCTTTCCCATAGTTTTGCCTCTACCTAGTAGCTCAAGTTAGTTGATAACAATCTTCTTTTCAAAACCTTGCAGTGGACTTGTCCCTTTCAAAGAAAGAAAGGCAAGGTCCCAAAGGCCAATATGTCTCCTCTTCTTCTGCCACCATTCTTCCCCTGGTCTCCCTTCTTCTGGCCACAATGGGGCTCATCTTTTCCTTTGAACATATCAAGTGTACTCCCTGCTCTCTATGCCTATTATGGACTTTCCCCTGACACCTGTGTTTCTTACTTTCTTGCTTCCTTCAGGTCCTGGCTTAAATACCAATATGGTTTGGCTGTGTCCCCCCCCACATCATCTTGAATTGTGGTTCCCATAATCCCCACGTGCCATGGTAGGGACTTGACAGGAGGTAATTTAATCATGGGGGTAGTTACCTCCATGCTGTTCTTGTGATAGTGAGTTAGTCCTCATGAGATCTGATGGTTTTGTAAGGGGCTTTCTCCCATTTTGCTCTGCACTTCTTCTTGCTACTGGCATGTGAATAAGGATGTGTTGTTTCCCCTTCCGCCATAATTATATTAATAAGTTTCCTGAGACCTCCCCAGCCATGCTGAACTGTGAGTCAGTTAAACCTCCTTATTTTGTACTCTGGTATGTCCTTATTCGCAGCATGAGAATAGGCTAATCCAAATATAAAAAGGCTTTCGCTTACACTGTATATAATAGATACCCCTGCCACATCCACCTTAACCTGTTTCATTTTCCACATATCACTTACCATCATCTGAAATATTATATACTTATTTGTTAATATATTTATTGTGTGGCTCCCTCCTGTGGATTGGAGTCCTTTTGGCGCTTGCATAGGACTCCTTCCATGAGAAAATTTGTGTTCAAAGCATTACTCTCAGTACCTGAAATGTGCCTGGGACAAAGTAGGAATTCAATAAACATTTGTTGACTGAATGAATTTAGCCTGCAAGAGTAATTTTAAAGAGTTACTTTCTATATGGCCTGGGATGCTTTGTCCTTGGACTTTAGTATTGAATAATTTTTTATATTTCCATTTTATATCATATAGAACATTATGAAAGAAGGCTCATAAGTCAGCAGGAGGAACATTGGTAAGCTTCAATAGGCAAATGTGTTGTGGAAAAGCTGTGGAATGCAGGCTTCTGAGGAGGGAAGAGGACTAAGAACTCAGCCAAGGTGTCAACATATTAATGAAGGCAAAGGGGGCATCAGCTGCAAGTAGAAGTGGGAATTTGACCTGAGCAAGTTAATCATTATCTGTGAGCCTCAGTTTTCTGGGATGATAAACACATATATTATAAATGTAAAATGGAACAACTGTGTATCAGAAATTAATCTTAATTTTAAAATCATATATTGTTTCAGCTCCTCAACATTATTCATGAGAAACTGGTACATAAACATAACAATAGGCTGGACAGCTAAAATTTGTGGAGACCTAGTGTTTGCTCTGTCTCTTTAGTAATCCGTTTCCTCTCTTCTCTTAACACATTAACCATATATGGAAAAGACCTAGCCCAAAATACTCTTCCAAAGTTTAGAAAAGTGGCTTTCTGCTTTTAATAGCAAAACCAAGAGGTTTGCTGTTTTATGGTGTAAAGAGTACACGACATAGGAAAAATAGACTAGAAACTCTCAGTCTTAAGGGACTGTGGAAAAGAGGTAAAGGAAAAAGAATGAGGGACAGAGAATGAATTACATAAACCAACATAGTCTGAATCTCCTTTCTCTGGGCTTGGAGAGAACATGTGTTAGAAAAATTGAGAGGCATATACAGTATGGAAAGATCCCTCTGCACACTCTCCCTTTGGAATTCAAGAAGAAACCTGTAACATCAGAGGCAACACAGTCTAGTTAAAAGAGTGGAAAGTTGTGATCATGCTGAGAGAGGATCTGGTGGCCTTCCCCAGCCTCTTGGTTTGTGTGTGGGGGGTGCATTAGTGGAAAGTCAGCGTGCCTGCCAAGTGGTAGAAATTGGGTAGGTAGGAGCACATGGGCCTGCAATCAAGATGGCTAAAGGGAGCTCAGTTTACTCCAGGAACATTGTCTAGACAAAAATAAAGGACAACAAATGTACTAGCCACAGATTGAAGCCTTAGTAGACAGTAGGCAGACAGGAAGCATTGTACCAGATTCCAGTAGATGATAGTTAGTGTAGACCCAATGACCAGCACAAGGTAGGGATATTCTTCTATCCTCCAAAATTCAGGGTCAAGTCACCCACACAGTCCTCTTGTACCCCACCTTAGAAAAAAGACAGGAGGAGAGGGAAGCTCTCTGAGAGACTGAAAACTTACCTAAATGAGACACCAGGCCCTAGCAGCTATTACAAGATCAGACTGAATTAAATTGAAACTGGTTGGGCATTTAGTTTTTCTAAATGCCCAGATGGTGAGAGTTCTTCCAGGTAATTATCAAGAGTAAATTGCATTTTCTCATTATATATGAATTCTTATGATTTTTCCTCACCATTACAGAAGAATGTTGAAATAATCTGAAATCATATTTACAAGCATTTAGAACAGTGCTTGGCATTTACTAGTCACTAATGAAATGGTAGCAATTACTACTTTTGAAAGCAACACATTATTTTTGAAGGGGAACTAAGTCAATAATGGCAAAGAAATTGTGGTAAATCTATGCTTTGATTAGGCAGTGGTCTTGGTGTTCAGAAAACCAAAACTTTCTATCTTCACAACTCTATTCATTTCAGTTTCACTTGGGCGTGACTTTTAAAATAATAAACACAATCCGATAAAAAAAAGTTGTTTTATAAAATTTAACCTTTAAACATAGCTAAAGATACCATATTTCTTATTCATTTGTACTCAGTCGCTTTCTATAATTTTGTCTTAATAAATATTTAATGTAGATTAATAAAAAATAAAACACCATATTTTGATACTAGATGCTTCCAAATGTGTAGTTAAGGATAATGTTACACGATGACAACATTCCTAAAAGTAGCATTTTGTTGCATTGCTTGATTTTCATAATAATATTAAAAATATATATATTAGCTATTTACGAGAATATATATAATGTATATACATTTATATAATCCATAATGACTATTGCTAAGCTTTTTGAGCACTTCTTATGTGCCAAGCACAATGCAAAATGTTTCACGTGTTGTCTCATTAATCCTCACAACAATTCTAGTAAATAAATACGATAGTGTTCCACATTTTACTAATGTTGAAAACTGAGGCACAGAGAGATTGTGTAACCCTCCTAACACCATAAAGCGAGTATCAGCACTGATTTTGAGCTCAAGCAATGTGATTTTATAGTTGTGACTATTACCATGCTGTAGAGGTTTGTTGTTGAGGACAGCCTGCAATACAATACATTCTGCAATACAATAGTTGACTTTGGCACATTTTCACCCAAAATCGTCTTCTGATTTTAACAAGAGAAAAATATTTAGAAATATTCAATAGATAAGGTTTCAACAGACAATAATTTTATTCCATCATTTCATAGATTACATTTTATACAAAAATGGTTTTAGTATGAATATTTGAAACAGGCTTTTGATAAAACTTTAACAAAATTTTATCAACAGCTTCTCTGATTTTGAAAAAAATGTACTAATCGGGAGATATTGTGGATATTGTTCCATTAGTGTAAATGGACATTATGTTCAAGGCAGCAAATTCTTCATAAAGAGAATTTGAAGGCACTGTTTTTCTCCTCTGTGGTATCAACATCTATAATTTCATTTCTTTATTAAAGATGATTTGACAATGAGAAAAATTCAAACCTGTTAGAGCATTAGAACATAGCTGATACATTTCCAAAAGAAAAGCACATTTCTGATGTTTGAGGGATTTCGAACAGACATTTATTGCTTCATAAAAAGAAGAGGTAATGAAGTCCTTCTGGAATAAGAATGTAGTTACCATATGAAAAAATATATTATTTTCCTTAAGAAATTCTGAAAGCAAATTACATGTAAAAACATTCGGGTAAGTTGGTCATTTTATCTGTTATAATGCTTTCATTTTTGAAAAATTATTAGAGTAGTTTAGTGTGCAAAAACCTGAAAATTACTACAGATTGGAGATTTGCCAAATTCTTACTACATTTTGGGCACTGTTCAAGACACTTTACATGTATTAAATTATTTAATCTTTACAAGAGACCTATGGAGTCTCCATTTTATAGACAGGAAACTGAGGCACTGAAAGATGAAGACATTTGCACAGACATGATGTAAGCTAGAGTTATCTGGCTCTAGAGTAATCCCATTTAACTTCATGCTCTTTTGTCTTAAGAATATTTAATAATACTTTGTTTCTAATGTATTTTCAAATTTCCATACTTTTTTCATTCATTGAATATATTTTGTTGAGAATGAAGCCAAATTTTTCATGATTTTTACAGAAAATATAAAATGCTATTTCAGAAATTTGTCTATTATTTCTCAAGAATATCCTGTGTTTAAAATTATAACTTTCTTCCCGCAGAGATGTAATTTGTTTTAATTAGGTCATCTAAATGTCAATTATTTATGTTGACTACAGCAATTCCTAATTTTGGGATTTCACAGGCCTTCACTCTTACCTGGCACTCTGGGAATCTTCTCTGTTTTGCATAAACTTAATTATATTACTTTGTTGAAGAGATGCAAGAAAAATGACATTCTTCTAGAGTGACTTCTCAATTAAATCAAAGAGATCTGATAAGATTAAAGAAAATGCTGGCAAAGCACTGTGGTAAGAAAGAGAGACTGTCCATGTTAAATGAGTTACCAGGAACAAAATACAGGATTATATCAGGACACTATTCACTTAGCATAATTAGTAGTTTTTGTTACTAACATACTAAATGATTTATTAGCTGTCAGTGATAAGATGATGTGCTATAATAATTACTCCAAAACACCACATCTTGATTTATACAGCAATTTTATTGCCAAAGCACTTGAACCTCATATACCTTTCATTACATTTTGGTAAAATAATTAAGGACAAGTGTTACAATTCCAAAGTAAAGATAGAAACTGAGTCACATAGATGCTAAGTAACCTAATAATGATCTCACAGTGACAACATTGAGTCTCCAGCCTCTAAATTCTCCTCCTGTTTTCTGCCTAAAATCATGGTCTCTGCCTAGAGATGGCTTCACAGTGAGGAGAAGCGAGAGAGAAACTAGAAAATTCCATCATTTGTTTTATCCAAACACTTGGAAATATAGCATCTTCTGTTTAAAAATAGCGTTGGTGTGGATAAAGAAGAGGATAAAAGGGTTTAATTGCAGACTATTATTTTTTTCTTAACTGTGTGGTAGTAAACACATAAATGCAACCATACGTTCAGGAATCTTGGTATATAAACAAGGGATTATAAATCACAAAAATGTGTGAGCTCCTGATTATCAAGATTTTTGACTGTTATAACATTAAAATAATGTAAACTGTAAGAGTGGCTACTGTGGTTTCTCTAGGTGACATGTGGTTTGTGAGAACAAAGGCCATGGATTACGGAATTGCTCATCAAATTTACGTCCTGATGTCTGTGATGCCGTGGGGTGGGTAAAAGAATTATGTAAGTACTGCATCTGCTCCTAGGAAGTGATCTGCGAAAATGTCCTAATTTTTAAAATGCCTGCCTATGTGTTATAGGAATCACAATTAAATGAATCCTTGTTTGCTAACTGTAGCTATTTTGCATTCGGAGTGAGCACTTACATCACTAAACCGAATCCTCTGGGCTAAAAAGTCTACATGTTAATTTCTTTATATGCTTTCAGAAAGTATAGAAGATGTGATTGGTGGGAATTAAAATTGGACCTGAGTTTTCATAAATATTAGTGAAATCTGATTAGATATAACATGAATCATAGGACCCAGATATTAACCTGACTTTAATCTCTGCTGTATGTGGATAGTGGTAAATGTTATTAAATGAAAGTATGCCCACCAAAGAAAAGCTATTAAGAAATCTATAAACTTTCATGCTATATCTTGTAAAACTAAACCCAAATCAGTTTGGGAAGTTAGGAAAGCAATTAAATGGCAACTTTCCCCATTCCTTTTCTTTCTGATGAAATATGAAATGAAACATACTTATCATTTTCTTATGTTATCTGTGTATTAAGTTTAAATTCTGTATGAAAATTGAGGAAAGTCTAGCCTAATAGAGGATAATGATTTTTCCCAGGATATTACTTACAGTGAAATACTGATTTCTGGATTTCTTGACCAAATTCTTTATTATTCTTATGATTTGATAACTACCCTAAGGATATTGGCTAGTCAGTGTCTGGATTCCAATCATTCAAGAAGAAGAGCAGTATTTTAGGCTTATAGAGAATTTGGCCTGACAATAACCTGATGGCAATATTTCTAGGAGCTGCCAGATCTTCTAATTCTATTTGAATATCATTCACAGTGTTGCAGAAAACAATGAGAATAAGTTATTGAATATGTTGTCATTCTGATCTTATTTAATTTCCTTTCTATCTAGCTATACTTAAGAAGACAACATGGGACTAGAATGTTGGCAACAATGCATGTTCAGACAAGTCCACAATACCAGGACATTAAAGTGTTTTAAGCACCATATAAATAAGCATATAGGAGTGATATGTGGGGAGTGACATTGGTGTACACAAAATAAAGGCATTTCTGTAGTTTGGAGACACATAGGAGCTTATGATAAAGCTTATTTAATCTTGTAGTCTAGAGAAACCCCATCTTTAGCCTAAGATTTCCTTAAGAATTCCATATCAGCAAGCTGTCAGTGAACTACTCATCTTAATAGTTCACTGCCAGTGATGCACTGGAGAGCAGAGATGTTGAGGAACACATGAGCAAACTAAAAAGAGTCTTGCTTCCTTAGAGAGGGAGATCAAATGTGGTACCACAGTGGCATCAAGCTCTGGGCCAACAAGGATGCCTATATAGCAATGAAATAAGTCTTTTACTTTTCCTAAGGTTATAGATGGTCAGAATTTTAGGAAAGTTTAAATATCAAATGCCTTTTAGTTCTGTTATACAGAGAGTGGTCTCCAACGTGGTCCTACATATAGTCCTAATAGGATACAAGGACTAATTCTGACAAGGCCAGCTATAATGAGTAGATAACTACATACTCTTGATTTAAAGTAACCACTATCCATGATATTTCAAAAGTTCTGGTAATTCAGAAAGTTTTAAAAATGTTTATTCTGGGTCTGGTGTGGTGGCTCACACCTGTAATCCCAGCACTTTTGGAGGCTGAGGCAGGTGGATCACAAGGTCAAGGGATTGAGACCATCCTGGCCAACAAGGTGAAACCCCGTCTCTACTAAAAATACAAAAATTAGCTGGGCATAGTGGCTTAGGCCTGTAGTCCTAGCTACTCAGGAGGTTGAGGCAGAAGAATCGCTTGAAACCTGGAGGCAGAGGTTGCAGTGAGCCAAGATTGTATCACTGCACTTCAGCCTGTGAACAGAGCAGACTCCATCTCAAAATATATATGTATTTTTATTTTGAATTTACAAAAAAATGCCACATGGAGTCATAATTATTGGCTTTGTTTATATGTATATATTCTTTAAATAATATAGAGAATTATCTTTCCTTCCACTGTGACCTCATAACACTTCCACTTAAGAAGTAATTTAATAAAGATCCAGTCTTATCAGTTTCTCTTAAGTAAAAGTCTGATGATAAAAATATATATATATACACATTGTCTCTTGTGTTTGCTAGTTTTCATCTCTTGATAAGTTACTTTCAATCACTTTGTGACTTTGCTGAACTGGATTCACCTTGGTTTATGCTTTACTACTTTGTCATCTATACAAAATTAAGAAGAAACTGTATGCCAGTACACAAAGACTGACCATGTAAAACTTCTTTTTTTGTTGTTTCTTTTATTATACTTTAAGTTCTGGGATATATGTGCAGAACTTGAGGGTTTGTTACATAGGTATACACATACCATGGCGGTTTGCTGTACCCATCATTCCATCATCCACATTAGGTATTTCTCCTAATGCTATCCCTCCCCTTAGTCCCTACCCCCCAACAGGCCCCACTGTATGATGTTCCCCTCCCTGTGTCCATGTATTCTCATTGTTCAACTCCCATTTATGAGTGAGAACATGCAGTGTTTGGTTTTCTGTTCCTTTGTTAGTTTGCCGATGATGATGGTTTCCAGCTTCATCCATGTCCCTGTAAAGGACATAAACTCATTCTTTTTAATGGCTGCATAGTATTCCATGGTGTATATGTGCCACATTTTCTTTATCCAGTCTCACTGATGGGCGTTTGGGTTGGTTCCAAATCTTTGCTATTCTGAACAGTGCTACAGTGGACATACATTTGCTTGTGTCTTTATAGCAGAATGATTTATAATCCTTTGGGGATATACCCAGCAATGGGATTGCTGGGTCAAATGGTATTTCTGGTTCTAGATCCTTGAGGAATCTCCAGGCTGGTTGAACTAATTTACACTCCCATCAACAGTGAAAAAGTGTTCCTATTTCTCCACATCCTCTCCAGCATCTGTTATTTCCTGACTTTTTAATGATCGCCATTCTAACTGGCATTAGATGGTATTTCATTGTGGTTTTGATTTGCCTTTCTCTAATGACCAGTGACCATGAGCTTTCTTTCATGTTTGTTGGCCACATAAATGTCTTCTTTTGACAAGTGTCTGTTCATATCCTTCACCCACTTTTTGATGGGGTTGTTTTTTTCTTGTACATTTGTTTAAGTTTTTTGTAGATTCTGTATATTAATTAGCCCTTTGTCAGATGGAGAGATTACAAACGTTTTCTCTCATTCTGTCAGTTGCCTGTTCTCTCTGATGATAGTTTCTTTTGCTGTGCCAAAATTCTTTAATTAGATCCAATTTGTCGATTTTGGCTTTTGTTGCCATTGCTTTTGGTGTTTAGTCATGAAGTCTTTGCCTATGTCTTTGTCCTCAATGATATGCCTTGGTTTTCTTCTAGGGATTTTATGGTTTTAGGTCTTACATTTAAGTCTTTAATCCATCTTGAGTTAACTTTTGTATAATGTGTAAAGAAGGGGTCCAGTTTCAGTTTTCTGCATATGGCTAGCCAGTTTTCCCAACACCATTTTTGAAATAGGAAATCCTTTCCCCAATGCCTATTTTTGTCAGGTTTATCAAAGATCACATGGTTGTAGATATGTAGTATTATTTCTGAGGCCTCTGTTCTATTCCCTTAGTCTATATATCTGTTTTAGTACCAGTACCATGCTGTTTTGCTTACTGTAGCCTTATAGTATAGTTTGAAGAAAACTTCTAAGTTGTTAATTATTCATTTGTGTGTTTCTAAAACAGTGTAGTTAATTAAAGGAATAGAAACCCACAGCATAGAATCATAATGAAATGCTTTCTTTAAATTAACAGAATAGTCAAAAGATAAACTTTCATTCATCTTAACACAAGAGCAGAATACAAAACAGCTTTTATTCTTCCACATACTTCATTTATCATGAAAGGGAATAATTCAAACTTATTAACAGAATTTGAGTAGGCATGACATTAAGGCATCATTATATCTCCTTAAGATTTTGGTTTATTTCATCATATTATTGTATTCTAACTCAATATATTGATTATAAAAATATTTTTTTCTTAAAAATAAACACATTAGCACTTAGTCCTTGGTTATAAAATCATTAGTGCCTAATTAATTGCTTAAAAATTACAAAGGATAGCATAATTATGCAAAATAAAAAACCAAGAAAATTCTTTAAATGCACAGCACCTAGAAGTATCATTTTTAGCATTTGTCCATATTTTTCATTAATATTTATCTTCTTTTTTATGAAATGGGACTAATATATGGTGTTCTGTGTTCTCTTTACTAACAAAACTATATTATGAAAAATACTGTCACTAAATATAGCTCACCATCATTATGTTAATGTCTGTCTAGCCATTCACTTTAAGTATATACTATAATTTATGTATCCAATCTTCTATTGTTAAACACTTAAACTGTTTTCAGGATTTGATTTTGTTTAAACATTGTAGCTGTAACCAACTGTAACTTTTTTATTTTGGCAATGTGCATACTTAGACACATAATCAAATAATTTCTTAATCTAAAATTCCTGGAATTGGGATTGTGAGTTGAGATGTGAAAAATAAATGAAATGTAAGGCTTTTTGATGGAACTGTCAAACTGTATTTGACACAGATTAAATCCATTTATATTCTCAGAAGCAGTTTAGGTTTCTGAAAACATGAACTACTAGGCAAGAATTTACTGTCCCATTAATCTAAAAAATTCTGGATAATATATAGCAATGTGTAATCCATGGGTTATATGGTAAGAAATAAAGGATGTCTCTAAATGTCAAAATCAAAGTAGGAACTGGGCACCAAGGACGTAGTGAATCAGATGATGGCTGGGAGTTGTAAGGAGACAGCAGTCCGATAATGGCTAACTTTTCCATTTGTTTTTACATTTGTTCTTACTGAAGCATGAGTTACACAGTATGAAGTGAAGAAATTGCACTTATGGAGAGTGGTGCATTTTTACAAATACAACTTACCTGTATACCCACTGTCCAGATCAAATTATAAAATGTATGAGTTCCAGAGGCTTTTCTTATGCTCTCTTGCAGGCTTAATTTTTTTTTCAGATGGCAAGTACATCCTTCGCTATACATTGCTTTTGTCTGTTTTTCAACATTAGACAAATGAAATATGCAGTATATATTTGTCCACTTTCTTTCACTGAACAGTTTATAAACTGTATGGATGTTATTAAAAATAAAAGTTGTTATTTTTCATTGCTACATAGTGTTCTGTTAGATGAATATAAATTGTTAGTAAGAATTTGGGAGGTTTCTAGCTTGAGGATATTAGCAATAATTCTGAAATTTGTATATGTTTTTTGGTCAACATATATTGAGACTATACCTAGAAGCAGAATTGCTGAGTCATAGTATGCATATGTGTTCCAATATAGTAGATATTGCCAAACAGTTTTCCAAAGGGGTTGTACTAGTTTACATAACCACCAAAAACATACAAAAATGTGGATTGTTCCATTACTTTGTCACATGATATTAGATAATGTTTTAAATTGTAGCTATTCTAATGAATATCTTTCATTATAATATTGACTGGGATTTTTACAAACAATTGAGTATCTTTTCATATGCTTATGATCTATTTGAATATCCTCTTTTGTGAAGTGTTTAATATTTCATCTGTTTTATTAAATGTGTAGTCTTTCTTTTCCTTATATATCCATATGTATTCTTAACATATACATGATAAACACATATTGCAAAACCTTTTATTTTTATAGATTATTCTTTACTTTTTAATTTTGATGAAATTCAGTTTATAAATTTTTCCTTTATAGTCATGTTTTTGTATCTTATTTAAAACAAAACATTTGCTTACCACATGATTTCTTTTGGAAGTTTTATTATTTTACCTTTCATATTTGTATTTAAAATCCATTATTTTTATGAATGCTATGAGGTAATACCAGAATACCTTTTTTTTTTTTTTTTCTATATAGATGATCAGAGATTTTTGGTTCTGGCCATGATGAAATATCACATATGGGACTTATATTACTGTAGCAAATCCTAAAATTGGATAAAATACAGAAAGTATCAGTTTTTAGGCATTAGAAAATAGCTGGCTCAGAGCTCTTATCCTTGAAAGAAAGAAACGTACAAGGTAAAGTCTAATTACCCTTATTTCATGTGAGGGGTATTTTCAAACTGTGGTACAGAGAAGTTTGAAAATACCCAAACAGGCAACTGTGATTGTGCTAAGGAGCCTGACCTTTATGGGACAGCATTCCAGAGTGAAGGCATTATTTCTCTGAGCTTTTGGCAAAACACTAGGCCACACATTTGCAGGCTGAGGTTCCATGAGGTTTTGCAGAGTGGTGAAGGAAGGCTGTGACAAGGAGGAGTTGCAGTCAGACATACTAAAGATTCATTGAAGGCTCCTGGCAGTAAGAAGACATGTCAAAAAAATCATGTTTTAGGAGCAGGGCTACTGTAGCTTTAGAGCAAGGGCTACTCTATATGAGTAGCTCTCAACTGGGGCAATTTTTCTCTGGAGAGGAAAGTTGAAAATGTATGGAGACATCTTTATTTGTCACAAGCATGGAGAAAGTATTACTGGCATCAAGTGTGTAGAGCTCACAGAAACTTCTAACCATTTACACAGGCAATTCATCAAAACAATGTGTCAAAACTATTTGATACAGCATGTGAATATTCCCTCCTATAGACATGATCTAACAATGCCTAAAATTGCACCTCCAAAAAAATAGTCACCAATCAATTAACTGCCTGTCAAAACAAATCACTACTTAAAGAAACATACTTTAATCCACGTAGTAATCACAAAGTACCGAACACAATAATGACATACTAACATATGAGGAAGAAAAGACATTTGAGCAATAAACAAGAGAGAAAAAAAGCTAAATAAAAATAGGCCCTGAGATAAAACAACAAAAAGAGGCATAGAAGAAAAGTCAATATAATGAGTTATCTATTTAATATCTATGCAGTGCTTGAGTTCCATTTATTGAAAATTTTTCTTGTTCAGGCAACTGTATATATGTGTTTATTGAATTTATAATTGGTTTATTTGAATATTCTTGTGTGAAAGCCACACTATTGTAATTTGTATAGTTTTACGATTAGTCTTGATATCTGCAAGTATATTGACTTTAAATTAAACCTACTAATAAGTTTAAATATTAAATCTTTAAACTATGATCATAGTATAGCCACTTATTTATATATTCTTTATTTTTTATTATTGTTTTCTTTTTTCTGTGTAGAGGTCTTATATAGTGTGTGTACATATATATATATATATATATATATATATATATAGAGAGAGAGAGAGAGAGAGAGAGAGAAACTTTTAAATGTTTGATGCTCTAATTGTCTATATATAACATAAAAGATAAAATAGAAATTTGTATATTGATATATACAAGTTTTCTAAAGCTTTTAAAAAATTCTAGTAGTTTATATGTTTATATTTTAGAACTATATATTCCAAATACCTAAGAAATTTGACAATAATGGCTTTATTTCTACTTTTGCAATTCCTAAAATTTTATTTACTTTTATTCCTTATTGCACTGGCTAGCACCTCCAATGCAGTGTTGAATAAAAGTAAGAATAGTCATTATTGCCTTAATCCATAAGTGCCTAGGAAAATCTTTCAATATTTCACCATTAAGTGCAATGCTTGAATATATGTGTGTGTATAATATACACATATATTTAATAGCTGCTTTTATTAGATTTATTAGTTTGAGGAATATTCCTTCTGTTTTTAGTTTATTAATGATTTTTATAATGAGTAGGTGTTAGATATTACCAAATGCTTAGGAAATAATGATACAATTTTTCACTTTTCTTTGGTTAGTGTGATTAATTACATTGACTAAGTTATAAACATTAAAGTACCCCTACTTTCCTGAATAAAACAATTTTTCTAGTACTCTTCTTTAAGTTTTATATATCTCTAGTCAAAATTTGTTATTATTTTAATATTTTACATCTACATTTGTGAGAGGTATTGAAATTTCATTATCCTTTTTTATAATTTCCCTACTAGGTTTTGTTTTGATTTGTTATTATTATTATTTTTTGAGACAGAATCTCATTCTTGTCTCTCAGCCTGGAGTGCAATGTCGCAATCTCTGCTCATTGCCACCTGTGCCTCCTGGGTTCAAGTGATTCTCCTGCCACAGCCTCCTGAGTAGCTGAAATTACAGGCACACGCCACCACACCCAGCTAATTTTTGTATTTTTAGTAGACATGGGGTTTCACCATGTTGGCCAGGCTGGTCTCAATCTCCTGACCTCAGGGGATCCATCCACCTAGACCTCCCAAAGTGCTGAGATTACAGTCATGAGCTACCACCCCCAACTGTCCTTACTAGGTTTTGATATTAAGATCATGCTTTTATTTTCCTTTCCCCTGGTAGTGTTTTTCTAAGATTAATATTATTCTTAAATGTTTAAACAATTTTACCTAAAGAGCCATATGGTCAGGAGTTAACTTTTAAGAAAGTTTTAAATTATAAAGTCAATATCTTAATAGACATTGGGTTAATCATATTTTTATTCTTCTTGTGCCTATTTTCTTAGCTGTTTTTAAAGAACAAGTCTATTTTCAAACACATTGACACACACACAAAGTTGTTAATAGTATTGTCTTGCTATCTTTGTAATGGCTGTCACTTAGTAATATGCTCTTTTTATTCCTGATGGTGTTAACTTGTGCCATGACTATTTTTTTAAACTTTTTCTTGGAAGTACCTTAAGTTATATCCCTTAGAAACAGATGTTGAGACAAATATTCTAGCATGGATTATTTTTAAAGAGAACCCTTTGGAGGATGAGAAAATAGGACAGGGAAGGGATAAATTTAAGTGAGAAAGGGCTTCAAGTGAAATTCAAAATCAGCCTGATCATGTGGGAACCTCTTAAGCATAAATGTAAAAACAGATCACAGTTGTCCCTGTCCCTTGGTAAACGCCAGCGATTGGTTCCAGGATTCCTTTCTATACCAAAATCTGTGCACATTCAAGTCCTCAAGGCTCAGTAGAACACAACTATTTGAAAAGTTGACCCAGTGTATATGCATGTTTTGCAACTCACAAAAGCTGTGTTTTCAGTATGCATTTGGCTGGAAACAAATCCACATCTAAGTGCACCTACACAACTGAAACCTGTGGTTTTCAAGAGTCAACTGTATATCCATCCCACACCACACATACTTTGAGGCTAGAGTAGTGGAGCTTTTGCAGAACTTCCGTACCACCTTCCAATAGCCAGTTATTGGCCACAATCTCCTCCAGGGGGAGAATGGATATAATCTTTAGGCACTTTTGGAGAAGCAACATCCCTCCGGAGAAGTTTGTAGGTGTGAGCTGTTAGAAGGAGCACTCATAGAAGCTGGAGAATGAAGAACATCAACCTAGTTAAGGGAATCCAAGTGTGTATGGGTAAGCCATCAATAGAATCTTCCATAGTCTATGCTTGCACTACTGAGATACATTTGCTTTTCACATTTACTCTATCCTGTTGCAGCTTTTCCAGGATTCCTGTTAGTTAATATTTCTGGGAAAACTTAAAAAAGCAAGGTTGATAGGAAAAGCAACGGCCTCCATTGCTGCATTTGGTGTCAGGGTCATTATTGGTACATGTCACTTCCATTTGTTATCATCCATTTTAGGCTGTTTTTATCCTCAGACACATCTACTGGTTTGAGTGGCTTGCCTCATGAGCTAATCCACTTGGGCATCCAGGTGGAGCCTCTAAAAACAAAGTATACTTTTCAAAAAGTTAAAAGTATGACTATTATGCAAATGTAAAGTGAACACATATTAAATATTTATCTCATTAATGTAAAGAATGCTAAAGGTAGTTTTAATCTCATCACCTTTTTAGATCACAAATCCTCCATTCCTCTATATCCAATCTACTATTCAGTCTATCCATTTTGTCTTGCTTTCAGTTGGTTATACTTGAGTTTTAGATTTCCCCTCTGATACTTTTGTTAATGCCTTTTAATTTTGGGCAAAATTCTCTCTCTGTTTTTTTATTTTCTGATCATAACATTTTATAACTTCTTTTATGATAACTTAAATATCTGGATAACCTATGGATAAATTTAAAGACTTCTTTTCTCTTGGATTTTATATCTATGTCTGTTTCTTAACATACATAGACAGTTTTTAATGATTGCAGGATACTGGGTATGGAACTTTGAGTGGCTCTGTGTGATGTTATATTCCTGCAGAGATAATTCAACCTTATTCTGGAAGGCAAATAAAATATGAACAGTTTACCTTAATCTGCCCATTTTAGAAATCTTAGCCAGAAGCCTACAATATTTACAATGGTGCTCCTTTTTGATGAGTCTTAAACTCAAATTTTGGTTTCTCCAGCTCCATGAAAATGCCAACAATTCTGCTTCACTTTTTTTATTCTCTTAGCTACTTTTTCTCTTCATTTTTCAGAGCCTCACCTAAAATACAGCTTGCTTAGAAATCATCAAATGCTAATTTACACTCCCACCAACAGTGTAAAAGTGTTCCTACTTCTCCACATCCTCTCCAGCATCTGCTGTCTCCAGATTTTTTAATGTTCGCCATTCTTACCGGCGTGAGATGGTATCTCAATGTAGTTTTGATTTGCATTTCTCTTATGACCAGTGATGATGAACATTTTTTCATATGTTTGTTGGCCTCACGTATGTCTTCTTTTGTAAAGTGTCTGTTCATATCCCTTGCCCACTTTTGAATGGGCTTGTTAGTTTTTTTCTTGTAAATCTGCTTTAGTTCTTTGTAAATTTTGGATATCAGCCCTTTGTCAGATGGGTAAACTGCAAAATTTTTTTCCCAATCTGTTGGTTGCCGATTCACTCTAATGATTGTTTCTTTTGCTGTGCAGAAGCTGTGGAGTTTGATTAGGTCCCATTTGTCTATTTTGGCTTTTGTTGTCAATGCTTTTGGTGTTTTGGTCATGAAGTCCTTGCCTACACCTACGTCCTGAATGGTTTTGCCTAGATTTTCTTCTAGGGTTTTTATGGTGTTAGGTCTTATGTTTAAGTCTTTAATCCATCTGGAGTTAATTTTAGTGTAAGGTGTCAGGAAGGGGTCCAGTTTCTGCTTTCTGCACATGGCTAGCCATCTTTCCCAACACCATTTATTGAACAGGGAATCCTTTCCCCATTGCTACTTTTTGTCTGGTTTGTCAAAGATCAGATGGTTGTAGATATGTTGTGTTGCCTCCGAGACCTCTGTTCTGTTCCATTGGTCTATATCTCTGTTTTGGTACCAGTACCATGCTGTTTTGATTACTGTAGCCTTGTAGTATAGTTTGAAGTCCGGTAGTGTGATGCCCCCCGCTTTGTTCTTTTTGCTTAGAATTGACTTGGCTATGCGGGCTCTCTTTTGGTTCCATATGAAGTTTAAGGTGGTTTTTTCCAGTTCTGCGAAGAAGGTCATTGGTAGCTTGATGGGGATAGCATTGAACCTGTAAATTACTTTGGGCAGTATGGCCATTTTCACGACATTGATTCTTCCTAACCATGAACATGGAATGTTTCTCCATCTGTTTGTGTCCTCTCTTATTTCGTTGAGCAGTGGCTTGTAGTTCTCCTTGAAGAGGTCCTTTACATTCCTTGTTAGTTGTATTCCTAGGTATTTTATTCTCTTTGTGGCAATTGTGAATGGAAGTTTGTTCAACCATTGTGGAAGACAGTGTGGCGATTCCTCAAGGATATAGAAATAGAAATTCCATTTGACCCAGCAATCCCATTACTGGGTATATATCCAAAGGATTACAAATCGTTCTACTATAAGGACACGTGTACACGAATGTTCATTGCAGCACTGTTTACAATAGCAAGGACCTGGAACCAACCCAAATGCCCATCGACGATAGACTGGATAGGGAAAATGTGGCACATATACACCATGGAATATTATGCAGCCATCAAAAACGATGAGTTTGGGTCCTTTGTGGGGACATGGATGAACCTGGAAACCATCATTCTCAGCAAACTGACAGAGGAGCAGGAGATCAAACACCGCATGTTCTCACTCATAGGCGGGTGTTGAACGATGAGAGCACATGGACAAAGGGAGGGGAGCACTACACACTGGGGTCAGTTGGGGGGAAATAGGGGAGGGACGGTGGGGGGTGGGGAGCTGGGGGGGATAGCAGGGGGAGAAATGCCAGATGTAGGTGATGGGGAGGAAGGCAGCAAATCACACTGCCATGTGTGTTCCTATGCAACAATTTTGCATGTTCTTCACATGTACCCCAAAACCTAAAATACAATAAAATAAATAAATGGGGGAAAAAAAAAAAAAGAAATCATCAAATGCCTCAAGTGAAAAGTAAGAGCTATATGTTGGGCTGACTTCTGTGCGAATGCCTTTTCGCTGGCATTGTGCATTTCCAAGCCTTGAAGGGTTGGGTTAGTACCAAATTTATATTTGTCTCCACAATTCAGTGATACTCTCACAAGCTCTAAGCTGAGGCTTCAGATTGCTCTACCTCACATGTCTCTACCTCACATATCTCTATCTCAAATTGTCAAATGTCTTGAAGTGATCTTGAATGTAAGATTATCTCAGGACATTTTAGTTTTCTCCAGTATCTTGGCCCTTTGAGTCCTGGCTGCTTTAATTGCTTTTCAAAGCCTTCAAACAGTTGTGCCCCTACTCCCCCTTTCTCTAGCTTCTACTCTGTCTCTGTCATCTCTATCTCTCTCTTTCTCCCTCCCTCATTATTTGGCCCTCATATTTACTGGGAAAGTTTTTCTGGTTGTTCTGATATTAAACACTCAATCATAGTAAAAAGTTGAATTTTCTTCTGGTCTTAAAGCTCACAAAAGAATGGGGTAAAAAAACAAACAAAAAAAAAACTTCAGGCTTTTGAAAGACAGGGCAATAAAACTAAGAGTCCCTAATCAATCAGGTCCCTGGAAGGACCATGACTCTAAAACATGTTTAAGAAAATATAGAATCCTTACTCTGTCATGCTTTCAATGGCAATATATTTCCGAGAGAAATCTGTGCTTGAAATTATATCTTTCTTGAATTCCTTGTGACAATATTAACTAAACGACATTTAAATTAGGCCTGAGCAAATAATACTCCATGGTGGTATACAAAGGCAAATGGAAAGCTGTTATAAAAATGCTTCAGAAAGGCATAGTGGCTCATCCCTGTAATTCCAGTACTTCAGAAGCACAGGTGGGAGGATCACTTGAAGCTGGGAGGTCGAAACCAGCCTGGACAACATAGCAAGACCCTGTCTCTACCCACTAAACCTCCCCCCACAAAAAAAAATTATCTGGGAATGATGGCACATACTAGTTACTCAGGAGGCTGAGGTGGGAGTATTACTTGGAGAGTTTGAGGTTACAGTGACTTATGATTACACCACTGAACTCTAGCCTGGGTGGCAGTATGAGAACTTGCCGCTCTTAAAAAAAAAAAAGTTCAGCAATATAGGCCTCATGAAGTCCTCTTTTAAGAAAAACAATCCTGGCCTAAAGGTAGTTTGAAAACTAAAGTAACAAGTCAGAAAAAAGAAAGCAATCCACCAATAGAATCAGAAGATGGAAATAATTAGAAGACTAGTTCTAAGAACTCGAAAAGGTTCAGCAAATTATGATATAAATTATAGGTATGTTTTAAAAAAATTAAAGAAGTCATTGAAACCATAACAAAAGAAAGAGATATGAAGTCAAAACATGTAAGCAAATCATTTTAAGTAGAAATAAACAAATGGCACTCCTTTTTGATGAGTCTTGAACTCAAATTTTGGTTTCTCTAGCTCCACAAAAATGCCAAAAATTCTGCTTGGCTTTTTTATTCTCTTAGCTACTTTTTTTTCATCCATTCAGCTAGTCTATGTCTTTTGATTGATGACCTTAGTCCATTTACATTAAATGTCTTTACTGATAACTAAACACTCTTGTCAATTTGTTGTTTTCTGATTGTTTTGTGGTGTCCTTTCTTTCTTTCCTTTTTATCTTTTTTTAGTGAAAGTAATTTTATCTAGTGATATGATTCAGTTTCTTTTTATTTTTTGTGTATCCATTGTATGTTTTTCGGTTTGAGGTTACTATGAGGCTTACAAATGCTATCTTATAACCCATTATTTTAACCTGATAACAACTTAACACTGTTCGCATAAACAAACAAACCAAAAGAAAACTAATAAAAATTCTACACTTTACCTTCATCACCCTGCTTTTTAACATTATATTTTTTCTATTTATATCTTATTGTACTATCTATGTCTTAAAAACCTGTTGTAGCTATTATTCAGGATTGGTTCATAATTTATTCTTTCTACTTAGGATAAGAGTGGTTTACACACCATAGTTACAGTGTTATAATAGTCTGTGTTTTTCTGTTTACTTACTATTTCCAGTAAGTTTTGCACCTTCATCTGATTAACGTCTTTCTTACTGATTAGGTACTCTCTTTAGCATTTCTTATAGGACAAATCTGGTGTTGTTGAAATCCTTCAGCTTTTGTTTGTCTGGGAAAGTCTTTATTTCTCCTTCATGTTTGAAGGATATTTTTGCCAGATATACAGCTTTAGGGTAAAAGTTTTTTTTTCTTCAGCAATTTTTACATGTCATGTCACTCTCTTCTTGCCTTTAGGCTTTCCATTGAAAAGTCCAGGCATATTGGAGCTCCATTGTATGTTGTTTGTTTTTCACATTGCTGCTTTGTTTTTTTTGTTAACATTATTGAGGTATAATTTATATACAATAAACTGCATCCATTTGCATTGTATACTGTAATGAGTTTTATTTATTTATTTATTTTACTTTAAGTTCTGGGGTACATGTGCAGATTTTGCAGGATTGTTGCGTAGGTACATACATGCCATGGTGGTTTGCTGTCTCCATCCCTCCATCACCTACATCAGGCATTTCTCCCCATGTTATAATTCCCCAAGCTCCCCACCCTCACTGTCCCTCCCTTAGTCCCCCACTCCCCAACAGACCCCAGTGTGTGACGTTCCCCTCCCTGTGCCCATGTGTTCTCATTGTTCAACACCTGCCTATGAATGAGAACATGCAGTGTTTGGTTTTCTGTTCTTGTGTCAATTTGCTGAGAATGATGGTTTCCAGATTCATCCATGTCCCTACAAAGGACATTAACTCATCCATTTTATAGCTGCATAGTATTCCATGGTGTATATGTGCCACATTTTCTTTATCCAGTCTATCATTGATGGGCATTTGGGTTAGTTCCAGGTCTTTGCTATTGTAAACAGTGCTGAAATGAACATATGTGTGCATGTGTCTTAATAATGGAATGATTTATCATCCTTTGAGTATATGCCCAGTAATGGGATTGCTGGGTCAAATGGTATTTCTGTTTCTAGATCCTTGAGGAATCTCCAGACTGTCTTCCTCAATGTTTGAACTAATTTGCACTCCCACAAACAGTGTAAAAGTGCTCCTATTTCTCCATATCCTCTCCAGCATCTGTTGTCTCCAGATTTTTTAATGATCACCATTCTAACTGGAGTGAGATGGTATCTCAATGTGGTTTTGATTTGCATTTCTCTAATGACCAGTGATGATGAGCATTTTTTTTCATATATTTGTTGGCTGCATAAATGTCTTCTTTTTAAAAGTGTCTGTTTATATCCTTCACCCACTTTTGAATGGGTTTGTTTTATTCTTGTAAATCTGTTTTAGTTCTTAGTAGATTCTAGATATTAGCCCTTTGTCATGTGGGTAGATAGCAAAATTTTTTTCCCCATTCTGTTGGTTGCTGGTTCACTCTAATGATTGTTTCTTTTGCTGTACAGAAGCTCTTAAGTTTAATTAGCTCCACATTGCTGCCTTTAGGATCCTTTATTTACCCTCAATCTTTTGGAATTTGAGTATTAGATGCCTTGAGGTAGTCTTCTTTGTGTTAAATCTGTTTGGTGTCCTATAGTCTTCCTGTATATGGATATTAATATCTTTCTCTAAGTTTGGGAAGTTCTCTGTCATTACCACTTTGAATAAACTCTTTACCTCTTTCTCTTTCTCTACCTCTTCTTTAAGGCTAATAATTCTTAGATTTGCCCTTTTGAGGCTGTTTTCTAGATCCTGTAAGCATGATTCATTATGTAAATTTTTCTTCATATTTTGCCTCTTCTGTGTATTTTTAAATAGTGTGTCTTCAAGCTCACGAATTCTTTCCTTTGTTTTAACCATTCTGCTATTAAAATACTTTGATGCATTCTTCAGTATACCATTTGCATTTTTCAGTTCCAGAATTTCTGAATAGTTATTTTTAATTATTCCAATCTCTTTATTAAATGTATCTGAAAGAATTCTGAATTGCTTCTCTGTGTTATCTTGAATTTCTTTGAGTTTCCTCAACAGAGTTATTTTTGAATTCTCTGTCGGAAAAGTCACATGTCTGTTTCTCCAAGATTGGTCCTGATGCTTTGTTTAGTTAATTTGGTGAAGTCATGTTTTCCTGCATGGTGTTGATGCTAATAGGTGTTCTTCAGTGTCTGGGCATTGAAGAGTTTAGTATTTGTTGTAATCTTCACTGCTCGGCTTGTTTGTACCCATCCTTCTTGGGAAAGCTTTTCAGATATTTGAAAGCTCTTGGGTGTTGTGATCTGAGCTGTATCTGCTTCAGGGAGCATAGTAATGCTGTGGTTCTTATAGACTCATCTCTGGAGCAGGGCAGGTCCAGAGATGAGGTAGAGGTACCACCTTGACGGTCTTGGACAGGATCTGGGATAATTCTCTGGATTACCAGGTAGAGACTCTTTTTGTTTTCCCTTACCTTCTCCCAAACAAACAAAGCCTCTCCCAGTTCTGAACTACCTAAAGCTGGGGAGTGAAGTGGCTCAAGCATCCCTGTGGCTACCACCATCATGACTGTCCTGGGTCAGACTTAAAGCCAATATAGCACTGGGTCTTACCTAAGGCCTGATGGAACCACTCCTTGGCTGCTGCCTATGTTTTCACAGGGTCCTGGAGCTCTTCAATCAGAGAGTGGCAAATTTAGCTAGGCCTGTTTTCTTCCCTTTAAGGCGACATGCTCTCCTAGGCCCAATGTGGGTCTAGAAATGTGCCCCAGGAGTAGGGGACTAGAGTCAAAAATCTTGGAAGTCTACCTGGTATTCTACTGTACTGTAGGTGAGCTGGCACTCAAACCACAAGACACAGTTCTTCCCACTCTTCCCTTTCCAAAGACAGAGAAGACTAACCTCATAGCCACTGGCATGACAGGCCACAGGAAGTTCTCCCAGGCTACTGTTAATGTTCCCTTCAAGCCCAAGGGCTCTTAGGTCAGCTTGTGGTGAATGTTTCCTGGCCTAGGACTCATCCTTTAGGACAGTGGGCTCCCTTCTGGCCCATGGCAGGTCCAGAGATGCTGAGTCAAGTCCTGAAATTGGGGACCCCAAGAGCCCACTTGGTACTCTACTCCCTGTGATCATTTTGGTACCTAAGGTGTAAGACAAAGTTCCCTGTACTTTTCCCTCTGCTTTTCTCAAGTAGAAGGAGTTTTTCTCTGTAGCCACCAAAGCTGGTAATGTGCTGAATCTCACCTGAAGCCAGCAAGTCTCAGAGGCACACCCAAACTCCTCCACATAGTACATGGTTATTGCTGCTGATTGTTCAGGGCCCAAGGACCCTTCAGTTTGCAGATGATGAGTGCTGCATGGATTAGGTGTTTTGCTTCAAGGAGTCAGGTTCCCTTCTGGCCCAGGGCATGTCTAGAATTGTCCAGGACCTAGAGGCTAGACAGGGTCCTAATGATATTGATCAGTACCCTATCCTGCTGTTGCTGAGCTGGTATCCAAGATGCAAGATAAAGTCCACACCACTCTTTCCTCTCCTGTCCTCAAGTAGAAGGAAGGACTTCCTGTTGGAGCTGTGAGCTGTGGCACCTGGGTTTAGGGGAAGGGTGATGGCAGCACTCCCTTAGCTGCCTTATGTGGTATGTCAGTAGGTCATGTGCCCTCCCAGTCCACTATATCTGGGCCTAGTTCAAGCCCAGTTCAACTCTAGTACTCATCAAAGAATTGCAGTCCTTATGGCCTTGACTGCCTTTCAAGTTTACCTGGATACATAGAACACTTTGGCCCTCAGTGGCGAGTTTTGTGGAAACTCAAGTTCAGACAGCTGAGATTAGTGATTTTTTCTCTAGGTAGGGCTGGTTTAAATGTTCCCTCCATGGACAGGTGTCTGCTGACTTTGGTAAGGCTTTCCTTTTTGTTCTAACAACACAACATTGAGTTTGATGCTTTACAATTGTCTGTGCTCTCTCTCCCCCAGCATACAGAGACGTTTGCACCAAGTAGCTGCTGGCAGGGTGTGGGGGAGGAATGGCATTGGAGAGTCAAGATTGTTTTGTTCTGTCTCTTCTGTGCCTGTGTTAGCAATACAGAGTTAAAATCAGGTACTACGTGGGATCCCCTGGTTTTTGGTTCTTATGAAGGTTTTTTCCTTTTCTTTCTTTTTTTTTTTTTTTCATGTAGATAGTTGCTAAATTGGTGTTCTTGTGAGAGAGACAATTGGTCGAGTCTTCTATTCTGCCATCTTGCTCCACCTCCCAGAAAAGATGATGTTACAGGCTAATTTTAATGCACTTATGGGAAACATGATTATTTCTTCTATAAATTATTTAGGAAAACAGAGATGGAGGGAAAGTCTCCAGCTTGTTTTATGAGGCCATATAACTTTGAAACGAGTCTTAAATGAAGGCAACAAGACAAAAAGTTACAAGTCAATCTTTCTTTATGAACACAGGAAAATTCTCAGTATATAAAAAATAAACTGAATGTGGCAATGTATAACTAAAATTAAATGCAAAAGAAAACAAAGTCAAGAATATCACAATCATGAAAACTTTTTTCAGGAATGAAAGAATAGTTTAATACTGGAAACCCTCTGCTTTTGGTTTACTGTAGTAACATACTATGGAGAAAATAATGCAAACATCCAAAGAGATGCATCACAAAGTTTTAAAATTCATTGGTTATTTGTGATTTTACAAGAAGCTTATTATCAAGCTTGGAATAAAAGAGAATTTCCATAAAATGATAAATGCTTCCTTTTAATATCATATGATATTTTCTATTTTTGCTGGTGTTCTGAATAAAGAGGAGTTTATAATACATTATTTAAACTCACAAAAAGAATTTAACAAGCTGTTAATAGTGATTGTCTCTAGGGAGCTGGAATGGATGTTGAGAAAATGGGGTTGATTTTACTTTTCATATTCCTCTGATAACTTTATATTAGTAGTAATAGTAGTATTTTTAACTTTTATTTTGGGTTAAAGGGCACATGTGTAGGTTTTATATAAGCAAATTTTGTGCCATGGGGGTTTGGTATACAGATCATTTCATCACCCAGGTACTAAGCAAAGTACCCAATAGGTAGTTTGTACATCCTTTTCCTCCTCCTTCAAATAGGCCTCAGTGTGTGTTGCCCCTTCTTTGTGTCAATGTTTACTCAATGTTTAGCTCTCATTTATAAGTGCGAACGTGGTATTCGATTTTCTCTTCCTGCATAAAAGCATTTTCTTAAAATCTAGTTATTATTCAGGGTTCTTAACAGAACACCTAGTTGATTTAAACAGAAAATAAGCTTTCAAAAAGGTTATTAGCTATCTAAAAAAAAATGTTGGGTTATTTGAGAGCAGTTAAATGCCAAATGCTCCTGGTTTGCACAGGTGCACTTTGTGCCTTAGGAATTCAGTGTTAGAGTAAAGCCCCTGCTACTGTTGCACTGTCACTTCTGCACTGCAAACTTGATTTTGCAGAGATTATAATCACTGCATCACACAGAAAAAGGGCTCTGCCGCTGCCCTGGCTGCTTGCTTGTTTTTAGCTGACTCATCCAATCTGGCAGAGGCTATGTTTGGAGGAGCCTAAGTCACATGGCTCTTCTGAAGTGGCCTAGAGCTGGAAAAGCGAACATGTCACATTTTTAGCTTTCACTTTAAGGGTGGGCTGTGCCTTCTGTTAAGATTTCTACTAGGAAGGAAGTTCAGGTGTTAGTTGCCCAAAAGAATGGCAAATACCCACAACAAACAGGAATAAGAAAGACTGACCATTGACACTCACTACTTCTCCTCTACACTTACCATATGGACACAGTGAGATCAGGAGAAAGGAATAACAACTCAATGAATTGAAAGAAGAAGGAAAACCCTCCTTTTTCACAGGTGGCGTGACTGACCACATAGAAAAATCCAGACAAATCTATAGATAAGCTTTTGAATTAATAAAGTCTAGAAGCATTGCTGCAAACAAATCACTATATGAAAATCAATGTTTTGTCTACATCCAGCAATAGCACATTGCAATATATAGAATTTCAATACGTGTACATTTCGTAATAGCAACAAAAACAAGTACACAAGAATATATTCAATAAATGTTGTTTTAAAACTTTAGAATATAACATTATTTCAGGGCTTAACAGGTATATAAAAAGAGGAGATAGTTCTTGATCCTATTTAAGCAGAATAAATACTGTAAAGATAACAATTCTCAAATAAATCAATAATTCAATGTAATTCCATTTAGAATGCTTAATACAATTTTTAAACAATGAAAATTGACCAAACTGAGCTAAAACTCAAAAGAAAGAATAAAGGACCAAGAGATGATAGAAAACCAAAATTAACTTGTTTGGTGATTTTATCTGAAGAGTTGTGTTTCTGCTCATACTTGTTAAGCATGTAATGACACGCCATTAAGAATAAAAGTTGCTGTAGGCTTTTGATAACCTATTTCAGATTAGGGAAATTCCATTCTATCTCTAGTTTGCTGTTTATTTTAATCATAAAAGGGTGTTGAATTTTATCAAAATGTTGGGCATTTATTGAGATGAATATAAGCTTTCAATTTTTCTCCTTTAATAACATGGTGAATAAATTGCATGCTAACCTTTCTTCCATTCCTTTAACAAATTCAGTCTTATTGTGATTTCAAAAATCATTGATAGATGCAGCTTACTAATGTTATTACAAGATTTTTGCATCTAGTTTGGGATGTGAGATTTGCCAACATTTTTTTTCTTGTATGGTACTTACCTATTTTGAGGGAACTTTCCTCCTTTTTGGAGTTTATCAAGTAGGAATCATTTGGTCCTTGAAAGATTGGCATCTGTGAAATGTTCTGGACCTGATTAATTGACATTGCTTTGAGGGTAGAGTTTAAGCTCTAATTTAATTTCTTTAATGGTTTAGATTGATTAAAAATCTTCAGACTCTAATTCCTGGGCCCTGGAGATACTGCCTCCTGTGTGGCCCTCTCATGTCATTCTAATACCACCTCCACATTTCCAAACCTAAAGTAACCCCACTATGTTGCCTGGAATGCAGTCAGTACTTAATCAGTACTTCAACCCTCATTACTGATTTTAAACAGTATCTCAAACCTCAGGTATATAAGTGCACACCATCCTTTCTAGTTGTACCAACTTTTAGCACACTTCTTCATTTTATTTGAAGATTTAACTCCTGGCTCCCTATCTTATGTTATTTTTGGGAGATTGCATTATTTAAGTAGATAATCTTGCAATACAGTGGCTGGTCCATTTAACCTCTGCTTTCCAATGATCACGTCTCCCACCCTACTCTTGCTATCCATTTCTACTGTCCTATACCAATCCCTTTCATGACTAGTAATGGCAACATGTACATAATCTTATTTCAAGTCTCCCAGTCTCCTATAACTGTGTCCTGTATTTTCAATTTATTATAACAATTCTATCCAACCCTAATACTTTTTAACTGTTCCTCAGATCTCTTTCTTAATTCTTTCTTTAATCTAAATTTCAGCCAATCTTTATAACTACACCCTCAATATAGGATTTTCAGAGGAGCTAATTGTCAGATGGGCAACCCTCAACCATCAGAGAATGAGATGTCCTACCTTGGGATGATCCTGATGTCTATTCTCCCTTGATCTTCAGAGGGTCCCTAGAGGAAATGAGATAGCATTAAAACTTTTTTTAAAAAAATTAAACATTTTTATATATTATTAATTTTAAAAAATTAGCCACCAAACATGTAGTCAACTTAAATACATGACATATCCGGGGAGCACAAAGTCAATTTAATGAACGCCTCTAAGGTAAGAACTTTTCGGCCCTTATCTTTTCTCCTTCCCTATTTGTGCCTAAAGGAATCTGATTAAACACCCTGACTGGGAAGATATGAGAGGGAATAAGCACAGGCAGGGGAGGAGGGAAGGATCACAACCCTTGTCCCTGGCCTACTGCTTGATACAGGACCAGTAAAATAATAGAAAAAGATTTAACTTCAAAATGAGTTTGGAATTTTGATTTATTTAAGGGCTAGATATTTTTAATAGCCAAATTGAGAATTAATTATAATTAAACCATAGGACTTCTTGTTGCCTAAGACTGATCAAAGAAGTTATGGGACTATGGGAATTTTTATCAGGAGGGAAGGAAGAAACCTTCCCCACTAAACACATGTTAAAAAGCTGTTGAGAAAAAAGAAGCATTATTTTACTCTATACCCAGGAGACTTGCTTGTTTAAGGCATCTGTAACACATTGTGCATGTTTGCAAGAATGTGGATCAGGTTTCTTCCCCTGTGGATTGATACAAACTCTTCAACATGAGCGACTAAAGGGAAAAACACTCTTTTTCTGTTCTGGATAATATTTGTATCTATTTTTTTTTGGTCTTCATTGGCTGATCCTCTGTCTTAAATGGTAGAGCATTATCAAGGTCAAAGGAATGGAATAATATAGACAGTTTGTTTTATAGTTCTTTCCATGTGGCCCAGTTGCCCAGGCAACTTTTCTGTCCTGCATTTACTTTAGATATCCCTAATAGGCCTGATCATGGAATTTACAGAAGGGCCCTAGGCCCTGTCAGAGGGTTAACAGGGACCTTATCTCAAACTCCTTATTTCCTCCTAAGAGTGTATGTTGTTGGTGAGCCAAGAAACCACCTGGAGAAGGAGAATTGGATGATAATCCCCAGCATAATAAAGGGAGAAGGGATGTTGAAAAGAGGAATATGATAGTGTGGTATCACATTGCATCATAATTACTGAATTTTTCAATGGACTTTTGCGAAGTTAAGTAACATTCTGAAAGCTAGGTGCTGTACAGTTATTTATTTATATTTTTATTATACTTTAAGTTCTGGGGTACATGTGCAGATTGTGCAGGATTGTTACATAGGTATACACATGCCATGGTGGTTTGCTGCATCCAACCCGGTCATCTACATTAGGTATTTCTCCTAATTTTATCCCTCCCCAATCCCCCCACTTCCTGCTATCCCTCCCCTAGCTCCCCCACCCCAGAGTAGGCCTTGGTGTGTGATGTTCTTCTCCCTGTGTCCATGTGTTCTCATTGTTCAACACCCACTTACGAGTGAGAACATGTGATGTTTGGTGGTCTGTTCTTGTGTCAGTTTACTGAGAATGATGGTTTCCAGCTTCATCCATGTCCCTGCAAAGGTTTTAAACTGCCAAGAATGAGTTATGAGCTTCAAGTATAGTCCTTATCCCATGGAAGAGGTGAACAAGGGACTCATTTTTAGTAGCATAAATTCCAAGAATCTGCCAAGGCCATAGGAAACAGTTAAAAGAGAAAGACAGGAAGTAGCAGGGAAGTTGATACTAATCAGAAATTTCTGAGGCCTCTCTAATGGAATACATTGACCCTCAAAGTTTCTTTTTGGCAAGAAAGGACCATAGAGTTTTTATACCTGAATACTTACCTAAGTATGAGTTGAGGTGAAGTAGAGTTGAAGCGACGTGGACTCTTTGGAATCTGTAGCCAAATACCAGTTTTCAAACTTCATTTGTCAGTGGCAGGTGTGGTCACACAAATAAAATCTACTTTTAAGTTTAATTATATCAATACAGCTTCAAATACCAAGTTTACATATTTAAGACTGATAGTTGATGGATTTTTCCTATATTAACCATTTAAGTAAGATAATTATTTGCCATTCTGTGACATTTAATTACAATGCTATGACTAATTTATATAGTGTGAAGGGAAAAATTGCTTTATGTGTCATTTAAGATTTGTATGAACACATTTAAACTGCAGAAAAGATTGCTTAGAAAAATGCAGAGCTGGATCCCAAGAGCTCTTGATTACCTTCTGTATCAAGACTATTTTTTAAAAATTGGCTGTACTATCACAGCATAATTTCAAGGTGACCACCTGTCAAAGAGCTTCTGGGAGAAAAAGGCAAAATGCCTCCCTGTCTTATTTGTGCATTTATTTTTATAAACATTTCTAATTTTCCAGAAGGCATCATAGGCTAAAATTTAATGGGATGGTAATAGTTAGCAATGAGTAAATAACATGAATTCTCAGTCGATGTAAATTTCATGCCAGGTTTGAATGATGAAGGTAAAAGCTATCATGGAGACTAGAAACACATTTATTAGCAGATGTTCATTTGTGCAGGAGAGATCTACATGAATAACCAAGTTTGTCCTACTTGTGTTGAGAGCACTCAGTTTCACTTTTTCCCAAGTGCATTGTACTTTGGACTGAGTTGAGTCATAATTAAGCTGTACTGAGAAAACATTCAAGTAACAATGATTTGCAAATGATCAAATTATTGTGTGCTTAGCTTAGGGCTTCACCAGCTGGAATGATTTTTCTATTACAACCATATGTCTGTTAATAAATTTGATTCAAATGTATAACAATTACAAGTATTTTAGCGACTGGGCAGAGCAATTAAAAACAGATAAGGTTGTTCTTGTGACTTGGTCTTAAAATAAATTAAGAGACTAAAATGATGAAGCTAAATGCTACTTGGTTAGAGACTGCAAGATGTGATGAAGCAGTGAGCATGTCTTAAATCGAATTGTCTCAGATGTAGTATGTTGACCCATCACACAGGATAGCTTAATAGAGTGGTTCTAAAAACACTGAAAGCACAGTGCAGGCTTCAAAGGGATTCCCCTGTTATCTTCCTGAGTTTACCTCATGAATGTTTCAATAAAAGTGGAGAGGAACAATTATTAGCAAAGTGGAATTACAGAGTAGATCATTTGGGGCACAGTACTGTACTTGACTTTTTAACAAGGAATGATCTTGATAAAGGTACACGTGAAAAAGACTTTTGGGGGAGTATTTTTTCTTAGCTCTTTGAAGGAGTAGAAGCTTCATCTTCCAGGAATTTTTAATCTACCTTTCTCCCTAAATCTGATCTTTGAGCTCTTTAAAATACATTAATCTGCAAAGTCCCACTGTCTCCTATCGCATTTTCCAGTTTAAATTATCTGGAAGAGTCGACTATAGTTCCGTACCATCTTTACAAATTCATGATCTTACTAAAAAGGGTGTTACTAAAATTGCTGACCTCTCTCATCCTCACATCTTACAACAACACACTCCTGACAGCTGTATTAGCAAAATTGTAAATCCAGTAAAGAAGTTATTAATATTGAAAGGTCAGTACATGTCAGAAATGGTAACGTGTGAATAACTGGATAAAAAATTACAAATTGGGGACCACTTTGAAGGAGGCAAAAGAGCCTTTAACTGATTTAATATACTTGAAATTTTGAAAATTTGTTTAATGACTGGAATAATCATAAATCATTTGGAAATTGATTGGATCGTGTATTCCTCTTTGAGGGCATATTTCTTCTACCTCTTTATTTCTTCTTTCTCATACACTGACTTGTTCCTTTCTTAGATATATTTTTTATGGCATTACTTTTCATTCTTCCTTGTAGAAAATCAACATGTTGTCTGGAAGAGGCAGTTATTCTTACCCCAAATTTTAAATTTTTTTTGAGAGACAAACAAACATATGAGGAAACAGTTTCTGAATCTTAAAACCCACACTGATTTCCAGTTTTAAAATCAGCAGTGTATATAGGCATATAAAACAATGTAAACTCTAATTGTCATCAGAACAGTAGCCTATGGACATAATAAGTATTTAATATTATTTTTGAATCAATTATTTTCAGTTTTAGAAACAAAAGGGAAAGATGAGACTGTATTTCCTGAGTAACATAAACTAACAATTGTCTGTTCAAAGAATATAGCTGCTTGTCTGGTCTCATGTAATATTCTTAATTATCAGAAAGAGGAATGACAGTAAGAACTCCATCTTTTAGATGTCTATGACCTCTTTCAGGTAGTCAGTAACTCGTTTTGGGGGATGAGCCTGGGAATTCTCTAAGGTAATTAGAATGTTACTTTTAAATATGGATCATTGCATTTTTATGTTAATTTTCTCATTTGTTCTTTACAATAACCTTTTTGAAATTTGATTTTTTAGGCAGGACAGTTTATGGTTGCTTTTTACAGATAAACAAACTGAGGCTTTGAGAAGTGAAAGGATTTCCCCAACTTCATTCAACCAGTAGTGAGAGAGTTTGGATTGAAACAAAGGATGTTTGACTGCTAGTCCTAGGCCGCTTGATGCAATAAAGGCATCAGAAGCCAAATAAATGTATAAGTTCACAAAGGATTAGATCCATTCTTAGACGTCAGATTTACAACAGATTGTTAAAGGTCATCAGGTGTTCTTAATATACACTTCCTGCTTCTTCAGGGTAATGTCATGGGGGGTAACCATGCAATCCCCTAAAAACCCTTTGCTGTCACTGTCAGAGACAGAATTCTAGACTCTAGGCCCATTGGCCTGTCCCAGTGAGCCATTTCTCAAGTTCTTATCTTCTGGATACAGAAGCATATTACTGAAGAGTATGAAGAGGAAATTGGCTTTAATCTTAATTGCCTGCATAACAATATTTTTAAAATGATCTCACTCTGAAAAATATAAAATGCTACCACTACCAGAAGTCAGGAATGTTAGAGCAGAGCAAAGATTAATAGAAAAGAAAAGTCAAGCTTGCAATAACTATACATTCTAGCCCTCTGAATTTGCCATTAAAATACAGTTGCAGTTCCAAGCAGACCACAGCCAGACAGCAGAATGCACGGTCTGTGCGACTACTCTCTCCCTACTCAATTTGCATGCCAGGACAGGACAGGTATTTATCTAAATGTCATGTAATTTTTATTGTATCCTTGATGTTAGTGTGCTCCTCTGAAGTCTTTGTTCAAATAACCTGTTTATGAAAATAGCTCAATACAGATTATGGATATGATGCACATACCTTCTCATATGATAGATATTCTGTTAATCAACATTTTAATTTTATTATGTTCATTCCATGATCAAGCCAGTTGCTTGATCTTGTTAGGCATTTACCTGATTTGACTAAAAAAACTATGGAGCCAAAGCCATGGGTTCAAGTACTGAAGCAGCTGTTTTTGTTGGCCAATAGAAGGTAAATAGAACCCAGCTTAAATGGCACTTATATCTGATGCATCCTAAATCTAAACAGATAACATATTTTGCTTTCAGTTGCACAAACAGGCAACTGAAATCATAATATGTTATCTGTTTAGATTTAGGATGCATCAGATATAAGTAATATTTCACACAATAAAATTAACTATGTACAAAAATACATTTAATTCCTAGCCTTTTATATAAGTGGCCCAGGAGAGGGGGTGAGGATACACAATTCTGCATTGGTTTCACATGAAGACAGTTAATCCGGCTCAGAATGTTACTGCTTTCCACAGCAAAGAGAAAGTTCATGTCTAAAGTCTTTGCGGCAGAAATGGAAACTTCTAGGATTCATGTCACTGTTGAGTTTTAAACATTTTATACAACATTTTAGTGGGTACAAGCTATTTTCCAGGCTTATAGTAATTTCTGATACATTTCATGCTGGCTGAGAAAGGTGATCAAGTGTATAAATTCCATAACATATCAAATCTCTATTCACACATATATTCCCATGCACACGTGCCTTGAAGCCAGAAGATTTGGATTAGAGCCTTTGCTCATCCTGCTGCTTATTTGCCCTGTTATCTTGGGCAGGTTATTTTAGGTCTTAGGTTCTTGGTTACTTCCTTTGTGAAATGTGAAGATAAAATCTGCTTTGATTAATTTAGCATGCTCTAGCCTAGCAAAATTCTTAATGATAAAAAGTAATTATTGCGGATCATGCAGAATTATATGACAGCCAGGCTAGGTTTCAAAACATCTTTCTACTCTAATATATAACGCTTCACAAATTTTTCTACGTGTAAAAAACAATGTACATATCAGAATGAATAAATTGATGTGGCTTAGAGACAGAGCTTTTACTCATGGAAGACCTTGAAATCTTTAATTTTCTACTAATCTATGAGCATAAACTAGACTTTTTAAATGTTATAACTCTATACCTTCCTAAGAGCCTGTACGTATTGTTTGATGAATTCTTCTAAAACTTAAATGATGACAGATGCATTATTATGGAAAGGGACAGATGATGGAATCACCTGGGGGCATCCATAGCTCTCAGATATGTAGCTACATAGTCACTGGGTCCTGGCTGCTATTGTGCCTCCCTCTGGGGAAAGCTCACATGTGTAGCCACATGCAGTGTGGTAGGACATCCTTCTCCCATATCCTCCTCCCTGTTCCTGTCATACCCTTAATTGATCTAATGAGCTATGTTGACATGGAGCTCTCTGTACTACTATATTCTCAGGACATGGAAAACAGCGTATTTTCCTGTGTGACCCAAATGGGGCATTTCTAAAAGATATAGTAATAGCTGCACATCCTTATGATAGGTTAAGGAAACCTATCATAAGCCTGCTCTTGATGAGACTTTCAAATTGAGGTCTCTCATTGCTTCAAAGATACTAAGTCAGGACACAAAGATATACTTGGATCTTCAAATGTTTATTTTATTTTTCTTTAAATCTGAGCAGCATTTATAGGTCTTTTCTCTCCCTTTTCCAGCCCTCAACAAATATGTTTAACGTAGGTCTATTTCATTTAGGTCCTAAGCAAAAGGAGAGCCATGTGCTCTACCAATGATCTATGCTGCCTCAGGGCTTGGGTAAATTTAATGATTTATTGGGATCCACAGATAGCTGCCTAGTCAATAAACTTTGATGTGGGAATGTAAATGATTACATTTGAAGACTGCATATGAAGAGCAATAATTATGCCTACATTTTCATATATCTGTGAATTCTTTAAAATACATGTGAGAATAGATTAATTTTAAAAACTTGCAACTTTGCTATTCTAATTAGCTTTTCATTGGAAAAATATGAATTCAGAATTACTTGAAACAAATTTTGTTTCTTCTCTAGAAGAAAGGGATTCATTTAAGACTAGAAAGGGCAGGTCATGCTGTAGATGGAACTAAAGCTGAAGAAACATACGCAATGGACAGTTTATGACCTAAGAGCTGAAAAGAATTGACAGTAAAACTGCTGCCTATTATGTTAAGGATCTCTTCTGGGGATGGTGATTAATGGAATAAGACCATTATAACTAGAGGCCTCTTGTGGACATGGTCCAGGTACATGAAAACATTCATATCAATAATGAAGGAAATCTATGTGAGGCATTTTCATGAAATTTGTGAATCCTGATAATTATGACTACCAGTGTAACTGCTACTGTGCATTAGACAGTTTTGTCCTAGGTTCTTTTATTTTATATTTACATCCAAAGGATGAGCTAATCATTATATCCTCATCTGGTAGATGCATTATTTGAGAGGTTAATTAATATGCCTGTGATCACCCATCTTAAAAGTTGGTAGAGGCAGTAAACTCATGTCTGTCTGATTTAGAGCTGATGACCTAGCCACTACTTTATTGTACCTCTCCAATGACTTACTCAAGATTTTTAAAAGTAATAATAATAAGTTGAAGTAAATGGCAAACAATAAATAAAATTGAATTTAAAATAAATATAAACCTGCAACTGGAATCAAAAGTTCACCTGCCAAATTGGTAAGATAGAGATTTCACTTAGTGAAGTTTCACATAAAAAAGAGTTGAGGTGGTTACAGCAAGTGAATTTTGTGTTAACATTGTGATTTAACTCCAAATCTTTTGGCTACATTAACAGCATTTCTTCTTGGTTTGGCTACTGGGTTTTGAGTGCACAGCAGTCTCTATTTGGCAAGAGACTTAGCATCCATAGGCCTCACCCAATACTGCCAGTAGTCCATCCAGGTAATGAGAAAATAACTCACATATGAAACACTCTCTCCTGCAATTCCTTGGTTAAGAGCTACGGCATTAGTAGACATATGGTTGTCAGAAAGGAGAAGATAATAGGTAAGTATTTCTTTGAACTGGTCAGAAATTATTGAGCCTATTCTCATCATATTCAAAAAGAAACCTTTATTACTAAAAGAAATTTCAGAGAATAGTGGATTCAAAATTGTTGGATTTTGTGAGACATCCCAGTACATGTGTAATACATTTTTTTCTTTGCCTGACTAGTTTTCACCCCGTATCAGTCACTTGCAACAGAACCATCCTAACTAATATGTTAGCACAAAGTTTCTAAGACTTAAAAGAGTATATTGCAAGAAATGACAAAAGAATTGGGATTATTTAATCTGAAAAATATTGACAGAGGACATGTTTTCCAAAATCTGATGGAAAAAATTACTTAGGAATTAGATTTCTATTATGGGCCCCAAATAGCAAACTCGAGACCTGTGCTTTGATGATGGAATAATTAGAAATGGCTATCAAATAAAAGAACTATATTGAGAAGTGGTAATTTTTTTTAATCATTATATATGTTCAAGGGAATTCACCTTCTGAGATGTTGTCTATGAATGAGATGGGTGGTTGGCCTCTTGAGGTCTCATTCAGTGATTTTAGACTCTATGATTCTATCTCTTTTGGGTGTAAGGTCATTGCAGGTTCACTTCTAACTTTTTTTTCATAAAATGCTCTTATTTCACTTCCACATTCTCTGAATACACATCAAGTAATACATTCTCCTGAAGATCTAATTTTAGATGCACAAAAACTGCATAGATTTAGACTGAGATCAAAATATCAAGCAGCACATCAGGGTCCCCAGAGCTTTCTGCACCTGAAAAGAAGAAGAGAAAAATCCAAACACTTTATTAGCAACTGTACACTTTCCTTAGAACACATAGGCTTAGCCTGCTGTGCTCCCATCAGTTAGTCTTCCCTCCTCTGGGGAGGCACTCAAAGCCAAGCTCATCAGGGCTGCAAAACATTCTGTGAAGAAACAAAGCATTGGTGGTTAATGAACTGGTCCTGTAGGACTAGCCTGTTAATGGTCCTCTGTAACACTCAGGTGAAAGATTTTCCCTGTACTCATAGCTCCCTCCAACCCCCAACTTATTTTTACAGGAGAAGAAAAACCTCTTTGATTACTATAAGTTCTTATGAGGCTATGAAAATCTCCTGTCAGAATCACCATAATTCTACGACACACAGAATTGGCCCAGTGATTCTGCAATCAGCAAGGATTACACATGTACAGATGCTTTTTTCCTCATTTCCCTTGATTTAGGGTGTATTTAGTCACTTAAAATTGTGTTACACCTTAAAGAGGAAATAGAAGAAGACATCATGAGATATTTGGCTTAGTAAAATTTTTAGTATATCATTAATTTCCAGAATAAGTGCCTGCATGGAAGAACTTGGATCTTGGACCTCACTAGGATTAATTAGCTAAAAGGCAGTCAGCCCTACTTGCCTTTCCTATGAGAGAATGATCCTTTTATTCTGCTATGTAATTAATCTCACCCTGTTATCCTATTGCCACCTCTCCTTTTGGCTTTACTCTGACCAACTTTTCTAATGGAAGTCCCATGGGATATACTTTAGATCCCCTGCCCATCTGTGTGCTAACACAGTTTTATTTTAAATGCTTGGTTTTTCAATAGTATTTCCATTATAAATTTACTCTTATGCTGAATGCCTCAATTCTGTATCCCATTGTTGATTTCTATAGAGCTCCGTATTTCTTACTTTCTTACTGACTCTTTCCCTGAGACAGCCTTTACTACCTAATAAAATGTAATCTGCCAAGAGCAAGCTCACTTCATTTTTGCAGTACTCACAACTGTGTCCTCGTTAGTATTGGGACCTCAGGTTCTGCTGTTTCTAGACTTGGACACATTGTTGTGTTGGGTCCCATTGCTCTGCATACCGCAAACACTTTTCCATATGAACTTTAGACTTTGGAATTCACCATATTTTTCCTGGACTAAGACATTCTCCTATACATTCCTGTACATTCTCAGTGCTTTAGACATGGACTTCTCTCATTGCCACAAAAGCTTTAATATATATATATATATATATCTTAAACATTGAAAATAAGAACATTAAAAACTTGTTAGGAAACAGTTGTCTGTCCTATGAGCCTTTTTATTATGAGACCCAAATATTTCTATATTAAATATGTATCCTCAGGTAGATACAAAAATCAAATATGCCTTCCAAGCTTATCGGTACTGCCCTAACTTGTCGATACTACCACTATTCCTTGTGTTAAATTCTTTTTAGTCCCAGTAGCAACCTCACACCCAGATAAAGATGCATTTCTCAACCACACTCTTTTTTGGTGAACATATTGAGACAATAAATAGATGAGTATATTGTTTAACTTTTAGGACCTAAGTAGAGTAACATCTGAATTCAGACCTCAGGTGCACGTATTCTCAGCCAAGACTAAGTAAAATTGAAGCAGTTAACAGATGTGGTTAATATGTATAAAAATGTAAAAGTCCAAGTGAGGTACTTTGATATAATTCAAAAATTATAAAAAAAAAAACACAGTGAAATGGAGAAGATCAATACAGAGAGGTACAGTGGAAATGCAAATTAATATAACCTCGATGGAAACCATTTCATCCAGCAATCCCACTATTGGGTATCCACCCAAAAGGAAAAGTCATTATATCAAATAGATGCCTGCACTTGTATATCACAGCACTATTCACAATAGCAAAGATATAGAATCATCCTAAATGGCCCTCAGTGGCTGATTAGACAAAGAAAATATTTTTCATACTATTTGGCCATAAAGAGAGTAAAGTTATATATGTTGCAGCAACATGGATGCAACTGGAGGACATTATCTCAAGTGAAATAACTAAGAATGTCAAAATTCATATGTCCTCACCTGTAAGTGGGAACTAAATAATATGTACACCTGGACATAGGATGTGGAATAATAGACATTGGAGACTTGGATGGGAGAGGGGGTGAGGGATGATAAATTACTTAGTGGGTACAATGTACCTTATTTCGGTGGATAGTTACACTAATTTTATACATACATTCCTAGATATATAAAAGTACTGCAGAGCCCATCATGAGAGTTTTACCTATCTAAATTTAGTGGCAGCTGGGTCAGTCAGACTCATTGCTCCAATTTTGTTTTCTAGGATAATTAAAAAATCCATTGTTTTTGAAGGCTGGTACTAAGAAGGGTTGAGTTGCAATTTATTGTGCTGTCCTTGTGGTTCATTTGCTGTTAGTAGAAGTACAAGTGCCTGAACATTGCTTGAATTTTTAATCAATCATCACTCTCTATTTCATAAGTGCGAGATTTATATCCATGCTATAATTGGGTGCCCATCAGTTTCATTTCTTGAGATCTTTATTAACAAGTGGAATCATTGTTCTCCAGCCCACAGTAAAGACTGGACATCTGAATGACTTCTAATTCTTAGAACCAAGAGAGTGAATTCTGTATATGAAATTTGTGCTCTTATTATGGTTTGTCCTTCATAACATAGATAGGAAACCATAGGCTTGTGTAGTCATAATGGAAGACATTTTTCCTAATCTACCTAAGGGCGACATCCCTTATTTGTGTAACTTTGTCACTTTAGGTAATTCGGAGTGGAATCAGAATTTTCTTGGTATTTTGGTTTTCCTACGCATTTTTACTTCCATTCCTAAGCCTGTAAAAGTCTCCAGTTTGTTCACTGGCTTTAGAGTGCTATAGAGTTTGAGACTTCTGGGTTTCAGTGAGGCTTTTTATCATGTAAACGTCATTAGTCCTTAGATCTCTGACAATGGTGGAAGAGCTTAGGAAACATATAATTCCTTTGTTATTACATTTCAGTTATTTTGAGGACTGGCTTTGATTACAGTTTATACAGAAAATACACTCTACCTTTCTGACGTTTTTTCCACTAAGTCTTCTAAAGCATATAGTTTAATTGTTAAGAAACTGAATAAGATATTTTAAATAAATTATCTCTCATGAAAAGAATAAGAGTCAGTCCTGTATGTTTCTACTTTAGCCAGTTTTGTATTTTAAGATCTGTCAATTGCAGTCTCCACTCCTGAACTAATTTCTATATCAATTAGTTTTAAGTAGCAGGAATATAATTCAAGATACATATAGTATTTTGTAAGCAAAGGGGAATTTTATTTTAAGGGTATAGTGTTGTTTCATAGAATCCAGGGCCATATACACATATATAATTGCTGTTGGGTTTTAGGAAGAAACAGAAAAATGCTCTAAAAAAATCTTTCTTTTTCCCTCTTTCTTTCTCTCTTCTCTGGAAGTCACAGTAAAGGTAGAGTCAGGGACTCCCTTAAAGAAGAGGGACTGTTTGTGTTCCAATAATCTTCCAAGTAAATAGTTCTCTTAGTCAAAACAAGGTTGTTTGTGGGGAAGAAAAATAATGGGAGGAGATGAAAAAAGTTACAATAATTTGGAGGTTATACAAGTTTTGAGAAAGTAAGATGTTTGAGTTAGGTTGAGATGAGGCATTACTTGATCCCTAGGCATTAAAATTGTGCTATGAGGCAAACATAATTTTCAGTTTCCTCCAGACAAATATGCTTATTTTAATTTATATTTTCCAAGGACCATATACATTATATAATTATTGATGCTGGAAAATGAAACCCAATTAACCTCATGTGTTTGTTTGTAAATATGTCTATAACCCAATCCTTTGTTTTGTATCCAAGTGGGGATTATAGTCAGAATGTCTTAGTCCCTTGTATTTAGGCCTATTCATAGAGGCCTTTAGCATCTAAAAAAATGTCATAGTTTTCATTATGAAAATAACAGGTTATCCTTATATTATTGTATTATTAAAGTAGCTATTATTTCTGAGAAGCATTTATTTTCCTGTGTTTCTTTTTTCTCTTAATGTGGACAAAATATCTGCATGGTTAGCTGTTGCTGCAGTAATGCTGTATAACAACTGAAAGCTGCAGTAATGCTGTATAACAACTGAAAGAAACTGGTGACTTATAACAATAGACATTCTTTTTTCTTAGCCTTTGGCCTGAGGTTCAGCAGATACAGCCCTGCTTTAGAACACTGTTCAGCTTGTGTCCATGCTGAAGTTGGCTAAGTCTGCTTCATGTACTTTTTTATTCTTCATGGACCAGCAGATACCCGAGACTTGTTCTCAGCACAGTGAACACTAGAGTAAAAAAAGATAAGTAGAAATACTTGATATCTTTTGTGGCTTTTGCCTGGAACTAGCACCTTCTCACTTCTCCCATATTCCATTAACCAAGTATGTCACAATCCCAACATTAGTGGAGCAGAGAAATACACCATGCCTTTAGTGGGAGAACTATAAAGTCATATGGCTAATGGTATGAAGGTAGAAACCTATTTATGGAAAGTCATGAAGAATTGATAGCCATGATCCAATATCACACCAAAGGAAAAAGAATTCTGCTGGTGATATTTGGAACATCTGATATTCTTTTCCACACTTTTGTAGCAATAGAATAATTATGACTTTATTCTGCCATATAATACTTGTTGAGATTTGGTAACAAAATGAAGTCTTCACAGGACATTGTCTTGGGACTTGTTCTTATCTAAGGCAATTAAAGAGATGTTGGTTCACTGTAATCTCAGCACTTTAGGAGACTGAGGTAGGTGGATTGCTTGAACCCAGGAATTCTAGACCAGCATGGGCAACATGGTGAAACCCCATTTCTACAAAAAATAGAAAAATTAGCCAAGTTTGATAGCACATGCCTGTAGTTCCAACTACTGGGGACGATGAGGTGGGAGGGTCACTTGAGCCCAGGAGGCAGAGGTTGCAGTGAGCCAAGATCACACCATTGCATTCCAGCGTGCGTGACAGAGTAAGGCCTTGTTTCAGAAGGAAGGAAGGAGGAAAGGAGGGAGGGAGGGAAGGAGGGAAGGAGGGAGGGGAAAAAAGAGAAAGATGTTGAAACAGTGAATAAACAGCAATGTGTCAGTGTGTGTATATAGGTAGAAAATTAAATTATAAGTCTGCTCTTAAGAGGTCAGTTTAGCAAATGATTGTAAGAATGCCTAATTATTGAATTGTTATTCTATTTCTACCTACTTGGTTTTCCAAAAGCTATTTTCCCGTTTTCAAGAGTAATTGTGGCTATAATCCAATTTCCCTTTAAATTAAGGAGTAAAAATTAATTTTTTTTTTAAAAAAGGACAGTTGTAGCCTAAAAGTGTGTCCTACCTTGATTCACTTTCCAATCAATGACTTATACCGATCAGAGGAGAGCAAATACAAATAGTTTATTTTATATTAAAAATAATATTGGTCACTGCTAAACAGTACTATACAATTGAAAAAATAGCATCAAATAAACAAATTAAAATTTCTTTTTAAATATCCAGAGGAGAGCTATTTATTTCCACTTCAACACTGCATAAATAAATCTTTTTTACAGTGTATCTGCAACATGCACACCATCATCTTTCACATTACAAAAGTAGATAAAAGAATGCATAGCTGCTATATTTTAAAAATGTATACACAACAATGATCAGGAGTTTAGTTTGGGTCTGGTTAAAACTTCTTTTTGTTTTTGAATTTGGGAAGTAGTGGGTATCAGGGATCATTATCCTGGAGAATCACTCAAATGTAATTTAAATTATTTTATTTTGTTATAAACAAAATGTAATCAAGAAGACAGTGGAAAATGTGTAGATTATAGACAGGTATGTATTTCACTCATTGCAAGGCATATCAAGAAATATGAAGCAAAAGAGAAGACAGTTTTTACAGCAATAGTTAAGACATATTTACCTTTAGGACATATTTTACCACTTTGATTAGATTTATTCTATTGAGATTGAAAAAGTGAATACTGGGATATATAAAATAAGACAAACGTTATTTAATGATGTTTGACAAAAATCATGTCAGGTACAGGCAGTGAAGACTGAAGAGGTAAAGGTAGTATGGACTTCCAGGTAATTTAGTGTAGTTCATTTGAATTCAGATTTTGGAGTACCTATAGTAAGCCTTTAATAGTATGGGGGATCCAGTAAAGAACAATACTTTGTTCTCAGACTGAGTACATACAGCAATAGCAGTAAGCTAACAAGGCAAGTGGTTTTTATTTGACTGGAATAAATTTGGTTTCTCACTATTTTAGTTAGGAACAAACAAACAAAGCTACCAAATAGATGTTATAGAGATGCTTTGCTAGATAAAATGTCACAGCAATGGGAAGGAAGCATCTCCTGGGGAAGCAAGTTTCACAGATGATAGCTCTTGCCTGAGAGAGTTTTAACTTTCACTGTTACACTTATCCATGAGACAGAGATGCGGTATGTGTTTTCAAGAGCTGTGACAATAAAGTGGAAAATAGACTATGTGTAAAATATTGAGTCATTCCAATGTTTTTCTCCTTTTGAAGCTAAATTGTGTTGGCTTGATTCCTTTTATAATTGCTAAAGTTTTCAGAAATGGAAGTGATATAATAATTAATTGCTGTATGTTAAAATTGACTAATTAGAATCTAAATAGTCATAGATCCCAATAATAAAATTTAAACAATTTAGAGAAATTGATTTTATAAAATGCAGCTTTATTTTGGCGTTTTAGCCCCAAACCTATTTCCAGCTAATATCTTGCTTTTGGTATAAATTCAGTGTCATTCTCTACCCTTTTATTTCTTCAAATACTGCAAGCAGAGTGAGAATGAATGTTCAGAGTAAGGACTGGAAGGCTCTGTAAGCTTTTCAATCATCAAAGAAGTTTCAATCTTGTTTGATGTTTCCTACTTACAAAGACAGAAAATTGAGCATTGCATTTTAGAAAGGTTATAGACTGCAGGTTCTAGCTTAGTTTGAGTTAAACAGAAGATAACATTAATCCTGTATATCAGTTATTGGAGGCTAGCCTTGATTCAAACTTTATGTATAAACAATTATACTTTGAATTTTATTGGTGTGTATGTAAACACTTATTTCTAATTTGATATTTCATGAGGGTTTAGGATTTGGAGACCTTTCTAAAATGTCTATGATCCTCAAAACTTACTGAATGTTCAGGTTTAATATTCTCTTTTATGACAGTTTGCAGGCAATCCTGAAGGTTTATAAAAAATATGAGACTCCTGGATAGAAGAAATCACTTATTTACTGTCTTAGTTTATTTTCTGCTGCTATAAAAGAATACCACAGACTGGGTAAATTGTAAAGAACAGAAGTATATTTGGTTCATGATTCTAGAGACAGGGAAGTTTAAGAACATGGCCCCAGCATTTGGCCAAGGTCATCTCATAGTGAAAGGGTGGGAGGCAGAAGGGCAAGAGAATCACCAAGACTGGGCTCCCTTCATTACAAGCTGCTCTTGAGATAACTACCCTGCTCCCATGGCAATGACATTAATCCATTCATGAAGGCTCTGCCCTCATGACCTGATCACCTCTTATTAGGCCCTACTTCCCAATATTCTTGGATTGGGAATACAGTTTCCAACACAGGAACTTTTGGAGGACACATTCAAATCATGGCAGCTATATTCAGCTCTGAGCATTAGTGACTCTTCTTCCAGGTCAGAAAGACTTACATCCTCATTTCATTATGCCCAAATACCACCTTCCTAGAAAGACCTTCTCTTGTCAGTCTAAAAAAAAAAAAAAATGTTTCTTTTCCTGTCAATCTCTATCCTCCTTATTCTCTTTTATTTTTCTTTATATCTCTTGTCATCAAATGACACATTATGTGTTTGTTTGTCCTCCCGCTGCCTTAAAATGAAACCCCATAAGTGTAAGGACATTATGTGTTTTACTCATTTCTGTTTCCTGAGTGCCTAGAACAGTTCCCAGCACAACTAAATGCCCAAGAAATGATTTTCTTCAATGAATGAATAAACTTGGAGAGTAAATGAGGCTGGTCAACTGCTCAGACACTGTATCAACTCATCTTTTATTATGAGTATGGTAGTTCTTGTTAGGGATTGTAAGAGGTAATTTATATATTTATTTTTACCTGACTCCATTTTGTGAGGGGAAAATATATGCTATGGTGGTGCCTGGGAATTCTGGGAAGTCATGATTATCTAGATATTTCCAGAATAAGGGTCTACTTAAGAAATAATATCTAAAATCTTCACATGGATCAGCACAGTGATACACATGCACACATGTGTGTATACTCACATATATACATGCATAAATATATATATACATAAATATTACCTTATAATTTTAAATGTTGAATATTTTATTAACTAAATTCACAGTCATTTCTTTTTTAACCTATCCAATATTCATTAATGTTACCCTTTCATTCTTGCACAAACTGAACTTTTTATACTGTGTGTTAAATTGATCTAATATGAAATCCAGTTTAATTATTAAATTTAGTTCAATATTTAATTTGGTTTAATAAAAGTGATCTTGCATATAATGTATGCATTTAATTGATATATTTAGGACAGGATAATTTTGAATAGGTTAAATATTTAATGTAGAGTAATTTTTTAAATTATTCAGGATTAAAAATAGAATAGATCTATGTTATCAAAGTACTGAGCAGATAAATGTCATGATTTAATAAATTTCTATTCACATATGTGAAATGCTGCCATTGCTTAACTTCTGATCACCAATCTGTCTTTGTCTATGGCCTGACTGTGAACTCTATTTTATTAATAAGGAAAGAAACTAAAGGTCTTCAATATCACAAAATCTTTCTTCTTTCTCTTTGAAGTATCTAATGTCAACGTCCTTTTACCAACCCTTTTCCTACTTTTCTTACTCATTCAAATTCTTGTTAGTACATTGCGACTATTAGTATATATTTTAAAATATGAGATTTAAAATGAGGTAGCACTTTCTCTCCCTCTTTGCCCCCTAAATTACACTTTCCCCAAATACCCAGTGTCATTTTCCTAGCCAAAGCTCTAACTTCACTCTTGTATTTATGTTCTCCTGTTCAAGTCCACAAATAATTGCTGATTATCTATGTTATTGTCAACTTGTTTCTGTTTCTCATCCTCCTTTTCTTCTTAAGCCCAAATTTTATCCTCTTCATTCACATTGAATGGCTCAGGCTTTGTGATCATTCCAGATATATATATCTATATATCTGCCTTGCTAGTGGGGACTTGCTTTAGGAATTGTCTTCCTTGCTGGCTTAAGTAATAGGCTATGTTGGGAAAGCCCATGTGGCAAGGAACAGTGGAGGCTTCTGGGAATTAGATGGCTTCTAGGAATGTGAATAGCCACTACTAGCTGAGAGAAGCTTCAACTGATGGCCAGCAAAATGCTGGTACCCTTAGTCCTTCAGTCACAAGGAAATGAATTCTGTCATCAACTTGAGTAAGCATGGGAAAAAGTTTTTTCCAGCCTAGTTCCAGCTGAGAGTGCAGCAGTGGATGTCTTGATTACAGCCTTGTAAGCCCATGAGCAGAAGATCCAGTTATGCTAAAGCCTAGACTGCTTACTCACAGAAACTGTAACAAAATGTGTGTGTGTATGTTTTTTAATTGCATTTTAGGTCTTGGGGTACATGTGAAGAACATGCAAGATTGTTGCATAGGTACACACATGGCAGCGTGATTTGCTGCCTTCCTCCCCATCACCTATATCTGGCATTTCGTGTCGTGATTTGTTACATAGTAATGAAACTAATAAATTTGTCTAAACTAAATAATTTAGGCCAGGAAAAACCCCCCTACTCTCATATCGGTATAATCAATATATCTCCCACGCATACCATTGCACCACTAGATCTCTTGTTCTCCACCAACCATGTGTTTGCTCACATCTCTACCTGTGTTTACGAGGCATTTTTGAAATTAGAGTTTACAAAATTGTAGATACGTTGACTTAGAACCTCTATTATTAAATCTATACTGAATAAATGAAAAAAAAAGTGTAGATACATTTCACTTATCGCAAGCTAGATCTGGTAGGTAGATAATTATGTTCATACACATAGCATTAAACTGAACTGTATTACAACTTGAAAAAGATTTTTTGTCCCCCACCCCCCACCACCCCTGCCTCAATTTTCTTGGCATCTGTCTTAGTCCTCTTTGGCTAGTATAACAAAATACCATAGACTGAAAGGCTTCAGCAATTTTTTTTTTCTCCCAGTTCTGGAGGCTAGCAGTTCCAGATCAAGGTGTCAGAATGATGGGTGTGGTGAGGGATCTCTTCTGGCTCTCGAGCGGCCATCTTTACACTGTGTCCTCATATGGAGTGGGGTGGGGAGGAAGAGGACTTATGTATCTCTTATAAAGGGACTAATCTCAGCACGAGGGTCCTACCCTCATGACCTCCTCAGATTAATTACTTCCTAAAGATCCCATCTTTAAATACCATTACATGGGGGTTAGTGGTTCAACTTATGAATGTAGGGGGACATAATTAGTCCATAGCAGCATTATTTTTCATATCTCTTCTATTTTGTTCCAGTTCCTTCTTTTAAATTATCTTTGTAAGAAGGGATGCAGACTTGCAGAACAGAGTCTTTGGTAGCAGTAGCAACTATGTAAAATACAGCATTTCCTTCTGTTTTCAACACATCTGCTTTTCAACTTTACCTTTACATTATACCAGATGATACTGGGCTTTCATTTGTAGAAGTCCTAACATGTTTTATTTTTAAGTATATTTATTTAAAATTTAATAAAACTTGAATCATATGAAGGAAAATATGAAGTAACTGTAAACATAGGTATTGACATAGGTCATGCATGACATCCACAGTGACTAAACTTTGGAAAACATCCTCATTTGCACCAAACTCCTCCTCTTTTTTGCTTGTTCTTCAAGGTTCAGCTCACAAATGGTGTGCTGGGAAAGCCTTCTCTATCTTCTTTAATGATGCCCTTAGTGAATCCACAGAACATAACTCAAACTGTTGGAGTATATGTGTATTTCTTAAAATTTGTTTCCCTTGATTTATCATAAACTCTTAGCAGCAAAGACCACGCCTAATTTGTCTATGTTTGGCCTCTACAATGGTGCCTTGAACATGAGAGAAATGTGTAACTCATTTTAGATAATATATTGCTATATACTGGTAATACTGGTCAGTGTAGTGCTTGCATAGATAAATAAGGCCCTTCCTACATTATAGGAACACTATAGGCACTTCAATCCCTGTGTATGACTTCAGATAAACTCACATAAGTGAATCTTACTGGTAAAGGCCAGTAAACAAAAAAGACATAATTAAATAGGAGTGTAAAATAGATTACAAAGTAATATTAAATATTATGAATTAATTTCAGTTAACTTGTCTTATTCAAAATTTTCAATTAAATAACTCATTTCAATTCCCAGAAACTTCAGTTACAAAGCAAAAAGAAATAATTACTAATCATTTCTTTTGAAATACATTTTAAAACTCTGAGAACTTTGTTATCCTTTATCAACCATTTATAGCATTTCTACTAGGTGTTAACAAAAGTATCAGGTTTTTAAAAATTATTAATGTATAATGTAGTAGTAGCTGATGAAGAATAGCTAACTGACATAGAAAACATAAAGAAATATGATAGCCTTTCTCTATTTCTTTTCTTAAAACACTATTCATTGGTAACACACACCTAATATGTTTTTCTCAATCATGTTGAATTTATTCATCTTTCCCTCTTTCCTGCCCTCCTTCACTTTCCTCCTTCCTTCCTTCTTCCTTTCTTTCTTCCTCCCTTTCTTTGTTCTTTTAAAAAATTCTTATGTGAAATAGTCTACAAAACTGAATTTTAAAAGCTAGACCATAAAATGTTTCTTCTTGAGGTAAGAAAATAACATATAATGTCCAGTAACAATAATAAAAACTATAAATACTTCTCTAAGGAAACAAATAGAAAATAATATTTTTGTGTCTATTCAAACCAAAGATTTCTGTATTTAATGTTATTTAAATGAAAAAATTATAGAAAATTATGCCTATGAAAGTGAAAGTGCTTTGCACTATTAGAAGAGTGTTATATAAGTAAATTCAATCTTGAAGTTAAAATGCTTTAGTTTCCATAGATATTTGTGGAGGAGGGACTATTTGTACCTGCTATATAAACAGCAATAGGAGGGAAGAAAATCTGCATATATCCAAATGTGCTGGCTGAACAAATACCAATCTTAGTTTTTTAAAATCCAAGTTTCAGCTGTAGTTTTATTGAAGCCAAATGTTTAGATTCTGATTTTTTCCCACTTTTTATCATCAGGTTTTGTCATTAGAAGACAGTGAATTGATGCTACTCATGCTGAGAGAAAAGGCTATAGCAATTTTGAAATTATTCTCATAGTTTAAGAATATTAATTGAAGAATTGCCATGCTATGATTGGTTTAGCCACAATTTGCTTGCACTTGATAACATTACGAATGCTGTTTGAATAAAAAAGCTGCCGATAGTTTCCAGTAAAATAAATTGAAGGAGGATTGCCATATAAATAGTAATATTTAAAAGTACTTCGCTTGAGCAATGAAATTAATTTATTATAGTGTTGCTCTGTAATGAGAAAGGATTTTTTTTTTCAGTATTATAGATCTATGTGGAGACAAAGGGCAAAATAAGTGAGAAATGTGGTTCAATTGACCCTGGAAGAGAGAAGTTATTTCTTATGTCAGTGGAGGTTTAAAACTCATTTGCCATGCATTTCTTGTTATTGCATTTTAATTATAGTGAGGACACATATGCTGACAGCGCATGAGATCATATTTGTTAAATGGACCTCGACATGTGCAGCACTCATCAGAAAGCCTCCGGGATTACACAGTGTATACGTTTTGTTATGCTTACAAAATAAAGGACGGCTCTATTAGGTATTATTTCAAGGATAAGGTTATGAACTAAGGAAGTAAATTCTAAAAAGGCAAATAATTAGAAAAAAGACCTAAAAGTAATCCTCAGAAGGAAAGCCAATAAATTAAATAACGTTCAAGAAATATAAATAAGAGTGGTCACTTAAATACATATATCTTTAGTATCCATATAAACAGATATAAACCTCACACAATAAAAATATCATGCAGAATGTACATACTCACTAAAGTGAGTTCAGTTTCTGAGAGTACTAAGCTGAAGAAGTCAAAGTTCAGGATTAAATTTCTCTGTAGATCATTTAGAACTGCCCTGTTTTAAAGCCACATGCTACCCTAATATCTCTTAGTAACTTTCAAAATTGCAGATAGTTGAAAAAAAAAAAAATCCGAAAACGGATCCTAGTCCTGTAATGAAGAACTCAAATAATATTTTCTATTAATAGTGCTTGCACAGTGCAGGCAATGAAATTTGAATAAGGAGATCAGCCTGACCAACATGGTGAAACCCTGTCTTTACTAAAAATACAGAATTAGCCTGTTGTGGTGGTACATGCCTGTAGTACCAGCTACTCGGGAGGCTGAGGCAGGAGAATTGCTTGGACCCAGGAGGTGGAGGTTGCAGTGAGCTGAGATTGTGACATTGCACTCCAGCCTGGGGAACAAGAGCAAAACTCCATCTCAAAAAAAGAAAATTTAAATAAGGGGTCAAACATATATATATATATATTTTATATATAATTATATATAATATAAAATTATATATATAATTATATAATTATATATAATTATATATATAATTATATATTATATAAAATTATATATATAATTATATATTATATAAAATTATATATATAATTATATATTATATAAAATTATATATATAATTATATATATAATTCTATATATAATTGTATATATAAATTATATATATTTATATAATTATATATAATATATATAATTATATATATTATAATTTATATATATAATTTTATGATATATAAAATTTAAATAAGGGGTAAAATATATAATATATATTATATATTATAAATATAATTTTATATTATATATAATATATATTATATATAATATAATATATATAATATATATTATATATATTGTATATGTTATATATATAATATATATTATATATATATTTGACCCCTTATTTAAATTTTATATATATATATATAGTGTATATATACATATATAGAGAGATATATACATAACTATATCTATAATATATAGTGTCTATGTAGATATACATAGCTATATCTGTAATCTATATGTGTGTGTGTATATATAGATATATACATCTATATTCCTATATCTCTAATCTCTTATCTTTTTTTTTTTTTTTGAGACCAAGTCTCACTTTGTCATCCAGCCTGGAGTGCAGTGACGCAATCTCTGCTCCCTGCAACCTCCACCTCTCAATTTCAAGGGGTTTTCCTGTCTCAACCTCCTCCCCCAAAATATATATTTTTATATTTCAATAGTTAATTTTTTGGTTCCTGACTATAGAAATATCATGTAAAATTATTATAGTAATAGATAGTAAAGTGCCAGCTAATATAATTTAGTGTTATATATTGACTAATATAATTAACTATTTTTATTAGTAATAATGTTGTATTGCCAAATTATGAGTGGTAGTTTTTGTTTTTATTGTAAAATATTTTAGGTATTCATAAATATGTAAAGAGTAATTTTATAAACGCTTATGTACCTTTTATGTAGCTTGACAGAAAACATTACAAATACAGTCAAAGTCCTTATAATCACATTCCACATCAATGTCCCCAGAGAATATTAATCCTAAATTTGATATTTATTATCTGTAAGCATTTGTTTATTCCCTCTATTACATAAATGCTTCCACAAACAATAAGTAATATTTGTCTATATTTTAAGAATTTATAAAAATCTATACTACACTATATTTTGTTTTTACAGTTCTCTTTTGTGCTCTATATTTTGTCTGTGTATTTTGCATGATTCACAAATTAGCATTATAGCTCTAATTTGTAATGGTGTATAATATTCCATTATACACTTTTTTTTAGTTGTAATTTACTCATTCATGTTGTCTTTTCTGGCCACTTCTCAATGGCCCTGTTTAGTTCCCTGGCAAGCTGAACATTTACTGGCTCCATCAATATGGCTCCCTTCTCTCTGGTTTCTCAATGGGGTCAGCAAATGGGAGACTACGGCAAGAAATCAAACAGTAGAAAACAAGAGATATTAAGTCAACAATAACTTATTGTACATTTAAAAATAACTAAAAGATTACAATTGGTATGTTAATACAAAAAAATGACGACTTCTTGAAGTGATGAGTACCCATTTACCTGATGTAATTATTTTACATGGTATGCCTGTATCAAAATGTCTCATGCACCCCATAAATATATATATCTACTATCAAACCATAAAATTAAAAGCTAAACTTAAAAAAACCACACGATTATGTTTTAAATGCAGTCACAAGTTTATAGCTTGATGTATTATTACAAGGAACTTACATTGATAACAATTACCCAGATCAAGAAATACAGTCACTTCAGTATCTTGAATGCTTTCTGTCTCTTCCTAGTCATAACTCCTCCTAGTCAAGACCAAAGACAACCTCTATTCCTACTTTCGTCAGTATTGATTGGTTTTAATTGTTTTGAACATTTTATTATTGGAATAATAGAGTATAAACACTTTTGTATTTTTCTTTAACTCAAAATATAACGTCTATGGAATTGATTCATGTTGTTATTTTCAGTACTGTGTAGTATTTATTGTTTGAAAAGACCATATTTGTCAGTTCTATTGTTGATACATATTTGAATTGTTTCTAGTTTTGTGGTATAATAAATAATGCTTCTATGATCATATTCAGTACATGCTTTGGCAGACATATAAATGCATTACTCTTGCATTTCTACCTAAGAATGGAACTGTTAGGTGATGGAATATGTATATGGTCAGTAGATACAGAGGAATATGTATATGGTCAGTAGATACAGAGGTTTTCTAATCATTTGTGACAATTTATTCTCACATCAGCAATATATGATTGTCCCCGTGGCTCCACATTTGCTGAATACTTTTCAGTTTTAAAATTTTCAGCTATACTAGTAGGTGGTCATACATCTAGTTCTGTTACTGAAATAGCCATTTCTTCAATAATTAATGATATTGAACACTTATGGCCATTGGAAGTATGGACATTCACTGTTGTACATGCTTTTCCATCTTTTCCCATTTTTAACTGTATGATATCTCTTTGTCTTCAATTTGCGGGAGAGTCTTTTCTTGGATATATGGATTACAGATATCTTCTAATTTGAAGCTTATTTTTTCATTCTGTTGATGATCTTTTCTCATAAGCAGGATTTTAACAGTAATATAATGCAATTTGTATGTCATCTCTTTTAATGTTAGTGCTTTTTTGAGTCTTCCTTACCTGAGAGTGTTCTTTCTATATTAAAAATCTAAAATCTTTAATATCTTCATCTGTCACAATTAGATCCACTATCCTTTTAAAATTGATTTGCATGTTACCAATGAGAGACTGGCCTGTAATTTTTTGCTTGTAATAAGCCTGTCGGTTTATACTACTTTAAACTTTACATTTTATATTTCAAGTATGTTTCCCATAAATAACACACAACAGAAATTTTCCAATCTTTGTTTTAATTGGCAAGTATAGTCTATTTACATTTCGTGTTATTACTGGCATATTTGTATTTTTTTAACCATACTATTTTGTGGTGTCTGTTTTTCATTTTCTATGTTAGTTTTTCAGTTCTTCTTTTGGATTCATAATAATAATTATTATTCTATTTTATCTCCTCAAGTATCATATTTGCTTTTTCACCTTTTACAGAACATCTTTAAAATTTTAATGCATACACTTTAACAATTTAACATTAATATGCATGTCATTTTTTTCAAAATGATCCAAGGATATTGTAATGATTTAACACTGTCACCTCCTATTGTTATACTTTCTATTTTTCAAATGTTTTGGTGACACCTATTTTTTCAACTTCTGAAATTAGATGTTATAATACTGTTATATTTCAGATTTTCCCACATAGTTATTAATTTTTCTGTTTAAACTTTTTTTTAATCTCAGTTCTTTCAACATTTTTTTTTTTTTTTTTTTT
>NW_016107431.1:1012482-1026727 GCF_001604975.1 Cebus imitator
TAGCTGGGATTACAGGCACGCACCACCATGCCCAGCTAATTTTTTGTATTTTTAGTAGAGACGGGGTTTCACCATGTTGACCAGGATGGTCTCGATCTCTTGACCTCGTGATCCATCTGCCTCGGCCTCCCAAAGTGCTGGGATTACAGGCTTGAGCCACCGCGCCCAGCCCAACATTTTTTTTCTAAAGACATTTTTCAGAAGTCTTCTACTGACTATTCATTAGTATTAAGCTCTTTCAGGTTGTGTTGAAATTCATTTGTTTATTTTTGCTTTATTCTTTGATACAAGTTTAGCTGGGTATACATTCCTTTGTTGACATTATTTTCTCTCAGTATTTTGAATACTCATACTTTTTTATTTCCACCTTTGTTCTTGCTGTTAGTCTAATAGATTTTTTTTGTAGGCTTGTTTTCCTTCTTTCTTATTAATTGCTGATATTTTGATATCTGCCTTTATTTGTGATATTTTACAGTTTCTCAAGAATATGTCTGGTATGGAGATACATGTACATATGCACAAACACATGTATATACATACATGTGTACAATTCTGCTTTAGATTTATTCTTCTTGAAGTAAAGAAGTTTTAACTTCCATTAAGTCTGGAAAATCTGTTATTTCAGACATTATCTCTTTGAATATTCCTACTCCATTTTGTATATTCATTCTTTCTAGGATTCTAATTTAATATTTGTCATACATTATCATCCTGTGTCTCATATCTTTAACACATCTTTAATTAATTTTTTGCCTCATTTTGTGCTCAGTGGTCATTTACAAATTTGTATCTCTGTGTACGTAATCTGCTATTTTATTGTACATTGAATTTTTAATATCTTTTACTTTTTTGTTAGATATTATATTGGGCTCTGTCTCTTATTTTGATAGTAGTTTTTGTTCTTATTTTCTATACTGTTTTAATTTCTTTGAGTGTTTTAAATAAAGAACATATCTACATGTTATTATTTTGCATATATAAATAGATGGTTTATATTTTGTATCCCACCTTTTATTTGGGATATGTCTCTTTTTGCTGTTTGTTGCTCTTCCTGATTCATCATGTTGACTTGTTTCATTGTATAGTTTGCAACTTTGGCATGTACTTTCTGTGGCAACACTGCAAGCCTTGAGATGAAAGTATGTTAAGAGAGAATACATATTTGCTTTTGGCTAGTGCCTAGGGTGAACAGTCCAGGTCAACTTTAATAAAATTTCTTGACCTCGAGTTTCTTTGATTTTCTTTATAGTTTATACTTAAGCCTGAAACCACAGGTTGGTAAACTGGTGATTACAAAGAGTTCTTATCCTAACCCACATTCCCATCCCCCACACAGGTGAATTTTCTTAATTCCCTGAGCTTGTAATGAAACTATTTTTCAATACTCACTCTTTTTCACATAGCAGAGCCTTTTGAAAGTCTTAGTTACATGTGAAGTATGTCTCAATTCCAACTCCCAACTTTCTTCTTGGCCTCACAACTTCATCAACCCTAAATATCGTCATGCTGCTACTTTGGTTTTATCTTTCTGCATTTTTGGATTCTAGGGATTTTTCTTATTGTGATTAATCTCAGAGATATAACTAAAAGAATTATGAGTTTTTTGGCCTCCTTTATTTTTAAGTGTTTTCTGTGGGAGAATTTCTAAGACATCTAATCCACCACCTTGGTAGAAACAAAAAAAGGGTATTTATTTTTAAGTCTACTATATATTTCAGTCTCCTATTTACAGTTTCAGTTTTGCCTCAGTAAAAAGAAATCCTAAAATGACATATGACTCTACATAATCATTGAAAAGTCTCAACCGACCTCATGGTTTGAATAGTTGTGTTTTGCATGTGATAACTTTTATGTCTCAAATTAATACCTTGTTTCTTTCTGCCTGCATTTTCTTTAGGTTAGTATCTATAGGGCATTTGTTTCTCAAAGATAGTATCATGAGTCTGTTAAAAATTCACTATGATTAAACAATAATGAAAATTTGCTTTATGTATTCTTACTTTCCCTTCTTTATTTTCTTCTCTTGCAGCTTGTTAGTATTCAAGTCCTTAGGTTTTTAAGAACATTGATTATCTGCCACATTTATGGCTTTGTTTCTAAATTTAAACAGTTTACTTTTATCACACAGAGGAACTTTTTCTGTAAGAACTGTTCATTATTTGTACTATAAACTAGAGTTGAAATAAGTATAGATTTTAAATTAAGAGAGGTAATACAAAGCATTATGGTTATGCTACTTTACAGCGTCATCGCTGGAAACTAAGGTTCATGATGAACGTTAATGAGGAAAATATTTTCCCTAGCTTCTGATGGTTGTCAAACAAATGCTTTCTAATGTATAGGGTTTTCCCAAATGAAATGTTATTATCCTTAATTCCTCCTAGAATTTGAATCCTCCTCATAGGTATAAAACAATTTTCATGTTTGTTTCAAATAACACTGAAGAACACAAATATTTTACTTATTATTCACAGCATTTCAAAATATTAAAAATGAGATGAATAAAGTTCTTGTCACATGGAGTATCTGTTGAATTTTCTTTCAGAAACTGGAAGCACTGTACCCTTGAGGCCCCCTCATCTCATTTTAGAATACATTTAATTAAAAGTGTAACTTGGAAGTCAATTAAGGTACTCTGTCCTTTGACAACTATATTTTAGAAGAAGAGAAGATCCTGCATACCTCCCAAACTCTCTAGGGGTTTGAACAGAGTGTGAAATGGGGTGCAGGGTGTAGTTTCCAGTTTTTTAGCTTTCTCTCTGGATAGCAACTGAAATAATTTGAATGTATACCCTCACCCAAATCTCATGTTGAAATGTAATTTCCAATGCTGACAGCGGGCCTAGTGGGAGGTGACTGGATCATGAGGGTGGATTTCTCATGAGAGATACAGCACCATCCCTCTTGGTATTGTCCTTGTGATAGTGAATTCTCATGAGATCTGGTTATTTAAAAGTTTGTAGCAGCTCCTTTGCTGTCTTGTTCTTGCTTTCACTGTGTGACCTGCCTGCCCCTCTTTGGCTTCCACTGTGATTGTAAACTTTTTGAGGCCTCCCCAGGAGCTGAGCAGTTGTCAGCACCAAACTTGCAGAACCATAAGTCAATTAAACCTCTTTTCTTATAAATTACCCAGTCTCAAGTATATGTTTATAACAATGCAAGAACAGCCTAATACAGAAGCTGTATTAGGTGAGTGAGACTATTTTCAAAGCTTGTTCTTTGTGTGTGAGTTGTGCTCCATGCATTGTAACTCACCCCTTTTCTTGCTGTCCATAAGGAATCACCACTCACACAAGACTCTGTATCAGAGTATACTAAACTTTGGGGAAGTAAAAGGGATGCACTTCACAAATTAAAGCACTTGTATAAGTGTCCATACACCTTTCTTATTTAATCTCATGATAATTCAAAGATAATGTCAATGTCTGTTGACGATTTTACCATGGTTACAAATGTAGAATGATTTCTCTATTTAGTCTGTTTAGAACATATTCCCTTGTGAGTTAATAAAAAGCTCCCTGTCCTTACTGAAGATGCAAGCTGTCCAGGCCTGAGGCAGTCAATCTCAGGATCACCTACAACTCATTGATGAAATATTAAAGTGCCACATGTACCTTTGAGGAAGATCTGGTCAGTTAATTAGTTAATTACTTGGTTAGAGACGATAGAACACAGTGAAGAAAACAAGACCAGATTTGAGAGTCTAACTTATATTTTGTTCAGATCCTGACATTACCAATTGCTAGCTCTCCAAGGGGATATTATCTAATCCATCTCTATCTTTTTGTCCTCATCTCTAAAAGTGGGATAATAACAGTAAAATTTATTGAGTTTTTTTGCAAGGACTAAAACATCTAAGTGGGTACGTATAAGACACTTAGAACATTAACTGGCACATAGTAAGTTCTAAAAAATCATAAGCTATTATTATTAATGTTAAGGCCTAGTCATTCCTTGTATTGCTTGATCAGCCAAATGAGTCACAATATTTTACAAGATGACATTTGCTGTTGAAGACACATGCGCGCACACACATACACACACACACACACACACACACACACACACACACACAAACACGTATATGAGGGGCTGTAGCCAATAGTGGTAAGAGCAGAATACACTACACAAGCTGAATTCAGGGTCATGGGCAATACCCAACCTTGTTCTCTGCCTCTGGTAAGATTCTGTGAGCTACCAAATGTCGTTTCACAGATTCTTTTCTGCTTAAGCCAGCCAGAGAGGATTTCCTGTTAGAAATTAAGAGCTCTGACTGACAAAATGTTGAATAAATGAATTCCATCAAGTCTATTCTCCTGTTCCTTTCCCCCACAAAATCCAAATTCCCTTATACATTCCTCATTTTTGAAATGATTTTCCCCAGAACACCGACATTTAGAGAATCAAATTCAAAGTAATAATTGTAAGAGCTTAGTAACTGCCTAGTAAGTATAATTAAATTATCGAACTCCCAGATTTGCATGGATTGTTTATATCCATCTTTAAGCCACATTATCAATGGCAAATCACTTTGAAGACACAATTAGGGTTGCTTATCCCTGGGCCATTATTACTAGCTATGTTTCTGCTGATGTTCCGTCAGCTTCACTGGTGCTTCCCTCTGAGTGTATGATACTTGTCCTAGTTCTTAAAGCATGGTGTTCACAACCAAAAGGAATATAGAAGGTGAAGTCTGATGTTTGCAGCAAGAAAGGAATGATTATGTCTCTGATACTGGACAATACACTTTTATCAATGCAGTCCAAATTCATATTAGCTTTGTTATTACACTTAAGTTATGAAGTATAATGATCAATGGTTAAAGATAAAATATGAAAATTACAAATAAGGCTACGTGTAGTGGCTCATGCATACAATCCCAAAAGTCTATAATCTGATTACTTTGAGAGGCAAAGGTGGGTGGATGGCTTCAACCCAGGAGATAAGGACAAGCCTGGGCAACACGGCAAAACCCCCTCTCTACAAAAAATACAAAAAGTTAGCCAGGTGTGAAGGTGTGTGCCTGTAGTCCCAGCTACTTTAATGGGCAAGGTGGAGGAATCATCTGAGCCCAGGAAGTCAAGGTTGCAGTGAGCCATGATTGTGTCACTGCACTCCAGCCTGGGCTATTGGAAAGAGACTGTCTCAAAACAACAACAAACCAAAAAAAATTCTAATATATTTTACTATAATATATAGCCTCCCCCCAAGAAAGAATGGTCCGTGAATAAGACACTACTTTGTGGAACCACACCAGATTCCAGATTCTAGCTAATCATAATATTTTCCTGAGGTCCATTTTTATTCTAAATCAATGGCATAATATAATTATTTATTCAAAGAAGGTAGAGTTCAATTTTAATATAATTAAAAAATCATAAGTTTACAAAATGTTGAATTCCCAGTTGGCTGGAAAAATGATGGTTCCCAGGCCTTACTCCCAAAGCAAGGTCAAGTGCTTTTATGTATACTGAAGTTTCAGAGTCAACCATAGAAATGCTTTCCATGATGGAAAATGTTGTATTGGTCATCATTCACAGCTAGATTGCAAGATGCAATGGATTTTAACCTACAAATTCTTGCCTGAAATATTGGTTCTAGACTTTGATTCTATGGAAAAGTAATTTGTAGTTAGAAAAAATAATAAAAGATCTTACTTGAAAATTTTCATATATTCCAGTATAGTATTAGAATAAAATATTTGCAAATTTTTTCAGATAAGTGGGCAATAAAAGCCTACTTTTAAAATAGTGAACTCCTAATGAAGAAACGTACTGGAGAAGTTATAAAAATATTTTAAATTTTTACTGTTTTTCCCATTGCATATCACCATGTGACTATACATATGTTGGAGACACAATTTAGATTAATTGTTTAATGAAAAAGTGAAAAAATATTGATGAGGAAAGTAGAAAAATCAGTTTCATATTGACAGAAATTTAGATAGTATAAACTAATAAGCCTGGTAGGTTCCAAGAAAACACAAAGTTTTTGTATGTTGAAATAGTGTAAATAAAAGACGTTTTTGAGGGTTTGCCTCTGCATTTTTATGATCTTTTGAAGGGCAGCATCTACTGTCAGTGAAAAGAGGTTGAATGGGGGTTTGATGAGAGTAATCAGGAAAATGTGTGGTAACTTGGCTTGTTGCATCATTACTATTTCATGGTTTTGCTTAATTTTTAATTGCATCAAATACTAAATGTGAAGCTAACATCCAGTATTTTTAAGTCATAAGCAAGATAATTGGGAAAAAAAAATGAAAATGATTTCAACTCAAAAAACGTTTTTAAAGCTACACAAGTGAGTAGCCCACGGCTGCATGAGTAAGAAGCCTGAAGTTTGTTTGACCCACAGAGGGATCCAGTGTGCTCTTCTCCCCTTGTGAGGGGCTTAGTCATGTGGCTTGAAAGGCTTGTCATTTGAAGATTGAGACCTATTTAAAGTTTCTCAAAGCATGACTTTTTTTTTTTCTTTTTTTTTAATTCTTGATCAACTCAGGCTAAAATTGAAAGCATAAAGACTTGAGAACAATTTCAAAGCTTTTACTTAAAAATACCTTTTTAAACTGCCATGCAGAACATTCTGCTAACATAGTTTCACTTTTGTGTTCACAGTAAAGTTTAGGGAATTTGAAATCTCCCTAGCTTGGAATGTGGTTCATGTAAGTGCTCTTTCACATTAGCAGCACATTGAAAGGATCACTAATGGAGAACCAATTTAAAAATTAAATTCATTTTCACATCTTTTTAAAATAAAATTTGAATAGGTTAATATGTCTGCAAAATTAATACCTTATTAGTTTAACTTTTCTCTAATGGATGAATGCAATTTATGACCATAGAGGTTTTTATTTGCCTTAAATCTATATAAGCTTGAAATACAGTCTTCTTGACAAATGAGGTTACTAGAAACTAAATGGGAATTCTTATTTGCCACCACACTGGTGACATGAAGAATCACAGCCTTTAGCTCAGGGCTACTAAGCTCTTAATAATGAGAGAAAGGTGTTCCATCTTCACCTACGGGAGACCCACAATTACAATGAATAAAAATAGCTGCCAAGGCTTCTCCAAAAAATATTCATGACAGTGAGAAAAATATTGATTTTAAATGCCAAGAAATAAAATATCTTCTAAAGTGTTCATTTCAACCCAAGTATTATTTTCCAAAAGAAACTGAATGGACTGTAAAGTGTTTCAAAGCGCTGTTTCACATTTAACACTAAAAGAAAAAGTTCAAAGCAAAAACTTATAATCAATCTCCAGTTTTTCTCTCTGTCTCTCTCTCAATTTTCTCCCTCTTATATATGCACACTCTTCTTTCTCTTTTGTTCTCCCACTCTCTTTAAAAAAAACTCATCATGTTTAGGAGAAAAATAAGCTTTATGAGAATAACATGGGTTGACTTGATGTTTTCTTATTTTAAGCAGAATATTATAAGCTAAATAATGTCTGTAAAGTATGAAATATGCAGACAGGACATTATCTTTGACAAGAGCATCAAACCATGTCTCAACTCTCACACTTTAGCATACAGGCTTCTCTTTTATATGGTGTCAAATTATATTATTATATGAGATCTTAATTAATAACCTCCCTTTAGTCACAATTGGGTTTGATTATTTGCCACAGCTTTCTATGTAAATTGTGTGAGTACTATGACATGAATGCTAGTAAATTTCCATCTTTTTGCAATTGGTTTCTGATTTGAATGGGCACTTAGTTATAGGGAAGAAAGAAATTGAGTCATTGAAAAATTGTGATGAACTCCTCTTGTGTATTATTCTAAATTTTCTTAGCCCCAACTTCAACCATTGCAGTGGGAATTATTTATGTATGAGCTTCAATTAGATTCTAACAGGTGCAACCTGAAAGGATATCACTCTAGACTTATGTAGCCATAATACTTCCTGCTTACTCTCTGTATTAGACTGTTTTTAGGCTGCTAATAAAGACATACTCGAGACTGGATAATTTATAAACAAAAAGAGGTTTAATGGACTCACAGTTCCATATGTGGGGAGTCCTCACAATCATGCCAAAAGTTGAAGGAGGAGCAAAGTCACATCCTACATTGGTGGCAAGCAAGAGAGCATGCGCAGGGGAACTGCCCTTTATAAAACCATCAGATCTCATGAGACTTATTCACTATCACCAGAATAGCATTGGAAAAACCCACCCCCATGATTCAGTTACCTCACGCTGGGTTCCTCCCATGACTTGGGGATTAGGGGAGCTACAATTCAAGATGAGATTTGGGTGGGGACCAAACCATATTACTGTCCTTGGGCTTCTTTGAAGCTGCTTCATAGAACATGCTGGAAATAAATAAATAGATAAATAAATAAAAAAACAACTGGCATTTATTCAAATGTGACTTGGAACTATGGGAGTATTGATGTCCATGAGGGTATCTCGATTAATGGGAGACTGAAGCCTGTAATGATGATGCTTCTTTTTGTCTCCTATATGGATAGTTTAGAGACGCATCTCATAATGTTCCTCATAAGATCCAGAATACACCAGTGGCTTGTAGGGGTGGCGATGTCGTCATGCATTCTTGAATGGCTTTCCATGTTTCTGTCTCATATCCCCTTCACTCCCCTTGCCCTGGGGGGCCTGGTATCACTGTCTGAAGCTGTCTGTGCATGTGCTGCCTCTGCTCTTGGGAGATCCTTGTGTAAGACAAGCTGATTTCAAATTGGTGATGCTTTTTAGCATTGAAGGCTGTAAAGAGATAATCAATTATTGAGGCATTAATAAATTCCAGAATTTAATAGAACAAATTATAACACTGAGATGAAGATTTTCCATTCTCAGTTACCTCCATCTATGTCTACATAACCTAGGGCAGAACTGATAGACAAAAATCCTGTGCTATGAGTGGTCTTGATAATGTTCTGGATGGCAGAGCACCCCAGAAAAGCTATTCTCCTTATTCTAAACTCTAGAAATTATAATCTGAAGAGTTACTCTAATGTTCTACCATGATTGTAGATTTAGCTCAAATTTTTCCAAAATTTTTAATAGTGGAAATAAATCATGGTTTTCACATAGCACCTACAAAAAGACCAAATGATAACTCTAAAGGATATGACACATGAAAATTATAAAATACCATAAAATTAAATATTTGAATGGTAAATGAGCTTTTAAGAGAATAGGAAATACATTGCATAATTCAATTTCAGTTTATATTTTCATTCCTTATTGTGGTTTTTGTATTATTATGGTCCTTTATTAACATTTGTGAGTTTAGTTTTAAGTAGTTTTTCTTACATAGGATGAATTTTTCATATTTATTATTTTTGCAATTCGAAATGGATGAAAATATTTAAAACAAAACAAAAGCATGGAGTAAAAACCCTTCAAATATTATATTAAAGGAAACTCTAATTTCAAAAGAAAATATTTGCAGTGAAATTTTTAGGCTAAGCCATAGTACTCTACAATCAGAAAATCATTGTGAAATTTTCTATAAGAAATGAAACAACTATTTTATTGCCTGGACTTCTACTTAGGTTATGTTAATAGATGTGGTCCAGCAATTTTGCCCAAATGAAATATCTAATAAACTAAGTCAAAATGTTGAAATTTTATGTCAAGATTTATATTCAATTCATTTAAAACAACTGAGTATAAGTCAAAGTTGGCTCTAAAGCTCATACAAAATTTAAAGTACAGAATTGTAGATCTTATCAGGCTAAGATTTAACATTCACTGTGTCCTAAAATTGTAATTTGTTATAAGTAGGATATAATTGGAAGGCAGAAGAGACACTCTCCTCCACAAACCATTTTCTTTCCTTACTTAATTTTGCTTGCCTTACAGAGTTGAGGTCAGAAATAAAATTAATACAAATGAAGAATTAAGTATTATGCATGGCATATACTAGGCCTTTTACAAATAATAATTATAATTACTATTGTCATCACGATTTTTGTATCTCTAAACAAAACAGATTGGAAAGATGTGATTTCCGTAATGGAAGCCCTGGCTTTAAAAGGAAAGGATGAACTGGAATCTTTTTATTCTGTATCCCCTGATAACTCAGTGGAGAATGCTGTGTAATAAGAACGTCTCATTTTTTAATGTGCTGTGAACTTGTGCCTACAACATTGGCGGGAAGGTTCCATAGCTCTGGAAAGCAGGCCCGGCAGAGCTGCAGGGGCTCCTGATGTGTGAAACTCTGAACTGTGGGCTGTGTTTTCATTAAGGGCACTTTGCTTTCCTGCTGCTTTTCTTTCTAAGCTCCACCCTGAAAAGCACAGGCCTCTTTAGCAAAATTAAGGAAAAACCAGAATGATCTCTCTTTGGGCAGTAATCGTGTGAAACAAATTAAGAAATATACTTGCTCATGCCAGCAGGCAGCAACTAAATACCGACAAATATTCACAAACCAAAATTGCAGGACAAAAGCAGCGTACAGTGCTGGTTGTCATTATTATCTTTGCCCACAAAGCTGTATATGTGTGTGTTAAGGGGAGGGGAAGTGTAAAGAAGGCAGGAAAGTAACTAAAAGAATATATGGAAAAATGACAGTTTGTAGAACGGGATTTTCTCCTGCCAAAGTCACAGAAAAAATGATTCCACTAAAAATACATAGCGAAAGTTTTATGACGAAGCTACCTTTCCAGAACTAATCTCTGTAAGTCATGGTAATGGTCTTGAAGATGCCTCAGGATAACCTTCAGCACAGCCGAAGATGGTTAATTTTTCCTCTCCTCTTCTTATATCAGATTTTTCTTCTGGGGAAGAATTTGTCCCAAGCTGAGGCAACGTAGAGCAGTGTGGCTTTTTTTTTTTTTTTTTTTTTTTCCAGTTTACCTCAACTTCTTATTTTTATATGCCACTTAAGAAGGCGAGAAAATAAAAGCACGGAACACCCCCAACATGAGGAGCTGTGAAATTTTGTTTGCAGCCTACAAAGCCTCCTCCCTGTGCTGACTGCAGCAAATGAAAGCAGGCTGAGGGCACTCTTCCTGGAATAGTGTATTTGAGGGAAACTGCTGCCCAGCACTGGTCACCAGCATCCTAGATTCAATTATTCAATGCAGTACTTAATAACAGTTCACTGGAGGTCCACCAAATCTCTAGACTATCCCTGAGTGGGCATAGTTTTATCTCCTTGGAAAAAAAAAATCCTATCTTATTGAGATACAGAGAGAACATCAGAGTTAGAATGTATTTTTTTTTTTTAAATAAGGATGTGATCTCAGAAAAAGAAGAAGCAAATCATCAGTGAGGGAACCAAATAATCTTTTTGCTCAGGGCCTGTCTGTGTATCAGAAAATAGAAGGCTGAATGGGCAAGTTACCCTCAAAATCAAGGTTTATAAGACCACAAAGAGACTTGTAGGAGCTACGGAAGCTGAAAGAGCTTCAGAATGAATGATGGTTCCAAGTGAGGAAATTCTTCTGCATTTTCTTGTTGATATTTAGGTGGCACCATAATGGGTAGGCAGTAACTTCCAGAAATATTGGGTCTGTATGAAACGGCACTATATGAACTAGCTAACAGGGTGCATCTGACCATACTGTAAAGAATCCAAGCCTGAGAGTAATGACACTGGCCATGAGCAGAGTGAGGAGAGCCTGCCATGTGAGAGACCAGGGCAGTACAGGAATGGTTTCAGGCACTGGAACAGGTAGCACCTTTAAAAAACCTAGAACGTGGTTCTAATGGTGGGCATGCTTCTTCCCAAAAGGTGTTTTCAAAATTTATGAAGATATTTTTGATTGTTACAGGTTTGGAGGAAAGAACCTTTTACAGAAAGATTTTGGGTTGTTAGCTATGCAGTATTGAACAGGAAAAGCAGCATGTTAGAAAATTGTCTTAAGTTTTGCAGAATTTTGAAATATCCTATCATTTATTTGTATGAATTGCAAACCCATTTTAATATACTGAGCGTAGAACATAGCTCCTTTATACATATAAACACAAAGTAATTTTTTTTTGTTTGGTCATAATGTATACTGAAGTTACCTGGAATATAAATATTGTATAACTCTAGAAAAGATTGCATTTTATTTCATTCAGAACTTTAAAAGAATTGTAACAGAAAATTCCATTACCAAAGCTCTCATCACAATAGCATTTGAGCAGCCAGTACACCTCAATCAGTAGGCTTTCCCTCAAAGTATTTCTAACAGATACAAACATACGACCACTTCATTTTGTTTTCTGGTGCAGTTCTTAAGCATTTACATGTGAACTATACATTAGTTTATGATAAATTACATCCCTATTTCTCTTTTACATGTCATGACATTATATTGATTCTTTGAAATTGTATGTACTAGATTATATTATCTATGAATTTTATTTCAGAATAGTAGAGATGTCAAATATTTGTAATAAAAGGGGAAGTAGGTTTGATAAGGCAGAGAATCCCTTCCCAGGTTCTGTAATACTAGAAAACATTCCATGGGAGATACTAAGAAAAATGGGACACTTTGAAACTTCGATTTCTTGATCTTATTCTATTGCAAATTTAGTGTGCTGCACATGTTTTTCTTTAAATTTCATGAAGATAGTTTTGATTTGTGGAATTTCTGGTAGTTTTGTTTCTAGCAGGTAAAAATTTCATTACCTTTTTGGGGGGGAATTCGTCAACGTGTGCCTTTTATTACACAGAAGAGAAGCAAACACAATTGTTTTAAAATGAAAAGGCACAGTTATCTTATGTGTATAGTATGTAACTTACCTGCAAAGCATGCAGGCTGAATGTGTTGTTTACTAATGCAAACTGACATATCATCAACTGGGACAAATGTAAATTAGAGTTATCATTATCAACTGTGACTTTGGACACAGGAAATACTGATTTCCCAAACACAATGATTATTTATCCCAGATCTGTGGTTCTATTAATGATGAAATCACCAGCACCGTGGGAAATGTATAGCAGTCTATGGTGCCTGCCTTCCTAGGTCTTGGGGAACGCACTGTATTTTACTTTTCACAATTCTAGAAAAAGGGCCTCGAAGTCATATTAAGTTCATCATTAAAGGAGATGAAACTAAATATGGTGTAACTAATATGTTCCAAGAATAGTAAAATAGGGCATATTGGTTAGGAAACATGTACATTTTGGTCATCAAATTAAAAAATTCTTTATTGAATAGTCGATGCCAGATACGTCATCTGGAGAAGTTTATTTTTTTTATTTATTTATTTTTTTAGATGTTTCCTTTGGTTTCATTGTTTACTGTCTAGAGAACAAATTTAGAGCTGTTTGATATTCTAGAATCTAGAATCTAGATCTTGGATAATCCAAGATCCAGATTATAGAATTTGGAAGGACTATAACCTAGAATCTAGATCTCGGATTTCTGACACCTTTTCTATATGTTCTGGACAGGCATCATTAGGTACAGAAAAGGCCCACTTAGATTAATCAAACCAGTGAAATTTTTTTCTACAGCCTGACAAGCTGAACTTTAGCTGAAAGAAAGACTGAAGAAGACCTTGACAAGATGGGATGGGATGAACTAGATGGGTATAGAATTAAAAAGGAACACTATAAACTGTGAATGTAGGATCCATCACCCATTTGCTCTGCCAGGAAGGCGAAAAGTTTTTACTGAGCCTTTCTGAAGATAGGAGGTTGAATTGGACAACTTTTTTTCCATCATTTGAGCCAGCCTGAAATGAAAACAAATCATAACCACAATTCCACACCCACGTGTTTTTATTTTTTTACTTTTTGTTCCACATATATTTTTCCATATGCCGATTCCACTCCCACATTTTTGCTTGGGAGCCAAGAATTTTAATGATGGAAATTATTAGAAATAAAAAAGAAAATAAGGTTATATACAGAATTGAAAATAATTTGTTTGCGTTATCTGTAACTATTCACTGCCTGACATGGATTTCTTGTGTTTAAGTTAAGAACGGCTCCTTGTCCTTTGGATATAGAGATGGCAGTCATACCGTGTGAACATAGACATAGTGCAACCATTATTTAGGCTTATAGAGCTTCTGATAATTGTCCACAAAACAACAAAAACACAAAAGATGTAACACATCTCTGGAGGCTAAAAGGTAACATGAAGTACTTAATAATGGAACAATAAAATACACATTATAGAACCAGCCCACCCTGTATCATTGTTTTCAAGCATATTGGCCTGAAATATATAGGTATATTATTTTCTTTTTCTTTCTTTTCTTTCTTTCTTTTTCATTCTCTCTCTGTATTTTTTTTTTTTTTTTTTTTTTTTTTTTTTTTTTTTTTTTTT
>NW_016107431.1:1026757-1027863 GCF_001604975.1 Cebus imitator
CTGTTACCTAGGCTGGAGTACAGTGGCACAGTCTTGGCCCACTGCAACCTCTGCCTTCTGGGTTCAAGTTATTCTCCTGCCTCAGATTCCCGAGTAGCCGGGATTACAGGCATGCACAACCACACCTGGCTCATTTTTATAATTTTAGTATAAACAAAGCTTCTCCTTTTTGGCCAGGCTGGTATTGAACTCCTGACCTCAGGTGATCTGCCCACCTCAGCCTACCGAAGTGCTGGGATTACAGACATAAGCCACCATGCCTGGCCAATTTTGTTTCTTTAAATATTGAATAGAATATGACTCAAGCCCCTTCTTATTTTTAATTTATCTATAATTTCAACTTTTATTTTAAATTTAGGGGGCATATATACAGGTTTGTTACATGGGTCTATTGTGTGACACTGAGGTTTGTGGTATGAATGAACCCATCACCCAGTTGGTGAGCATAGTACCCAATTGATAGTTTTTCAGCCAAATTACTAATTTTAGTTATGGTTTATTTTCATTTCAGGTGGGGCTGAAAGGATAAAAAAATAGTTGTCCAATCCAACTTCCTACCTTCAGCGACACTCAGTAAAACTTTTCAGCTTCTTGCCATAGCAAATGGGTGATGGATCATACAATCACAATTCATAGCACCCTGTTTTAATTCTACCCCTGTCCAAAGACTTTTTTTCCCTCTCCCCACTCTAGCAGTCTCAAGTGCCTATGGTGTCCATCTTTATGTCCATGTGTGCCCCATGTTTAGCTCCTACTTTCAAGTGAGTACATGCAGTATTTGGTTTTCTGCTCCCATGTCAATTCATTCAGAATAATGACCTTAACCTCATCCCTATTGTTACAAAAGACATGACTTCATTCTTTTTTTTATGTCAAGCCTGTATATAATTTTGGAAAGTAAAAGGCCCCTATAGTTCTCAATAATTGTGGAAAGTAAAAAGTCTTTACCAAGAACATTTTTAAACAACTTTATCAAGATATAATTCACATAACATACATCTCACCCATTTAAAGTATACAATAAAATGGTTTTGGTGTGTAACATTATTATTTAAAAAAACCTTTTCAGATTGTTACATTTTAAAATTTTTTTTTTTTTTTTTTTT
>NW_016107431.1:1027897-1075407 GCF_001604975.1 Cebus imitator
GAGACGGGGTTTCACCATGTTGACCAGGATGGTCTCGATCTCTTGACCTTGTGATCCACCCGCCTCGGCCTCCCAAAGTGCTGGGATTACAGGCTTGAGCCACCGCGCCCGGCGCTAAAAAATTTTTAATTTAGGATTTAATTTGCCACTTTAATCATTGTTAAGTCATGATTCTGTGGTGTTTATCATACTCTCAATGTTATACAACCATCACCACTATTTTCAAAATATTTTATCATCCCAGGAAGAATATTTTAAAAGAAACTACCCCTCTTGACTCAGAAAATATAAGGCACAATTTTAAAAAATTAAAGTTCCCAAACTAGAAAGAAATATTTTAACTGTGTGTGTGTGTGTGTGTGTGTGTGTGTGTGTGTGTGTGTGTGTGATGGATAGTAGCTCTTATAGGGAAAAGAAAAGAGGGGCTGGTGATGACACTAGGAGGTCACAGTGGAATGTCTGCATACTTCCACCAATGTGACTACACAGCTGCCCATCCTTTTGGATCTAGCGCAAGCATATTCATTGCATTGTATTATGCTCATTAAAGTATGTGTGCCCTAGCATTTCTAATCATGTCCATTCACATGATTATAAATAGACACATGACTATAAATGCTAAAGCACATTTACTTCTACAACATACTGAGTTCACCTCACAGGTATAAACAAAACCATGCACATGGAGGTCTATTGAGAATAGGCAACTAAACACTGAGGAAGCTTATGTGTACTGAGAGACAGGTGAAGAAGGAATATGCCAGCTAGAAAGAAGAATGTTTGGAACGTAGAGAGAAAGTAAATGTTATGGTTTTAAATATACTCACAGGCTTTTCATATTCCTTCCCTCAAGAAGTAGACTCCAATTCTCTTCCTTTTCAATATGGGTTGGCTTTACAAACTTCTTTTTCAATATTAAAATCCAGGGAAAATAAGAGTGCTGACTGCCGAGACTAAGTTAGGAAATGCCATCCGACTTCTGCTGAGCTTCTGGCTCATACTCAGAACCTGGCCTCCATGCTATGAGGAAATCCAGTCAATATGCAAAGGCTATGTAGGAATGTTCTGGCCAAAGGCTCCCCATAAAGTTCTAGCTGACAGCCAGCCAGCACCCATCACCAGACATGTGAATAATGGTACTATCAAACCAACTCCAGCCACAGGATCTGACTAAAACCTCATGAGAGGCCCTGAACAACTATCAACTAGCCCATCCTTGTCAAATCCCAGAATCATGAGAGATGATAATAATAAATGATGGCCACATTACATATCATTAAATTTAAGGTAATTTATTATGCAGCTGAAGGCAACCAGGACAGTAAGTGAAGTGATTACATCAGGGTAGGTAAAGTGAGTTAGATGGTGAGTAAACAGCAAAGGTTAGGGATAAGGCTAACTACCCCATATTTACTTTCCTTGAAATAGAAATAAGAAAAAACGATTTCTAGATCATTATTTATCTTCCTTTTTTTCTTTTGGCATAATTCCTTATCAAAAACTCAAATGAAAATGAATTTAATAGTCCTTTAAACAGTACAGATCATGAAGATTTTAAGTTTCTCTATTTCTCATTTGTTGATTAGGGCATATTTCCTAGCTTTGGAATAAGATTCTTGTTTGGCATTTTAATTAATAAGCACATCTTATAAACACATGCATTGTGTCATAACTAACTTTGATTATTTTGTTCATTCATTAAACAACATTTGTTGGCATTTATTGGGTACTGGGTATTCTGCTAGAGATATAATAGCTAATAAGATATATTCCTTATGATCAAATAATTTATTAAAAAACTTATGGTAGAGACAACAAGTAAACTAGCAATTATAGTAGAGCAAGTCCTACATATGGATAAAAGTACAAAATCTATGACACCATATAGGAACATCTCAACAGCTCTTGAGAAAAGGTTGAGGAGGTGTCAGGGAAGGGCTTTTAGAGGGAGTCATGACTATGCTGACACTTCAAGAGAAGAAAGTGAGTTCAACCAGTGAAGCTCTCTAGAGGTAGTTGAGGTGGGAGGCTAAGAGTTTGGGCAGGAACCACAGAATGTGTAGAAACCTGGAAGCAAGAATACATGTAACAAATTCTGGGAGCGAAGGTGTCTCAGTATGGCTGGAGAAGAGGTCACGAGGCAGAGGCTAAAGAGAGAACACATGGGGGATCCTCTGTCATGTTAATAATTTTGAACTTTATCCTAAGAGCTTTGGGAAGCCATTGAATGCTTTTAAGCAAGGAGAGAGACATGATGAAATTTGACTATGATGCAAAAAAAAAAAAAATTTGAAAGAGGCAAATATGATTCTGGATTCTGACAGATCAATCAGAACATTCTTGCAGCAATTCAGAAGACAGAAGACAAAGGTAGTAGCTCAAAAGTGGTGTAGGAAGAGTCACCCTGCGAGGAGGGAACAAAGCTGTTGTTCATTCCCAGCCCAGAGATCTTCAACTCTGCATGAAGGTCTTTTGGACATGGATAAAAAAGATTGCAAGTTGGTAATCTAATTTCAGGAGGGACAGATCCTGGGTGTGTATTTCAGAGTGCTAAAGTCTATCCAGAAAGTGATACCCATGTGGCATTCTGGATCGAATGCCATATGTGTTGTAAAAACAGACAGGTGCTTTGATAAGCTAGCAACAGATTTCAACCAAAAAAATTCTTTTTTAATGAGAAATCTCTGCCACACCAGTAACTTATACAAAAACAAAGATTGGTGTGTATGTATCTATGTATCAAATGAATATTCATGCTTTGTGAGTCACTTTAACATTTTCATAATCTGACATTGAATGAAGGGGTCAGAGCACCACTCATTAAAAAAATGATAAGGCTTTCATATGAACTTACATGATATTACAAATTGAAATTTTTTTCTACCTCTTTTGAGAAAGATTTCTCAAATTAGGATAGCGTATGAGGTGTTAACAATGTCCATGTGCTTTGAATGAAATCAACATCTATAATATACAGTAACATTTTTAAAGCATTACATATGTGTAAGTACATTCATGTGTATGTAATGTATATGCATTAAATAATTATATTGAAGATATGTATTATATTTGTAGGTGCCTAAATTTGAGGAATGAGCAAACTGAGCCACTCAAAAACAGAATCTGCTTTAATGCATTCCATATAAATTCAATAAGAAATTAAAGCAATTCTTTGGCAACAGAGTGGCTGATATGGTAGGACAACTGCTTTATTTTGCTACTACCAGAACAAATTAACACTACCATAGGGAGAGACAAGGAAAAGTGGTTTTCAGTGATTCATACAATAAATAACCAATGTATCTGTAGCTATTGTCACTGAGCCAAAAATGCTTTAATTTAAATCATTTATACTAATTACTGAAATTGCCAGGGAATCATCAGGAATAAGTATTTATAGAAATTCAAAAGGGAAACTTAGTGTTGCTATAGATTCACATTTGCATTGTTTATTTTATTTCACTTTATTTTTAAATGTTTTGAAGAGAACTTAATCTAGTGTTTAAAAAGATAGGTCAGAATGATGACAAACAAGTGACCTTTCTGTTGGGGTTGAGGGTAAATGTTCATTATATTTGGGCCGTAGAAATTTACTATTTTGCATGTTGTTTATCAGGTTTTAAGTTTTTAGGTACACTATACTTATTATGTTAGTCCAAGCTGAAACAAAAAAGCAGACAAGAACAAAAAGTATGGACTATCTACCATGTGCCAGACATTGTCACATTGTCCCATCAGTCATCACAATTACATTGTTAATTGGTTAAAATTCACATAATTTTCAAAAAGCCATTTTAGACTTTTTTAGGCTAAGCCATTTTAGTCTTGTTTCAGTCTTTTAGAATTTTTTTAGTCTATCCTTTAAGAGGTTACAACTACTTGAGGGGCTCTAGCTAGTGAGTTCTGGAGGTAGGATTCTGAAAGATATATGTTCAGTTAGACCTCACTCCTTGCTGCCTACTTCCCAATTTCACTGGCTGGCCAAGGATATAATTTTTCTAGAGTGAGATACAAATGTAAATAAATATCCAAATGAGCAGAACCTGAATTTTGTGATTCAAAAATTACAGGGTTTTTGAACTAGAATGAAACTTGGAAATTAAGTCCAAAGGCGCTACTTTATAAATGAAGCAAGTGAAACTCAACAGAAAAAAAAGTGATTGACTCAATGTCATTCTCACTGTTAGCAGTGGACTTGCAACTAGAATTCTCATCTCTTGAGCCATGCTAGAAGTCTATTTACCATGACATAAATGATGATTAATGAATATCTAATGGTCATGAGAGTAAATGTGTATCTAAACCAAACATGTCCTGTTTTGCCATGTTTGAATTTTTAGTTTTACTTCTCAGCAAATTGTGGACACTAAAGATTTGAATGTTTTCCCTTTGAGTTTCTTTTGCTGGGCTTTTCATTAATTCTTTTTACTATAGTATAAATGTCTAAAATCAAAACAAAACAATAACAGTGAAATTAATATGCAAATATGTTAAATTTTATATGCCCAGTTTAAAATGAGCTTATGGTAGCATGGCTTAATGCAGTTTTTGTCAGGACTTCCCTGCTTCTCTCACAGATTAACTAAATTACTTTACATACCCTCATAAATGTCTTCTTTTGAGAAGTATCAGTTCACATCCTTTGCCCACTTTTAGATGGGGTTGTTTTTTTCTTGAAAATTTGTAAAAGATCTTTGTAGATTCTGGATATTAGCCCTTTGTTCTTTCTGCAGGTTGCCTGTTCACTCAGATGATAGTTTATTTTGCATGCAGAAGCTCTTTAGTTTAATTACATCCCATTTATCAATTTTGGCTTTTGTTGCCATTGTTTTTGTTGTTTTAGTCATGAAGTCTTTGCCCATGTGTATGTCCTGAATGGTATTGCCTAGGTTTTCTTCTAGGGTTTTACGATGTTAGTCTGCTTTGTGCTGATAGCAAGAAATAGCTGAAGCTCAGTTATTTACAAAGGAAAGAGGTTTATTTGGCTTACAATTCTGCAGACTATGTAGGCAGCATAAAGCCAGCATCTGCTAGGCATTGGTGATGTCTCAAGAAGCGTTTAATCAGGCAGAGAGGAGCAAGAGATATGACAAGAGAGGGAGCAAGAAAGAGGAGGAGGTGCCAGGCTGTTTATAACAATCAGATCTTGCATTAACTAATAGAAGAGAAAACTTGGGCCCCAGGTGGGTCACCAAGCTACTCATGAGGGATTCATCCCCATGACCCAAACACCTCTCACTAGGTCCCATCTTCAACACTGTGGGTCACATTTCAACATGGGATTTGGAGGAGACACCTATCCAAAGAATGTCATCATGATTCTCCTTTTTATTATTTTTCTTTGTGTCAATTGCCATCAGTTGGCTGAACTTAATTCACAGATAATTGAATTAAGGGAAGATCAGTAAGAAAATGAGTTAAATATCATGCATAAAACAGGTTAATTCATAACTGATGAAATAGTTAAATCAAAAGGAAAGTAAAATAATGAACAACTTAGGAATTACATAAATTATTTTGATGTAATAACTGGGATACTACTGGTGTTAGAATGTCGATTTTGTTAGGTGCCGTAAGAAAGTCACCTCAAAATTTTCATATGAAAGTCAGATGTAAACATATGAATATAATAATATATAGACAGAAATAATTAGCTAATACTGGATCCAGTTTGAACTGTACTTTCCTTCTTGATTCCAAAATGTTTTGAATTAACTGATGAGTTCATATAATAAATCAACATAGATATAAATATCCAAAAGTACATCATACAATAAAATTTTTGTTTCAGAGAGAGTTGATACCCTCTGTGTAATCACAGTTCTGCTCCACAGGAACCCTACCTCCCCCACTCACCCACGCTTCACCAAAGTCTGGTGTTATTAATATTTAAGTCTATATTTTAGCCAGAAGGCTTTATATTAAGCATAAGACATCAAGTTGTAGGAGATAAAGAATGAAGGTCATGATCTTTCTATTTTATCTTTCTATTACTCTCAGCCTAAAACTGGCTCCTGGGGTAATACCTATTTCTGTAAGGAACTCTATTCACTGATCTCTTCTTTGTGGCCCTTATAATAGTCTGTATTCAAGAGCATGTAAGCATCTAATGTACATGCACAGAAACTTCTTCAAGGGAGAAGAACCTGGCTCCTGAGGCCTGTAGGCTGCCACTTGACACCAGAAATTCTGAAGTGCTTGCACTCAGAAGAAATTATTCTCTTCTCTGGTATCCTGATTAAAAAAAGGCAACTCATAATATTTTAGGAGGCTTTTAGACTCTAGATGCTAGGTCATTTCTTTTTTCTCTTTACAGGTAGTTTATAGAGTATGATTTTACAAGTTTTTATTGTGTTTTTTAATGTATTTTAAAGTAAACTACTAAGTAAATGGGACTTGATGCTAGCAGTAAATTAAACATGTTAATTCTTTGATACACTTCTTTAATAAGAATGTGTGTGTGTGTGTGTGTGTGTGTGTGTGTGTTTGTGTGTATTTTCCCTTTGGAAGGCTTGCTTTAGTTTTCTTCTTCTTCTTCTTTTTTTTCCTTTCATATGTCTGTGTAGCTCAGCCCAGTCACTACTCACTAAAAACTCTGCCAATGCCTATATAATTTTTAAGGTCAAAATAATCTTTAAGGTTTAATGTTTATGTTGAAAATTGCTTGGCACAAATCCTCCTAATTCTTCTTGAATATCATATTACAATTATGCATATGCAAACTGCAGCAATTGCACAGGTGTGTTATTTGATAAATGAACATTAGCTTGACTTTCATAATTACATTTTCACCTCATTTTGTCTTCTGCCATCTCTCTGTGAGCCTTTGATTTCTCTGCTGAATAGTATAAAATCTTCTGTGATTTGAAATGATTTCATCTGATGTTAGAGGAGTTTTAAATCTCTCAGGTGTGGTTTTATGAGCAAGTCAATGTTTGCTCTCTGTTCTGTAACTACAACTGATGAAACATTTGTACTAGATTTAACGTCATAATAAATTACTATATTAACCTGTTTCATGAATATAAAATGAAATAATTTATTGAGAAATTGCTTAATAAGATTTATTAAAAATTATCTTACAATGCAAAGTATATTATCTGAGTTTAGATAATTTACAAATGAAATTAAGATGTAAATAATCAGATGCTTATGCAACTTGTCCGATATTTTTGATAGAACATGATCATCACCTTATTTCACATTAACTCGTTTGGTTTTCTTGGCTTTTTAAAATAGGGAAGGTGAATATTTTTATCTTCATTTTGGCAATGAGAACTCTGAGTCACAGAGGTTATGTCATTTGCCTGAGGTTTCTGCAGCTAGAAAGCACAATAATTCAGAAAAGAAGATATTCAATCACAACTAAGCATCCATTTCTATAAAACCCAATAAAAAATTGTTCTGAATAAACTATGTGCCTATATTTTTTCAGGCCCATCTAGATTTAAACCTCTCTAGTGTTTGCGGACCCCTTTTTTTGAACTGTTTGACAGATGGGCATGGGGAAATATCAAGTTACAAAGAATATTATTTTGGAATGTCTTATGTGCATTTCCCTAGAAAGAGGCTTCCACCATGGTTTGTATAATTTATATTTTCTTCTCTTTTCTCTTTCCTTCCTTCTCTCCCTCATTTATTCACTATTTACAAAATCTTATTAGGCAGCCAATTTATTTGAAGTATGAATCTAGGAGTTAGGAATGCCAAATTGAATAAAAAGATTCTTTTTCTTTTCTTTTCTTTTTTTTTTTTTTTTGAGTTTTTTTTTTTTTTTTTTTTTTTTTTTGAGACAGAGTCTTATTCTGTTGCCCAGGCTAGAGTGGTGTGATCTTGGCTCACTGCAACTGCCGCCTCCCAGGTTCAAGCGATTGTCCTGCCTCAGTCTCTCAATGGTGTATACCACCACACCTAGCTAATTTTTGTGTTTTTAGTAGAGACAGGGTTTCACTATGTTGGCCAGGCTGGTCGCAAACTCCTGACCTTGTGACCTACCCTCCTCGGCCTCCCAAAGTGCTGGGATTACAGGCTTGAGCCACCACCCCAGCCTCAAAAAAAAAAAAAAAAAGATTCTAAAAGATTCTTGATATTAAGAAACATACATTTTAAATGGAAAAGACAAATAATTAAACTAAATCCTACCATAGAGTGTGCAAAGAAAACAAAAGCTGGAGTTTGGATGGGTAGAGAATGGTGATCTAAATCTAATGTGGTGTAGAAGTGTGGATATTCTGGGCATCTCTTATTTTATGTTTTTCTTAGTTGAATAGACTTAAAATGAATTACATGTATGGACAGCACATCTCATTGTACTTCATAGATTTTAATTCACAGTAATGGCAGATAACTGCGTAGAGGCCAATTTTAGAGTAAGTGAAAACGTCTCTACCCCACACAGCTTTTCCCATTTAAATTAAGGTTAAAAATAGAATATTTTTTTTTCTTCTAACCACTAGTATGACATCAGAAAGCTACTCTCATAAGACTTGAATTCATATTAACCTTAAAGATTTTGTGTCCTTGAAGAATTACAGACTATATTATTTACCAAGGAAAGATTTCAAACTAATTTCCATCTTGACAGTGATGATGCTATTTATTGTATCAAGAAAATGTGATATTTAAAAATTCCAAGTAGTTATTTTATGGGCTGCCTTTATACAATAATTCTGAAAGAAGAGCTTTGAAGTAGCACGTGACAAGAATAAGCATGGACTGGAGGTGAAATATAGATTCTCAGTTAAAAGAAACCTGCTGTATATTGTGGCCACTCTTCTGATATGTTTGCCTGGTGTCTTATGCACAATAATACACTGGGGTTGGTGGATTAGAGGTTAAAATTTATGATTACTATCTAAAGACATATTTTAGCCTATTAATGAAACTTTTATTGCATAATTTTCAATGCAAAAATTACTCTAAACTTTATGTGAAATCTTTATTACAAATGTAACTAAAAAAAATCCCCTTCAGAAGTATTGAGGTCAAAACAGATGCACTTGATTGTTTTTTTTTCAACAAGTATCTCCAGTAAAATAACTAATAAAAATTCTATTTCTCCCAGTTTATAGTTGAGAAAATAAAAATATGCTAATACAATGATCATTTTATTTTTCATTTATTTATTTTTATCCCAAATGAAATTTTATAAACAACAAGTATCAAATTAATATTAAGTGATATCCCTGACTATAGATATTTTCTGATCACTTAAAATTCACACCAGAAAATTTAACTGGAATATATATTAAATATCAATTTTTAAATATTATGTTAGTACTAATTTCTAACCTGATGTAGATCAGTAGGATCTCCACATGCAGTTTGGCCTTCACATTTCTACAGGTGTACTACATTTAATTTAAGGAAATAAGGAAAAAAGGAAAACTTAGAGTAGTTCAGCATTTCTCTTTTCCTCTGATCCCTAGAGATAAAAACAAATAATGCAAGTAAATTTAGCCACAGTTTTAATCAGATTTAGTCTAGAGACAGAGGACTTTCCCCTGAATGTAATTTAGAAGGATATTTGATTTGAAATGTAGCCTCAAAATGTTGGATTTTATTTTAAATACTTTTTATTAACTGTAAGTATTTTATATACATCTATGAATAAAGAAATCAAGTTGTAGGGGCAATTAAAAGTTTCTATAGAATGATACCCATAGTGGATGACAAAGAAAAAATTTAAGCCATGTACTTTGGTTTTTAAGGTGAGCGATCTTTCCAGTATTTTACCCTTCCTTTTACCTCTGGTCTTTCTTGTACTGACCTGGTCAGAAAACACTACTTCATGCAAAATGTTGCCATCAATATACACATCCCATATTGCCTTGTGCGCGTAGAACAAATAATGCCATGGGCCATCATTTGCACTAATAAGGTCAGTGAAAACAATGCCATTTGAATGCTGAGCCAGTTTTATACCACATACCAATCTTGTGGCAAGCCTGGAGAAATTGTTTTTAAATTTATTTTACATTCTTATTCAAAAGCGTTTTCAAATCAAACATCCTTCAGATGTCCTTTAACTATTTTGCTGGGGCTTAGGAAAAATGCAGAGCAATACACTTTCAGGTGTACACTGTACAGTATAATTTGCATACAAATGCATTTTTACTGAAAAAGATCAGATCAGAGTTTTAAATATGTTTCTACATTGAACTTTTAAGCATCTTGTAAAGTTAAATATAATATAGAATTTGAAATTCTCTCTAGTTCTACCTACTCCATATGGAATACATTTGTGTTTTTCAGGGTACGGGGACTAATTTCATGGAAGCTGCTGCAGAAAGAGTCACAGACATTAAACAACATTAACAAATCAGATCATTTAATATCTTTTCATGCTTATGCTTAATGAACGACTTTCAAACCCAAATATTAATTTCTGATGGATATTTATAGTTGGGAGTCTTGACATAATAAAAGGGGTTGGGAGACTTTTCCCCAATGTCATAGAAAACATTAGTTACAAAACATGTCTAGTTACAGAATTTAAGCATTTCAGTATGTGAAAGGTAAGCAGATAATAATATTGTCCAGGCACCCCAGAAGATGAAATGCATATAAAGCATTCTCTAGAGTATTAGAGAAGCCGGACAACCAAAAGGAAATATAAGAGCTAAAGAGGGCGTATTCAGATAAGATTATTTGAGGGTCAATGAAGCTAGTAAGGTATGTAAAGATCATCGAAAAGATTTCTCTTAATTCACATTTTTTAAAATAATGATGGAACAAACATGTGTATGCTATTGCTTGATTAGCATGTGTTTAAGTAAATAGGCTAACTGTGGATTTAAAAGATAAAAATAGATAACAATTAGAAAGGACTCAGGGAAGTGGTATTTGGGGAAGGCACCTTGAAAGTTTATTGCATATTTATGTATTACATCTAAAATTTATTCATTCAGGAAATCTTTCTCAAGGATGTGTTATATGGCAGGCACTGTCCCAGGCACCAGGGATACAATCATGTGTAAATATAGCCATAGGCTCTATCCTCAGAATTTCTATGATGACTGACCTCCTAGAATACTTAAAGGATTTACAGAAATAATTATATGGAATCTAGTGTCTTTACATGATAAATTGATAAGGGATCAAGTGACTAAAATTTTAAGTATAAAAAGGGAAAATGATAATTCCAGTAAAAAATCTATGACATTTACTTGTAGCCTCATAAAATGACTATTGTCTGCTTTTTAATTTACCGCTACTGTGGACCAAATATTTGTAACATATAGAAATATTGTTTTGTAAAAGTAGTATGTAAATATATAACTCAACTACTACATACTAAGGGAAATTCCTAGGAGCAAAAAAATTACCAGAATTATACATTCTGAGAGATGAGCACCAGAATCTGCCTGCCTGGGCCATCTGCCTATGCCATGTGGTCCACAGCACTGCCTTTAAAGGGCTATATGTATAGGGGACGTAAAAGACAGTGTCTGAAGCCTGCACAAAGCCAGAACCTCTAAAAGGAGACACATGGAATGAATCAGGGATCTAGACAAATAGCCCTACTTCACAGAAATAATTTTTTTTGACTATTAGTAATAGCACTAACATATTTTGTTTCGATAAAAATACTAATCTACAGTCGATTGCTCTGGACATTGATTCTGGGTGAAAGGGAAGATCTCGCCTGAGAATTCATCATGAAATTGGTCCTCATGTGGGTTTGAGGCTAATATTCACATTCTCTGGATGGTGTGAATGATACTAAGTCAATCTTTAAGAGGTTGCACATATTGCAAGTGCTTCTGAGAAAATCTTAGGCAAATATCCTCTTGAAGAAAATATCTCAAATATGAAAAATATAAACAAGAAAAACTGCCAACACGAGTAACAACACTTCAAAATCAGTTTGGAATAATTAGATACTGACTATAAAATATGTCACTTAGTATATTTAAAGAAATAAAAGAGGACAAAATAAAGGAAATTATAACAAATGTCCAGGCAGACAAAAAGGGAACTGTGTAGAACTTTTTTTCTTGAAAATGAAAAATATAGTAATTAAAATTAGAGACTCAATGAATTAGCTAAAAAGAAGATAATTCATACTGGAATGAATAATAGTAAACTGAGAGACATAATTAAAGAATTAACAAAGATTGTATCATGAAGAAAATGATATGCAAAATGATAAAGTAAGATTAAAAACTGGAGAAATTAAAGCTAACAGGTCAAGCATTAATCTACTAAAACCTCCTAAAAGCCATGAGAGGAAGGAATTATTGAAATAAAATGCTAGGCAATACCTGAACAAGTAACTGAAAGTTTAAGAATTGAAGCAAGCTATCTATTTTCTGCTCCCCAAAGCCCAACATATTTAAAAAAAAAAATAAATAAATAAATTACTGGAAATTTATACTCAGAAATAAATAGAATATACCTTCATGCTTTGACAAAATAAAAGTATAACTTTAATCATACGCCTAGAATCATTTTTAAAAACAAGAGAAATAAAGTGGATAAAGTGTGTATGTGTCTCTGTGGGGGTGTGTGTGTGTGTGTTGTGTCACAAAAATTGAGAGAATTTATAACCAATAGATCCTTGCAAAAGGGTCTTCCAAGAACTTCAGAAAGAGAAAAAATTTTTCCAGAAGGACAGTGTGAGATTATTTTAAAAAGGAACATATAAATCTACACAAACACTAACTTTATGAAACAGTAACATCATGACCCAATGTTAAAACAAAATAGGATGAAAGTAAAACATTGGAAAAAGTATGATTTGGGAAAGGACACAAAAAAGCCATTTGTTTTTCAGTGGTGTAGTAAATACATTGTAAAGACTGTTCACTTATATGGTATACTAAATTTTCAGGATGGCCACAAAAGCATTAGAAATAGTTTATTTAAGGTTAGCAGAGGAGGATCAGTTAAATGGGAAAAAGTCAACAAAAGGGGAATATATACAAATATACTATTAATTTAGTAAAGGCAAATGGACTATACCCGTTCCTTAAAAACAAGTATGTTCAGAAACTATTTATAAAATTATAGTCTCAACCTGTTTACAAAAGACACAGGTGAAGCATAAATAGTAGAGGTTTTGAAACCTTAAGAAAAAAAATAACTTCAGACAAAAACTAAATAATTAAAACTGTGACTACTAAATTTATATAAACATATATTTTAAGTAAAAAGCATTTTTGAAAATATGGTTACAAACTTCAACTCAACAGAGAGACATAGACATTGTGGATTCCTTGTCCTTAATGTGTAGACGGGTCTGTGTGTGTGTGTGTGTGTGTGTGTGTGTCATTTGACAGAACTTTAAGGAAAATTTAGGGAAAGATTGTAATACGTATCTCCCATTAGTTGATATTTTAAAAAACTGGAAATAGGAAGGGTATTAAAATTTTTATACACATTAACAAGTTTGATATGATATGTATTTAGAGAACCTTCACATAAGCACTAGAAAATATAGCTCTTTTCTCCAAGCATACTTGACACATTCTAAAAATTAACTAGATACTAGGTCATAAATCATTAAATAATTGGAATAATATAAAACAATCTCTAATCACAGTGTCTTAAAGTTGAAAATCAATATTACAAAATCAATATAAAATCTCTATGCTTGGAAATGTAAAAAGACATTTCTGAATAACTCATTTGTCAAAGAATAATAATATAAATATATTAATAGGATTATACATGAATACATGAACAATAATTAAAATAAAATACTAAAAATTATAAGTTGTCTTTAAAGGGGCAGAAGAAAACTTATAGTTTTGTTTCCTTTGGAAAAAGAAGCTAAAAATTAATAATCTAAATGTTTATTCAAAGAAGTTGGAGAAAGAAAAACAATAAATGAAGTAAAGGGTAATGAAAAATAAGATAATTTAATGAAATAGAAGAAATAATACAGAGGATTAATAAAGATACATCATAGTTCTTAGGAAAAACTGATAAAATTGCTTTGGCCAGATTGATCAAGTAGCATATAGAAACTTTTTAAATAATGTAAAGGATAAAAACAGGTATATAACTACAAATGTTGCAGAAATTTAAAAAGATAACAATGTAAGAATAAATTCATATCAACTAATATAGAAGCTTAAATACGTTTCTAGAAAATTGTACATTAGGAAAACTGAATCAAGAATGATACAAAAATGGCATACTTCTGTAATTGTTAAAAAAAAAGAATCATTGGTTAATAACCTTCCCAGATATTATAAGAGGCATAGTCAGTTTTATAGAAGTTAACTAAAAATCCAAAGAAGAGTTAATTTTATAGTATAAAAAAATCTCCTAGAAAAGAGGGAGGAAATTCTTTGCCATTCACTTAATGTAGCTCTTTTAGTCTTCATTCCAAACCAGACAAGGACAGCAAGTGAAAGAAAACAGGTCAATTTCACTCATATAAGTAGAGTACAAAGTTTTTGAGAAAAAAAATATTTAAAAAATATAATACCATGATGTAAAAATGTACAAATGATATGAGGTTGCTTCAACATTAGAAAATCTACTATGTCAATCACAAAACAACGGGATTAAAGAAGAACATCATTCAAGTATCTTAATAGATACAACAAGAAAATCATAATAAAACTGCTCACAATTAGGAATAGAGGGAATTTTCATAATATGTTGAAGTTTATCTATACAAACATACAGCAAATAGCATATATCAGTGAATTATTAGAACCACGCTCTTTAAAAATCAGAAACAAGACTTAAGTGTACACTTTCAATATTTCTATTAAATATTATTCTAGACTTTCCTAGCTAGTGTAGCTAGGAATAAGGATTTTAAAAAGAATAAACAAAATTGTTATTGGCAGTTGATATGATAGCCTAGAACAAGGATCAGCAAACAATGGCCCACAGGAAAACGTTAGCTCACCACCTGTTTCTGTAAATGAAGTATTATCGGAACACAGCCATGTCATGTTAATTCATATGTGTATTATCTATGGCTGCTTTGATGCTGCAATGGCACAGTTGAATAACAGCTACAGAGACCATATGGCCCCCAAAGTCTAAAATGTTTACTACCTGGCCAACCCCTAGTCTAGAATTTAAAATTATTAGAATTAATAAAACAATTTAGCAATCTGTGAAATATGTCAATAAAATTAATTGCATTTCTAAAATATGTAATAAGCACTTAACACATATTGATGTACATACACGTGTGGCACATGCAGTCACAAAGTATTTTAGAAATAGTAGTAAAACTAACAGAATTCCAGAACTCAGATTTTTAAAGAAAATAGTTAAAATTAATCAAAGAATTTGAGGAAAACTGAAATAGACAGAGTGAGATAAAGACACCACACTCATGGCCAGAAAGACCAAACGTGGGAAAGACTCAGGTCTCTAATCTCCCCAAATTCAATTTAATTCCTATCAACTGCAACAGAGTTTCTCACGGAACTTGAAAATGTATTTTTAAAATCTATATTAAAAAGAAAACGATTAAGAATATTTAACATATTCCTGAAAATAAAGGTTGGCAGATATTCTATGAGATGACACATTACAAAATAATATTTAAATCCAAGTACTTTTGAGGCATGGATAGGAAAAACATGAATAGAAAGATAAGGAAACATAGGTAGATGCAGATAAATTATGAAAGCTTGATCTATAACAAAGGCACTATTAGAGTCTCCTGAGAAAGAAGATATATTATTTAGAAAATGGTACAAGAGAACTGTTTATGCATAAATATACATAAACAATTTTACTTAGATTAAAAATGAATTGTGCAAAGAAATTAAAATTTCTAAGTAAAAAATATTGGACACATTTTATAAAATTGGAGTAGGAGATTCTTTAAGAAATATAAAATTCACAAAACATAAATGAAAAATTGATATATTTGAGACCACTAAAATTAAAATGAGTTGTTTAGCAATCAATGTACATCATAAAAACAGTGAAAGCACAAATCATGTCCATAAAATTTTCCATGTAGTTAGTCAACAATGTGTTAGTACCTAAAATATGTAAAGAGGCATTCCAAAATAAAAAGTCAAAAATCTACTAATAGGAAAATAATTACAACAAACAAAAATGGCAAATGAACTGGTGAAAATGTGCCTAACTCATTTGTTTTCATATAATGCAAATACAAATTACAATATGGGCAACTTTACACCGACTAACTAGATTGGCAAAAGTTTAAAAATCTGAAAATAGCTCAGAAGTTTTTATTTCTTGTTGAGAATATGAATTCATACAACTACTGCAATTCAGTAGCTTCATTCCTAGATATGCACCCCAGTAGATTCTCAAGTACACCCAGGAAACATCCACAAGAATGTTTAAAGCAGCAGTGTGTGTAGCAACAAATCCTAAAGACGAAAAAGCTGAGGGAAACATCCCTCACAATGAATTTCCAAAGCAAAATGCTGAGTGAATAAAGCAAGATGTAAGTACACAGGTAGGAGTACCTACCATGTGATTCTATAGATAAAATATCCCAAAAGATGCAAGACAAGACCTAGTCTTGTTTAGGAATACATATGTATATGGCAAAACTATGAAGAATATCAAAAGATAGGTCAATCTGAAATGTGGTTCAATGTGTACTTCCTGGACAGAAGAGGGAAATCATGTTGATAATGTTCTCTTCATTCCCAGAAGTCAATAAAAGCTACTAACTTTGTCATTTTAATTTGTGCATATAGGTTACCTATACTCTTTGGCGTGAATGATATATTTTTTTAACAAATACCTATAGAATATTTTGGAATAAACTAGAAAAATGGTAATTAAAGAGCATGTTCCTACAAAGAGTTAAGCTTGAAGGTTTGATCCTCAAATAAATAAAGTTTCATCTCAAATAAAACCACTCTACAAAACAATAATTCATTTACAACCCACCAATGCAGTTTAAGACCATCACTTCTCACCCACATGGCCAGGCACACACATATATATGTGATCACTAACAATTTTTTGATAGCTGAGGGCTTTGATGTGGCATTCAACCTCTAGATTTTACAGGGTGTAGGGTAAAAAAGAAGAAAAACAAATACCACCACATACCATTTATAATTCTTTGTTTTTCAGAGTCACATTGGAAAATGTGCTGTATCCATTAACCTTTTTGCAAAGAGCAGGAGGAAAGCTAGTTAACATTTGACAGCTTTGCAGAGTCTATTGACTTCTAATGAAAAATACACTGCTACCTCTATTTTCTATATACTTGCCAGTTGCAGAGAATTTGTTACAAGAAGAGCTATTACCATTACTGTATTTTGCTTCTCCAATCCCTCATATTCTGCCCTTAAATATAAATTGACAGTGATCTTAACTTATACCATATGAATTTTAATTTTCTCATTCAGTAATCCCATATTGACCATTTGCTTGTTAATGGTTTATTCTGTAATAATAAATGAATTTTATAGTTCTTGTAAATAGTACTTGATGGTGACTCTCTAGGATAGCTCAGAGTTAACTATCCTGCCTTTAAACACTAAGCAAGAGAAGGCTAACAGAAACAATACAGTCTTCTCTGGTTTTGTATCCAGCATGTTGTCGTAATCACAGAATGATTAAAAATGATGATGGTATTATAAAATATTGTGCAAGGGAAAACAAAGATTCAGGTGCAGTAATAATAACATGATAGTAGAGTCCCAAAAAGAAAAAGGTGAGAAGTCTCCAGTCTAAAATGTAATCAATCAGTAAGTGGATGACTTCTCTGGCATATAATTGATAGCCTGGGATTTCAATCAGTAATTCACTATTATATAAGCCTTTTTTTTTTTCTGGGAGGTAATTCAAAACTCCCCAGAGTTGATGTTCAATCTTTACAAATGCAAGCAACTTTTCAATTTTTTAAGGCTGTCTGTACCCACATATTCCGTAACGTTTAATTTTGGAACTGATGCAATGATTAGTTAAGATGACTCTAACTTCAGGTAACAGCCTATGTTAGTTGTACTAATTTATAGATATACACACATACACACCACATACACACACACACACACATAATACACTAATAGGTTCTGAAATCAGTTCAAAATAAAGGCTCAAAATAAAGGGATGGAGGAAGATTTACCAAGCAAATGGAGAGCAAAAAAAAGCAGGAGTTGCAATTCTCATCTCTAATAAAATAGACTTTAAAGCAACAAAGATCAAAAGAGACAAAGAAGGACACCGCATAATGGTAAAAGGATCAATGCAACAAGATGAGCTAATGATCCTAAATATGTACACACCCAATACAGGAGCACCCAGATACATAAGACAAGTTCTTAACGACTTACAAAGAGACTTAGACTCCCACACAATAATAGTGGGAGACTTTAACACCCCATTGTTAATATTAGACAGATCAACCAGACAGAAAATTAACAAGGATATCCAGGACTTGAACTCAGACCTGGAACAAGCAAACCTAATAGACATTTACAGAACTCTCCACCCCAAATCCACAGAATATACATTCTTCTCAGCACCACATCACACCTACTCTAAAACTGACCACATAAATGGAAGCAAATCACTCCTCAGCAAATGCAAAAGAACGGAAATCCTAACAAACAGTCTCTCAGACCACAGTTAAATCAAGTTAGAACTCGGAATTCAGAAACTAACTCAGAACCGCACAGCCTCATGGAAACTGAACAGGTTGCTCTTGAATGTTGACTGGATAAACAATGAAGTGAAGGCAGAAATAAAGATGTTCTTCTAAACCAACGAGAAGGAAGATACAACATACCAGAATCTCTGGGACACATTTAAAGCGGTCTCTAGAGGAAAATATATAGCAATAAGCACCCACATGAGAAGCAAGGAGAGATCGAAAATTGACACCCTATCATCAAAATTGAAAGAGCTAGAGGAGCAAGATCAAAAAAACTTAAAACCTAGCAGAAGACAGGAAATAACTAAGATCAGAGCAGAACTGAAGGAGATAGAGACACAAAAAAATCTTCAAAAAAACAATAAATCCAGGAGCTGGTTTTTCGAAAAGATCAACAAAATAGACCACTAGCCACATTAATAAAAAAGAAAAGAGAGAATAACCAAATTGATGCAATAAAAAGTGATAAAGGGGATATCACCAGAGATTCCACAGAAATTCAAACCATCATCAGAGATTATTACAAACAACTCTATGCACATAAACTAGTAAACCTGGAAGAAATGGATAAATTCCTGGACACTTGCCTCCTCCCAAGCCTAAACCAGGAAGAAGTGGAAACCCTGAATAGACCAATAACAAGGTCTGAAGTTCAGGCAGCAATTAAGAGCCTACCACCCAAAAAAAGCCCAGGTTCAGACAGGTTCACAGCCGAATTCTACCAGACATACAAAGAGGAGCTGGTGCCATTCCTTCTGAAACTATTCCAAATAATCCAAAAAGAGGGAATCCTTCCCAAATCATTTTATGAAATGCACACTTTTTAAATAGAACACACGCTTTTTGACCCTTATTTCAAATAGGAAAATTGAAAATCATGGGAAGGTCTATATTTCAAGATAGACTGTTGAGACCTGAGTGATGGGAAGGATTGTCAGGGGAAGGAAGCAATGGTGATGATGATGGAGAAACACCTTGCAGGGCAGCTTCGCCAGGCATTATTCCCACGTGTTTCACATCATATGTCGCTCAGTGTCTGAGTACAGGGCTGTGCACCACACCACGCAGTGGGAAGTATGAAAATCAGTACCACAGAAAAAGGCTTTTCTTGCAGTGTTTTACAATTGCCAAAACGCTTATACCACAAAATGTTCCCTGTTCAAAAAGCAATATCTACCTGTGTTCATAGTTCTCACGTTCACAGTGTTTGCCAGCCCAATGTGTATTGCTGTAAAAAAAAAGTGTACATGATATGAATATTGAAAACAATTTAAAATATTATAATGTAGATTATTGAAGGGTAAAATAAATGGAAGAATTAGGATTCATTCATTTCATGACACAATTTTGTTTTCTTCATTTGCTGATTTTACTAGACATGGAAAATATGACATAAAACAGAGTTTTGAAGCTATTAAATGCGTGTAAAAAATTTAAATGTGTAGAATTTTAGTAAGGGCTACAAATAAACATTACCTGGGAAAACCACATATTTTTAATAACAGCGAGTTAAATAAAAGCACTAGGCTCTAGTTCATTAAAAGTTTTCTTCCGTAAGTTTTGAGTTTTATTAGACCAATACAGAAAATCAAGATCATGCTTATGAACCATAATTGAACTGGTCAAACTGAAAACTTTCTTACCTGTGCAGTTGCTGCCTCCATGAATGAGATTAAGGGATGCTCTCTATGTCCAAGGAGAACACATCATTAGGAGTACAGCTGTGGGATTTTATTTTATTTGTGGTTCTCATATGTAGAGGAAGGTTATCATATGTAGAGGAAGTATTATAGGAAGAATAGAGTTAGAAGAATTCTTTCCAGTTTCATTGTCCTTTATCGGAAATATCTATCATTAAATTACCTCAGCTAGAAAGTGTCAGAATCTGTTCCTGTGAGAAAAATTCCTCCTTACTGTTTCCATGGCCTTGAGCACTTTAATCTTGATTTTGTAGACTTGTGTGCATATCACTTCTAGAATGTACATTTCACTGGTGGGCGGGGTCCTTATCTGTTTGATTTATTCAAGAAATATTTTTTGAGCATATGACAGATGTCATAGAAACATAAAGATGAATAAGACAAGCTATTGGTGGTTAGTTGAGGGAAGAGATAAGAAAGTCAATAATGATGACAATACCAGAAGAGATATAGACGAGAGAAGTATTTCAAAAACTTAAATTTAGTCATAGCAGAAATCAGATGGACCAATACAGAACAAATAGCTGCAACTGTGCTTAGGGGTTAGAGAAGCTCTCACAGGCGGTTGCATTTAGCATGAGGCTTAGAGGTAAGCATCCATGGAGGAAAAGCTTTTTTGAAATAGACAGCCTTGGTGAAGGGACTGCATCATGAAACCATAGCATGCCTAAAGAACTTGTAGAAGTTCAGTACGCTCATAATGTGGGATGTGCAATGTTAGAAAGTTTACACTTTATCCCAAAGCTATTGAAAAATGTTTGTGACAAAATCAAATTTTCTTGGCAAGAGGATCAATCCTATGGTCAGTCCTGTAGCAACTATGAGATATGTGAGGTCAATCAGGTTGAATTAGGGCACTTCTGGTGGCAAGTAACAGAAAATTAATTGCAGCTCATTAGCAGCCTAACGATGACTAACTGGCTCATATCTAGTTTTAAGGGGAAATCTCTAGATGTGTTCTGTCAGATCTTTGACTCCATTTCTCTGTGAATCCTTACTCTGACCTCCTTCATGAGTTGATTTTTCTCAGACTGTCTCCCATTATGGTACAAAATAGCTGCCACCAGTAACTGGGATTATATTTTTGCTCTTCCACATTTGAAGGGGAGTATTTCTTCTCACAACAATTAAACAATACTTCTAAGTTTTATTAGCCCAATTTGAACACTGCAGCATGAGGAATGAGGAGCCAATATAGAGAGCTGGGAATCACATTGATCCAAACTATTGGGGAATACAACACAATAGTGGAAACTTGGTTTCCAAAAGGAAATTATGGTCTTTGTTAAAAACAAGAGACAGGTGTGGGAGGTGAGCTGGAAGTAAGAATGCCTGCTGGAATGAAACCAGCAAAGGTACATAAAAGAATATACTCTTTTCATGACCCAGGCAAGAAATGACAAAAACTTGAATTTATATATTGGAAATAGGGAGCAGTGGACGGTTTTGAGAAAGTGTCAATGGATTGACTCTGACAGATGTCAAAAAAGGAAAAAATGAAGAATGACTCCAAGTTTTGTGGTTTGGGTAAATGAAAGCATGGTAGTGGTAATCAAGGTAGAGAAAATAGAAGGAGGATTAAATCTCATAAAAGGAGAAAGGGGTAAGATTATGTGTTATTTGGAATATATTGAATTTAATGTGCTAGCTTGAGTCCAAATTGGCATACTTAATAAGTAATTAAACAGATGGATGTGGATATTTGCATACAGGTCTTGAATGAAGACAAAGAAATGGGCCAAGGCAGAGATTAATGGTAATTTAAACAAAGGTACTAAGTGAGAAGAACAGGGACAGATTTGTTGAGTGAAGTAGAAAAGAGGCAAATACAGAAACCTGATAATGATAAAATTAAGAAAATTGCTGAATAAGACTAAAATATAGCACTGTTGTATAAGAAGGAAATATATTTAAAGGAGAAGCAGTAGAGTATATGAAATTTTAATGTGAAGCAATGAGAAAGTGTCCCTTTATAGAGCCAGAGAGAAAGTGGTCACCTACATATTACATAGTTTAACATAATTGAGGTGTTATTGTAAAGCATGTCTAGGGAAAAGTTGAGTTATTTTGTATAGAATATTAGGAAGGCTCTCTGAAGAGAAAATGTTTGACATGAAACCTAATTAAAGAAAATAAGGAGACACTGGAAATTGGGGGTGTGTATGGCAGGGATGGGAATTCTCCAGGTAGTCAAGAGAAGCAAGTGAGTTTAAATTGAAACGAATACAAAATGGCAAGAAGGCTAAGATAGCTGGAGCAGTGTTGAAAATACTTTGGAGAGACAAGTATAGATCAGAATAATGAGGGACTTACAGGCCAAGGAATGTAGACAGTAGACTTTACTCCAAGTGTGACACAAGCCTGTTGCAACACTTTGAGCAGAAAATGGGTCATGATTTGATTTATGTTGTCAAAATAATTGCCTGGGCTCTGCCTCGATGAACGTCTATAAGGGGTAGAGAAGAAAGTATGACCACTTAGCTACCTATTACAGGAATACAGATGAGGATGGCGATGGGATGACTAGGATGTCTGCAGTGAAGAGAGAAGAAATATTTGTATTCAGAATGTATCCCAAAGATGGAAAAGTTTAAAGCACCCTGCTGATGTGGAGTGGACAGAGAGAGGAGTCAAGGTTGCTTATAGTGTTGGTCTAGATATGGAACATGGAGACAAGAGCTAGTTGAAGGTGGAGGGGAAGAAAATGTCCCACAAGATAAAATTTCTATGTTTTGTAAACGTCCAAGTGAAGTTATTGGGTAGACAATGTGGTAACATAAATGTGGAAGTAAGGGGTAGAGACAAAGAGAATCCTGAAATAGGTCATTCAGTGAGTGAGTGTGGTTAGAAAACAGAAGAGGTACACAGACTAAGGCAGGCATAATTTGTATTTTAGAATTATAGAAGGTAAGCAAGATTCCAAAAAGAAGACTGAAAATGAGTTATCTTTACAGTACAAGGAAAATCATGAGAGTAAGCCATCCACGTGGGCAAAGGGAGACAGTGATTCATCTATTTAGCAGGAAACATCTATTTTAATTACTGCCAAAGCTCAAAACAAAAGAAGGATAACCTAGAAATGTTTATTAATCTGAAGGATCCAGCAAGAAAATTTCAGTTGTTTGTTGGGAGGAAGAGATTAGGTAGAGATTATGAAAGAATGGTATTTTAGGATTCAAAGTTAACAGATACAGAAATATTTTTGATAACAAAAAGGAGAACATGAAAAATGGGAGATATACTTGAAAAATGCTGTGAGGTCAAAGGAGTGTCTCTTATTTATTAATTTTTTAAGCACAAGAGATAGCAGAGTGTGCTTGCGTGCTAATGTAAATTTTCTTTTGGAGAAGAATAAATTAATACGCAACTTCAAAGTCTTTGAGTGGGCAAGAAAGAAGACGTCAGCCACAGGCAGAGAGGTTGGCTTAGTTTTTGGTTAGTTGTTGTGAACCACTCATCCGCTTGAAAAGGAAGGAAAATAACATCTAGACATAAAAAATATCTAATAGCTTCTGTTACTCATTCCCCTTCAGGGGAAGCAAAATCAAAGTTATTAGTTGAGAGTAAAAAATTAATTTGGGGTAATGGATTTTGTAATCAGTTAGGGATGATGGCATTGATGTTTTTGTTGAAGTTTACAACAGGCCAAAATGATTGTTGGAGGCATACTTAGATAAGATGCCAAGACCAGAGTTATAAATATGACTGAACTAGAAAAAATGTAAAAACCATAATATAGTATATGTAACAATATTTTTTTAGTCTCCTGTGTGATCACTATGCTTCTTGGTCTCTTATGTTTTCTCATATTTCTAGGCTTTTTATATGTTTGAATTATCATCTCTGCTAGAGCATTAACAAAAAAGAAAAAAAAAAAAAAAAAAGAAAAGACTGTAAAGGTCAAAGCACTTTTTTTCCTGAGGAATTTCTGAAGAAATATTTGTCTGGGGAGATGACTCCCAGAGAATATTGTCCTCTGGACTTATTTGTGGATACATTTGATCCATGTTAACTTTGTCTACTTTAAAAATAGGTAATCAAAAGTTGTTTGTATCCTTTTCTTGTTGTAGATATTCAGTAAGAAAAAATAAAACAGTAGCCAACACTCCCCTGTGATTAAGTCATCTCATTGTGAAAAGTCTGGGTATACTTTACTGTAAGTACACCTTTGTTCACTGCACAATGACTTTTTGATTAACTCCTCTGGGTAATTGTAGCTTTAGCAATTGCTCATGCAGATTCTGTTGACTTATACCATAACAATTTGGCTCTTCACATTCTTTACCTTTGAAGATGTGGCATTTAGCCCGATCTAAGACTTCTGGTGAATATGATGAAAATGGCAGAATACCTAATCTTGGTTATAACACAAGCTGATGGCTGCTAAGTTTTCTAAGACATATCGACATGCCCTGAAAAGTGTCTTGCAAAGGCAGATGACTTTTTTGTGTGTGCATATTTTCCTTACATTCTAATTGCAGAGCTATATGTTAATATATTTCCAATTTTAGTTTAGTACCAGTAGTTACATTAAAACTACTTAGGGGCAAAACAAAAGAGCTCTTGTCTCTTTGCTGAATGGCTTTTAAATGAGGGTGCATAACTGTGAATTAGCTGCTCACAAGAAGGTATTTCCAATTTCCAACTCATACTTGAAGGACCATTGTGCCTATAGCATAGTACATTCTAAGTGAAATTTGACATGTGAAGAATAAATGACTATCTGCTTGTTAAACGACAGGTTTCTTTATATTTACTTTTTCCTTTTATGGCTTTCCGATAGTTTGGTGATATTTTTTAAGTATCTTATTCTGAAAAATTAGAATGTGTTTTACTCATTTAATTTGTTCATAGCTATACAGAGATATCCTCAGTGCACCCAGATTTGTAGATCTGAGAAGAATGATATGTCTTTTTTATATCTAGTCTTCTTCTCAGAAGGTTTTCTCTTTGTTGGAATGTTTTTAGAGTATAGAGAGGTAGTTAGAATTAGAGGTCTATATATTTTTTTCAATTTTTTTTAAGAAAATAGTACAGTAGTATGAGAAGTTTAGATTTTTTGAAGGGCTAGGATAATGATAACATCTCTAATTACACACACTCATTCCCGACCAGCTCCTTTTTTAGTCATATTTGCAGGGTTTCTCCAAGGTCCATTTTAAAGTAGTGATGAGTGTGCAAAACCCAGATTGCAGAATGTTAGGGAGTGGATTGAGTGTGAAAAAGTGGAGGCAGAGAGTGTACAGAAGTCTTTCAAGGGGCCTATCAGGAGAGGACTATAACACCAGAGAATAAAAGAGGCAGGTTTGATGTTTATTTATAGGATTGAGTGACCAAGGTCCTTTTATCTATGACTCCAGCATACTTATTCATGGCTAAAATGTTTCTAATATCTTATGGAAAGTTAAGCTATTCTTTAAAAAAAAAAAAAAACATGGAATAGATTTGACCACATTTCTCTAGGAAGACAGAAGATAAGATGAAGGTGACTATAATACAGGACAGAGAAAATGATTAATAGAACAAATGTTTTCAAAGGCAGAAGGTGGTGGATCTAAGGCTAAAGTAGGGGGAAAAACTTCTATTATAACCAAAAGAAAACAGGCGTGTGAGATGGGACAGTAGATTCTTTAAGTCTGTAAGTTATTTAAGGAAGTTAAGAACATGATATCTGGTATGTTTCTGTTTTCTCTGCTCAGTAGTAAGCAAGATAAGCTGCTGAGAGTGTGGTAAGGAGGTCATCTCTGAGATTTGAGACTATAGCAAAAGGCTTGAGATATTTGCTTTGGTCAATGAGAAAATGAGCTCATAATAAACCAAAGATTATCATAAATGTTTTTTAAAAAAATTATATGTCATAAACATTAAGTAATCTGTACTAGTCAGTTCTCATGCTGCTGTAAAAAACTCCCCGAGACTGGGTAATTTATAAAGAAAAGGGGTTTAATTGACTCACAGTTCAGCATGGCTTGGGAGGCCTCAGGAAACTTATAATATGGCAGAAGGCACTTCTTCACAGGGGGCAGGACATAGTGAGTGCAGGTAGAGGAAAAGCTAGATGCTCATAAAACCATCAGATCTTGTGAGACTCACTCATTGTGATAAGAAGAGAATGGGGTAAACTGCCTCCATGATTCAGTTACCTCCACTTGGTCCCACTCTTGCTTGACATGTGGGGATTATAAGGATTCGAATTCAAGGTGAGATTTGGGTGGGGACACAGAGCCAAACTATAAAATTCTACCCCAGACCCCTCCCATATCTCATGTTCTCACATTTCAAAACACAATCATGCCCTTCCAACAGTCCCCAAAGTCTTAACCCATTTCTGCATTAACCCAAAAGTCCAAGTCCAAAGTTGCATATGAGACAGGGTGAGTTCCTCCTGCCTGTGAGCCTGTAAAATCAGAAGCAAGTCAGTTACCTCCTAGATGCAATGGGAGTACAGGTATTGTAATACACTTATTCCAAATGGGAGAGGTTGGCCAAAACAAAGGGGACACAGGCCCCATGCAAGCCCAAAATGCAATAAAGCAATCATTCAACTCAAATGACCTCCTTTGGCTCCAAGTCTCACATCCAGGTTATGCTGATGCAAGAAGTGGGCTCTCATGGTCTTGGGCAGCTCTGCCCCTGTGGCTTTGCAGTATACAGCCCCCCTCCCAGCTGCTTTAATGGGCTGGCATTGAGTGCCTGCATTTTTTCCAGGCAACAAGCTGTTGGTGGATCTATCATTCTGTGGTCTGGCCCTTCTTTCATAGCTCCACTAGGCAGCCCCAGTGGGGACTCATCATGGGGGCTTTAATCCCACATTTCCCTTCCACTCTGTCCTAGTAGATGCTTTCTATTAGGGCTCTTCCCTGCATCAAACTTCTGTCTGGATATCCAGGTGTTTCCATACATCCTCTGAAATCTAGGCAGAGGTTTTCCAACCTTAATTATTGACTTCTGTGCACCTGAGGCCCAATACCACATGTAAGGCACCAAGTCTTGAGGCTTTCACCTGCTGAAGCAATGGCCCAAGCTGTACCAGCTGGAGCTGAAGCATCTTGGATGCAAGAGACCATGTCCAGAGGCTGCATAGAGCAGGGGGTCTCTGGGCTGAGCCCAAAACACAGTATTTTCCTCCTAAGCCGCCAGGCCTGTGATGGGAAGGGCTGCTATGAAGGTCTCTGACATGCCCAGGACACAATTTCTGCAGCGAGCTTGAATTTCTCCTCAGGAAATAAGTTTTTCTTTTCTATGCAATGTCAGGATGCAAATTTTTCAATCTTTTATGCTCTGCTTTCTCTTGAGTGCTTTGCCTCTTAGAATTTTCTTCTGTCAGATACCTGTAAAACATCCCTCTCAAGTTCAAAGTTCTCCAGTCTCCGGGCAGGGACAAAGTGCCACCAGTCTCTTTGCTAAAGCATAGCAAGACTGATCTTTACTCAAGTTCCCAAAAAGTTCCTTATCTCCATTTGAGACCACCTCAGCCTGGACTTCATTGTCCATATCACTATCAGCATTTTGGTCAAAGTCATCCAACAAGTCTCTAGGAAGTTCCAATGATTCCCACATCTTCCAGTCTTCTGAGCCCTCCAAATCTCTAGGAAGTTCCAAACTTTGCCACATTTTCGTGACTTCTTCTGAGCCCTCTAAACTGTTCCAACTTTTTCATGTTACCCAGTTACAAAGTTGCTTCCCCATTTCCGGGTATATTTACAACAGTGCCCCACTACATCAGTACCAATTTGTTGTACTAGCCCATTCTTATACTGCTATTAATATAAAGAACTGCTCGAGTCTCAGTAGTCTCAGTAATTTATAACAGAGTTTTATTGACTTACTGGGGAGGCCTCAGGAAACTTACAACTCTAGCAGAAGGGACCTGTTCACAGGATGGCAGGAGAAAAAATGAGTGCAAGCAGGGGAAATGGCAGACGCTTATAAGTTAATCAGATCTCCTGAGACTCACTCATTATCACCAGAACAATGTGGGTAAACTGCCCCGATGATACAATTACCTCTACCTGGTCCTACCATTGACACATGGGGATTACAATTTAAAGTTAGATTTGGGTGGAGTCTCAGAGACAAACCGTATCATGGTCTATTGAAGCTTGATTAAAAATTTCTGGTTTTGATGCTCAAAATCTTTGTATTGAACCAATGTTTTCCAAACATGGCTATGATATTTCTTAAGTATGCAGCTTCCTGTACCTACCTCAGGCCCGGTGTATCAGAATGTTCAAAAGAAGATCCTGGAAATCTATACTTATTATTCCCAAAGTGATTATTATTATGAGGAAAGATTTAGAAACACTAGGTAAACCAGACAATCAAAGAATTTGGTGTTCAGATTATGACAATTCAACCTTTGATTCAAATTATTTAGGCATTATGCTTTCAGCCTCTAGCAATAGACATTATAATACAAACTTTCAGAAAACAATTTTATGTGTATATTATTGAATACATTTTTAAGTTGTCATGTCAGTTATGTTACCTTAAAAATCCCAAAATTAAGTGCATAAAACAATAGTTATTTTATCATATTTACTGATCCTGGAGGTCCAAAATTTAAATATTGCACAATGGTACTGACTTGTCTCCTCTTCATAATATCTTGTACTGCAACTATGAACCCCTAAATAATTGGAGTGATTCGAAAAGGTGAGACCTAGAAAGATCTGGAGGCTTCTTTTCACATATTTGTGTTTCATGTGACTTAAAGAATGAGCTCAGCTGGAGTTACTGGCCAGGATGCCCAAGTGAAAAATTTGCCATGTGGCTTGGTGTTCCTCAAAGCATGGTTGTCTCAGGGTAGTCATGTTTCATATGATGTCTCACGGCTCCAAGAGGGAGCATTCCAGTGAATAAAGGGGACCTTTCATGTCCTCTTCTAACATAGCTTTAAAAAGCATGCTTGACTATCTCTGTCATATACTATTAGATGTAGTAATTTACTAAGGCCAGTCCATACTCAATGTTAGAATTAGACCTGTCCTCTTAATGAGAGGACACTTAAAAAATTTATGGCTATTTTAAAAATGAACAGTGGTACAGTGTCCTCTTTGTAGAGATCCACATGAAAAATTTTTCTATCAAAAATAGAAATGTTTTTAATTTGTCAAGTGATTCAAGCTTTTTTCACGTATTATGTAACTATTAAATACCTACTTACTATTCGGCACATTTCTCTTAAGTACATAGGAATTCACAGAATATAGTTTGTGTACAATATTTTGTAAGAAAATAAAATAGTTTTGAAACATGGGAGGCATAGGAAAGTATGTGAATGTATTAATAGATTTGCACACAAACAAGAGAGTAGGCGGCTTGGTAAAAAGATAATACATTAGAGGTGACCTACCAAGCAAGATATCCTACGGAATTGCTCAGGAGAAAGGTTTTATCTGTGTTAGATTTCATGAGAAATTGAACATGCAGAAGTAAGTGAAGGTGCTCAATTAAAAGGCTGAAGTCAAAGAATCCTTGGAAGGGGAATGTGTGCTGTTATATAAAGACAGGCAAATGAAGAAGTTGCCCTGTTGGTTTTTAAAGTGGGAGAAACCACTGAGGTAGAATCTATAAAGTTAAGAAAAGGAACGTAGGTTTTAAAAGATAAAGAATTTTCAAGAAGAGATTGTCAGTTTTGTCAAATGTTGAAGTAAGATCAGGATGAGAATTCAAAGTAATCAATTTTACTTTTTGGATTAGGAAAACTACTTCTGATCAAGATAGAATAACAAAGAACAAATTAGCCCTCTGACCTGCAGCAAACAATATAATATGAACAAAATTAGATAAAACAATGGTTTTTAAGACACTGAACATCAGGCAATTAAGGGCAGTGAGCAAAGAGAGACAGAAAAAAAGTGAGTTCAACAGTTGGCCTATTTCAAGAGGATTTTTCAGGCTATAGCATAGAAAAGAGGAATCAAGAAGAGACTGGTGAACTTCTTGGGTTGAGGAGATAGAGTAAGAGTCTTGAATGACCAAGAGGGCTAGATCACAGGAGAGAAAATAAAGAGGAAAGTGTTGTGTAGATAAATAATCCTGAAGATCTATAAAATGTCATTTTAAAGTATTTAGCAGAGTACAGATCAGAACACAAGCAAACTGCCTGAGACCAGGTAGTGAATTATAAAATAATTAGATACAAATAGTAAAAACCTTAGTGAAAGAGATTTGGGAAAAGTGTCTGTTCTTACCTGCCAGATTGGAAAATCCTCATAATTCGTGTGGAATTGGTTAGACCCAGTGTGATCTGAGTCTAGCATCTGGGGTGAATTAGCCCTAGAGTAAACAACGTTCATGTTGGCTCTCAGAAATCTAAAAACGAAGGCCCAAAGATGTGGAACAATTTTCAAGTTATTAAACTTTTTCCCAGAGCAAAGGTCAAACATATTTATAGTGATATAAAAATACCTAGCACTGAACAAAAGAGAATTTACAATGGCTGCTATCTAATAAAAATTACCAGGTATGCAAGGTATACAAAGAAACAGAAAAATATAAGTAATAGTGAAGAGAAAAATTGATCAATCAAAACTAACCAAGGACTGACTCACACATTTGAATTAATAGGCAAGAATATATAGCAGTTATTGTAATTGTATTCCACTTGTTTAAAAAGTTTAGCAGAGAAATGTAAGTTAGAAAGGAATAAAGACTCAAACTTAAAAATATGAGAATTATAATATGGGACATGAAACACATACATGATGAGATTAGCAGATTAGACATTGTAGAAGAAAAGATGTAGTAATAAAAACTAACCAAATTGAAACACAGGCAATATAAAGGAAAAAAAATTATAAATTAAAGATCTATACTACAAATCCTAAGTCAGTCACTAAAATTTAAAAAAGAAATATTGTTAATAACCAAACAATGGAGATAAAATGAAATTATACACACATATACACACACAATTTCAATCTAAATGAAAGCAAAAACAAAAAAAGAGGAGAAAAAAGAGAAGAGAAAAATGTAAAAATAGCAAGATGAGTGACAACCTAATAATATCAACAATCACATTAAGTATGAAATGATCTAAATGTCTCAGTTAAAAGGCAGAAATTGGCTGAGCATTCTGGCTCATGCCTATAATCCCAGCATTTTGGGAGGCCAAGGCAGGAGGATCGATTGAGCCTAAGATTTAGAGACCAGTCTCAGAAACATAGTTGGACATCATCTCTACAAAAAAGAATAAATATTAGCCAGGTGTGGCAGCACATTCCCGTAGTCCCAGCTACTTGTGAAACTGAGATAGGAGGACTGCTTGACCCTAGTGGGAGGCTGAGGATGGAGTAAGCCATGATCATGCCACTGAGCTCCATTGTAGGTAACAGAGTGACACCCTGTCTCAAAATTAATGATAAAATAATAAAACGTAAATAAATAATAGAAAGAAAAGTTGTTAGCTGGATTTAAAACCAAAACCTGATAATATATTGGTAATATGAAACTCATTTTAAATATAAAGACATAAATAAGTTGAAAGTAAAAGGATAAACAGTTGTACTGTGATAGCATGAATCCGAAGAAAGGTGGAGTAGCTGTATTAGTGTCCCATCCCCCAAAGTAGATTTTAGAGAAAATAATATTACACAGGATATAGAACAGCGTTTTGTAATTGTAAAAGCATCAGTTTATGAAGATGGCATAACAATCCTAAATGTATCTGCAACTAATAGGATAGTTTCAAAATATATAAAGAGAAAATTGATAGAACTGTAAGGAGACATAGGTAATTCCATAATTTTAGCAAAAGTTTCAATATTTTCTTCTCAATAATTAATAGTAGATTAAAAAGAAAATCATGGGAAATATAGAAGACATGAACAACACTATCAATAAAATTGACCTAATCAATGATTTTAGAATACTGTAACCAAAAATGATAAGATTTATATTGTGTAGAAGTGCACATGGAATATTTGCTAACATTGACCATAAAACAAGCCTCAATAAATTTAAAAGGATTTAAGTTACACAGAGCATGTTCTCTCACTACAATGAAGATAAATTGGAAATTGAAAACAGAAGGATATCTGGAAAATCCCAAACATATATGGAAAGAGAACAATATACTTTTAAATAACCTGTGGATCAAATAATAAGTCAAAAGTGAAACCCGAAGGATTTGGAAGTGAATGAAAACGAAGCCACAACATATCAGAATTTGTTGGATACTACCAAAGCAGTACATAGAGAAACATTTTTAGCACTAAATGCTACTATATTAAGGGGCTGGAGTAAGCTTCCAGATGATGAATACACTCATTGTTTTGGTTGTAATGAAATTTTAACATGTATATACACTGGTTGCTGTTCTTTTCATGTACAGGGTCAACATTTTGTTCAAATAACAAAGCCCCAAATGACATCCACTTCTGTGTTTAAAAAATTAGGATGAAAAATAGGCAAAGGGAAATAACAAAGATCAGAATAAAAGTAAATAAAGTAGAAATAGAAAAACAGAAAAGAATAAACAAAATTAAAACCTCAATTTTTGAGAAAGTTAATACACTTAATAACAAATATCTAGACTAATCAGGAAAAAATAAAGCAGATTATCAAAGAATGAGAATGATAGTATTATGAAAAAATCTATAGATATTAGAAAGTTAATAAAGAAATGTTATGAACCATTTTATACTAATAACACAATGTAGATAAAATGGACACATTTTTTAAAGCAATACTAACAAAGTTTTTTCAACAAGAAATAGATATAACCTGAATAGTCCCTTTATCAATTAAAAATATTGAATTTAAACACCTTCCGATTAAAAAAAAAAAAANAAAAAAAAAAAAAAGCAAGAAAAAAAAACAAAACAAGCAAATAACAACAAAAAGGTGAAGAGGGGAAATATGGGGTTGGAGGTCCCTATGGATTCCCTAGTAAGACGCTGCCTAGTGGAGCTATGAGAAGGAGGCCACTATCCTTCAGCACAGAATGGTAGATCTACCAGCAGCTTGCACCTTGTACCTGGAAAAGCCCCAGGCACTCAACTGCAGCCTGTGAGAACAGCCTCAGGGACTCGATAAAGCTGCAGGGGTGGAGCTGCCCAAAGCTTTGGGAGCCCACTCTTTGCAGCAGTGTATCTTGGATGTGGAATATGGAGTCAAGGGAGATTATTTTGGAGTTTTATGATTTGGTGACTGCCCTGCTGGGCTTCAGACTTGTGTGGGGCCTGTAGCTCCTTTCTTTTGGCTGGTTTCTCTATTTTGGAATGGGAATGTTTACCTAATACCTGTATCCCCATTGTATCTTAGGAGTAAATAGCTTGATTTGATTTTACAGGCTCACGGGTGGAAGGGACTTGTCTTATCTCAGATAAGATTTTGGAGTTTAGACTTTTGAGTTAATGTTTCAATGAATTAAGCCTTTTGGGGAATATTGGGAAAGCATACTTGTATTTTGTAATGTGAGAAGGACATGAGATTTTGAGAGCCAGGGGTGGAATAATATAGTTTGGATATTTGGATATTTGTCCCAACCCAAATCTCGTGTTGAAATGTAATCCCAGTGTTGGAGATGGGAGATGTTTCGGTCATGTGGGCAGATGCCTTATGGCTTGGTGCTATCCTTGTGCTATTGAGTTCTTGTTAGATCTGGTTGTTTAAAGTGCGTGGCACCTCTCCTACTCTCTCTCTCTCTCTCTCTCTCTCTCTCTCTCTCTCTCTCTCTCTCACTCATCCCTCCTTTCACCACATGATTTGCCTGCTCCCACTTCACCTTCTGCCATCATTGTAAGCTTCTTGAGACCCTCACCAGAAGTTGAGCAGCTGCTGGTGCCATGCTTATACAGCCTGCAAAACAGTAATCCAATTTAAGCTCTTTTCTTTATCAATCACACAGCCTCAGGTATTTATATGTAGCAACTCAAGAATGGCCTAAAACAGGTACACATGGACAGAAGAATAGAAAGAATAGACACTGGAAGCTAGCAGAGAAGGAACAAAGGGAAACAAAGATCAAAAAACTAGCTATTGGGTGCTATTCTCACTTCCTGGGTGACAAGACAATTTATACCTCAAACCTCAGCATCACACAATATACTCATGTAACAAACCTGTAACATCACCCAATATACTCATGTAATAAATAATAACCCCTGAATCTGAAATAAAAGTTGAAATCTTAAAAAAAGGCAAATAAAAAAATAAATAACTATTCAGTGATAATCATGTTCAAAATAATACATTGATGGACTAGTGAATCTTATTATAATGATTTAGTATTCATTAGGAATGAAATATTAAAAGAAGAATTGACATATAGAAATCTATAATCATAATTCAATGATTATAACATACTTACTTTCCAAAAAGTTCCAGTACAATTACTTGCTAACAAGAAGAACTGATAAAAATAATGGAAATGCTTTTTTTGTTAAATATATATAATGAGTTTTATTCATCCTGTGAATGTTCTTGTGGTTTTATTCATCCTGTGAGTGTTCATGTGGTTTTATTTTATTGGCCACTACAAAAAGCACTTATTTGATAATTTTTATTTTTTTGACATCTCAAAAATAATATTTTATAATATTGCTGCTTTCAAAATCAGGTTTAACACCTTGACTTAATGCATCATATGCTTAAGGATGATGTAGCTGTCAATATACTTAAAAAATTAAATGTAAAATATGTGATCCAAAGGTAAAAAAAATGTCTAATCTTCCTTTGGCTATAAACAAAATAAAAAATAATAATTATTGAAGAATGTTAGAATATGACCCATTACCATTTAAATAGAAAATATATGTGATTTATTTTATGATAAAAACAAGAGTTTATGTAAGAAATATTTCTTGGTAAAAGTCCTTCTTTCCTGTAATTGATTAAGTTATTTTCTGATGAAGTCAAACTACTTTGAGAGTTGACTGCACAACCCTCTTTTCTACAAAATAAATATTTTATAAACAAACATAATTTTTAAACATAGTACCTCTTCATCTGAATTCCTCTATTTATTTCAATAATACTACCTTTCTGCTAGAAATCTGGTCTCAAAATACAGAGTGCTGTTCCTTTCTCTCTCCTATTAGTGGCACTATAAGTAATTCTGCTGTTTAACTTACTTGTGGGTCACTCACATTCAGCTAATTGCCTCAGTCAGACTGCAACAAACCTCTGCTGACCATATGACTCCCCAGCCTCAAACCAGTTAAGTAAATTCCAGTATCTATGAGACCTCGTCCAAAATTTTTACTGGGATTAAGGCCTTCCAAGATCTTTTCTCTGGAAATCATCAAGATGCTCAAAGGGTTCAGAACCCTGGCTAATGGTAGAAAAATTTCCTATAGACTAAATTATTAGTGTCTCTGATCATTTTCCCATCTGCTTTCAGAAGGCCTGACTTGAAGTGACAGCAGTTTGCAAGGCACCAAATGCATTTGAATATGTTGGTCTTTTGCTAACAGGGCTCCAATGTCAGTGAATACATGATATGAAGCCAAAAAGACAATTAGCAGAAGACTGTTTTGCTGTCACCTCACCAGGACCCCCAACATCCAATATTCGCACAGCTCCCCTCCCCAGTTCAACTCAGCTAGTTCCATATATCAAATCATACCTAATTAATAATATTATCTATAAGGTAAGATTAATCATAAATATTTATTAGAGCTTACAGTTAGGCACTGTCCTTAATCACAGAAATAACAATACTTTTCGTCATTGTGTGAGTTCCAATTATTGTCTTAAAAAAATTGTGGTTGGGAAACTTTAAGTAACATGTCAAAGATCATAAACCTATGTAGTGATGGAGTCAAGATAATAATTTAAGTGTGTCAAACTCCAAAACCCCTTCTCCTTCATATTACTCTATACACATATTTTCTTCTATTTTAATTTATTCCAAAGGTATCAGGTGATATGCTAAAAAATCTACAACAATAAGACTACTACTATAACACCACCATGAAAACAAATTCTGGCTAATAGTTTGGTATCATTTGTCTCTTCAGAAAAGTTTAGACAAAAATTAAATTTTATTTAATGAATTTAATTATACATGATGACAATAATATGAATGCTCTGGTTATAATTATTTCTTTCATTCTTTTATTCTTTTACACTCCCTCTGTTTGTGTAATCATTGGTATGGTTGTCCATTTTTCACCGGAGGACATAAGTCAATTGAATACTCAAGCGCAGATTTTGAATTAGATTGTTTTCCCTTCATTATTGCAAAATAGGGTTCTTTAGCTGTGAAGTGGATATATAAATTCTTCTCAAGCACCAATCAGGAAAAATATAGTGCAAATTTTTCTTAAGTGAGGGATAATCGTGCTGCTTTTCTTCATTATATTTCTTAAATCAATTTCCTTCTTTCCTCTTCCATGACCACCACTACCAATTTTAATTCTTGTTGTCTGTTATCTAAATTATTTCACTACGTCTATATTGGTCTTCCATCTCTAACCTTCCTTCAGAATTTCTTATGCATGAGGCCAGCCACAATTTTTAAAACAATTTCTTATACCACTGTATCTCCCAAACTTGCATTATTCTTTGGGACATTTAACATTTATTTGTCTACCTAGCCTCACTTGATCTGAGCCAACAGGTGGAGAAGCAGTGTATTCAGACCAACAAAAAACACAGGAATAATATTCCCATGCATCCTCTTTTATATATATATATATATATATATATATATATATATATATATATATAATGTTTAAGGAACCGATAAATAAATGAGTGAATTAAAATGTTTTATATACAGAAATGCCATATATCAAATGCATGAGGTATTTGATTGTCCTTTGTAGTTTTCAAATACTGTTATGACTAATTGGAGGGAAAAAAGAGAAATCTCCCTAGTGGATACAATTTGAATGTGTTGTGCATTTTAATGTTATATGGATACTGTCTTAACCTGCAACTGTAAAACCACATTCACATACATAAGCATGCTTATGGAATTTTAAACTCTGCCACAAATCTTTGATTATAATCCCATAAAAGGTGTGATATAATTCTCCTCCCCCTAAGAATGAGTTGAACTTGGTACCTTTCTTCTATTCTAGTGGATAGACTATGATGAAAGTGACAGTGTGTGACTTCCAAGACTAGCATATAAAAGGCAGTGTGTTTTCCTTTTTGCTCTCTCTCTGTAGGTTCCCTCACCCTGGAGAAAGCCAGCTGCATAAGGATACTTAGGAAGCTCAATGGAGAGGACCATGAGGTAAGAAACTGAGATCTCCAGGCAATGTCCTGTGAGGAACTCATGCCACCTGCCAACGTCCATTTGAATGAGCTTGGAAGCAGATTTACCAAACTCAGTCAAGTGTTCAAATGATTGCAGTCCCTTCCAACACCTTCTTTGCAGTGTCATGGGAGACCTTGAACCAGAGCTGTCCAAATAAGCTTTTCTGTTTTCCCTACCCATATATATAGTGAGGAAAGAAATGTTTATTGTTTAAGCCATTACAATTTAGAATAGTTTCTGATATAAAAATAAATAACTGCTAGAGTCTCTAGGGTTAGATTTTATTTTAAAGTGAGTTCATGGGAAGATATAAGGAATATGGTCAGTAGTAATTGATCTGTATCCTCTATTTCTTACTGGTAGAAATTAATAATCATCATATCAAGAATGTAGCAGCATTTGCATAATGTATTTGGGTTGCAAAATAGAAACAAAGCTCAGCCTTCATCATTACTATTACCTCTCTTACAAAAAATGTTTAAAATATTTTCATGTGATACTTTTAGAAGAGCTTTGTGAAGCCATTGAGTGGCATATCCTAGCTTCTCAGGGACTCAGAAAATAATTTCCTGTGCCACAAGTAGTCTGTGTGTAATCTTTCCTTTTTTTTTTATTTTAGTAAAATAATCTCTGTATTTCCAATTAGTTATTTAAAGTGAATTAATATTTTCACAAATGAGATAGAGGTTTCGGTAGTATATATAAACTTATATAGAGTGGCTCTGTGATTAATATGACAATTGGTTTGTAAAGCATGCATCCAAGCTAAAATACTATCCTTTTTCTCCTTTTATGTCTTTCTATAATAACATTAAGCTTAAATTACATATTATATTTTCTTTCATGTTATACCAGGTAAAGATAAAACAATTTCTTAGAATATGGAAATATTATTATAATTGGCACAATAGCTTTGTAAAGAGTGAGTAAAGCCATAAAATGAGATAGACTCTTTAGTCGACATGCTATTTTATGTGTATATTTACAGAAATACATATTAATCGTATTTCTATATTTCAGTACTTTTGTCAGAATAATAAAACAAAATAACTGTTTTTTTTTTTAAAGAAAAGGTGCAAGTAAAGAATTTTAGTATACTTTTACAAGGCGTGTTAAGTACAGCAGTGCTTTTTTTAGTTCTTATTTTAGACAATTGCATTTTTTTTCATTCTCCTCTTATGGAAATGTAAGCCTAACCAATAATATTTAAAAAGGAAAACTAATCAGCCTTATGGGAAGAGACAGCTTGTCATTCTCCACTTTCCATATCTACATTAATCTGGTTTTAATTTGGTATGGTTGTTCTAATTATCCAGGGACTGGGGCTTGCATTTTTTTTTTTCTAACTTGGGAGGAAATTATAAATATGTTCACATGGCAGATAGTAAAGTAGTAAAGTGGCAAGTTGTATGCAGCAAGAAAACTCTCAACTATGGGAAAACTCCATCCTGTGTGCTGTAGGGTGACTATATATATGTTTGTTTTATTGTTTTTAATTTGCATATCTTCTGTCTGTCCTTAAATTAGATTCAGTATCTTAATAATTTCACTTGAAACTCAAAGCAAAGATTTTGCTGTGTGAGGAAGTTTCTGAATAAGACATCAAGTTTCTAGCCATCAGAGGATAATTTATTGATACTTGTCAAAAGGAAGTATCAGTCTAACAGAAATCAAGACAAAAGGAATGCCTGATGAATTTTCTTTGAAGTGCCTTTTATAAAAGTCCTTGGTAATACATATTGATGAACTCCAAATTGTCTTGCCTGAAGGGAAAAGAAAGTAGACTGCTTTACACTGTCTTATAAATATTCATCAAAAGAACAAGACTTATGTTTCCAGGCGTGAGGTGAATGATTACGGTTGCATGATTGCCTTGGAATCTGGATAATTAGTAAAACAGCCGTTGACAGAGAATTTTAAAGTTGGTATGTTTCTTGCCTTTACTTTATTTGGAGTCAGAAATAAAGCTTCCTATACCTAACAGAAGCAGTTTTAGAGGATGAAGAATTAGTATCAAATTCTACTCGTTGGTTGGTTTACTATTTGTTTAGCTCAAACTAAAACCAAAAATAATTGGTTTTGTTTTATTTTAATTTATTTATTACTTGGTAATACATTTTTGTCTAATGAAACAGTACCGTTCTTATTAAGGATGATTTGTTAGGATATGTGGCTTAAGACTCAAAGGCTGTAAAATGATAGGATGAATCCATCTAAATGGTCAGACAAAATAGTTTTTGTACAGTATTTTTGCTCTCATTTTGCTTATTCATTTTGGACTGAGAAATTAACTGTGTTTCTTTTGCTTATTGAATCCATGTGATTAAATATCTAGTTTGATTAAATGGACACGGAATTTTTCATGTTTGGAAGTATTGTTCATACCAACAATCAGGAATAATCTATCATTGTGAAACTAGTTGCACATTTCTCCTGACCCTTGTTTTGTAAGTCATCCTCTAAATTGTAAGGAGGAAAATAATCCATTCTCGGGAAACTTTATCCTTTACAGTGTTTAGCACTTAAATGCAATTAAGCAAACATAATATCCTCTTTGAAGCAAAATAGTTGCTCAGCTTAAGTAACTGAAACTAATTACCTCTGTTGAATGAAAGACATATTCGGCAAGTGTTTGAAGAATGCTTTCATGTTGAGCAGAAATTAGCACTTATATTGGCATCACAGACAGAGGAGCACTCAAAATCCTCTATCTATCAGTTTATACCCATATGGAGACCTACAAGTAAGAAAGTGGAACTGAAATTGTCATGTGTCTGGGAGTAAAATGTGATAAAACAGAAACAATTTTTAAATAAGAGAAAGGTTGAATAAATGATTTTCCTAGAAAATGTGTAGGTGTTATCTAAAAACTGTCCTCTTATTGTAAGGGAAATTTTACGGCTTCAAAGACCTTGGCCAAAAACATGCAGAATTTTAATATTCAGCAGCACTGAGCTGTGGTAAATGCAGAAAATGACAATGATGGCCATGAGGATATTGGTATTCCTGAAAAAGTAACTGGATAGTTTGGCAAATAAAGTGAAATTATTTTCAAAAGCCAGGGCATCATGTTGTACTCTCCCACTTTTCTTTTTTTCAATATTGCACTTCGTTTAATGTGCTGTATAATTTATCTCATTCAGAATCTATGAAAAATAGCTTAGAAAAAAGACTCTTATAAGGCATATGGTGTCAGCAGTCTGGAACACTTAAATTGATCACAGAGAATACCTAGATAAATTCAACATGAGATAGAAACAAAGCAAGAACAGCCTGGGAATTGAAGTGTTTTGTCTCTGAGGAAATCTACTATTTTTATTTTGTTTCTAGGAAAACACCACTGAGAAACTTAGTAGCTATAACGTCATTTATAAGCCATTTCTTTCAAGCATCTAAGGAAAAAAAATCTCCATTTAAAATGCAAATGAAAAAATGCAGGAAAACAAGCAGGGCAGAAAAGGAGACCTGAGAGTTAAATATTGAAAACTTTGCATTATTGGTCACATTAACCTAAAACTTTGTAATGTCAAATGCTGCCTCGCAGTATGCAACCAATGGTGGATAAACATGTTTTAGTGGAAATATTTCAAGTGTCTATATGCAGAAAACCACAAGACAAAGCCTACTATCTTAAAATAATTAATATTTTGAAGCTATGGGTTAACCCAAAATTCACTAAACCTACTGTGTCTGTCCAGAGTACAACCTGTTAAGAATGAGACAGAATTTACATTGTCAGTGGGAGGGCCTATGAGGAAAGGAAAGTAACTAAGTTAAAGACTATATAACTTATAAAACTTTCCCTGGTGCTGTCTGAAATGACTCATGTTTTGCTGCGTGGGTTTTGAAGAAGGTAATGGCTTCAAATGTATTCAGTGGTAGGGGTGCCTTGGGGTGCAGATGAGACCTGCATTTATAAAAGGCAAGTATAGATAACCAAAAAGCATGAAGAAACAGCTGACATCACCGCCTTCCCATGAAATCAATTCCAGTAAATACAAATGTAAATACTGTAGATTGTCATTTGTTTATCAAGGAAGAAAGGGATGATAAAATTTTTAAGCTGGTATGTTTAGAGTAAACAGGCTCTCGCATCTCATGTTTGTCAGAGTGAAAATTGATGCAAATTTTTCAGCAAGTATAAAAAATAAAGCATATTCTTTCACCAAGAAAGTTGACTACTAGACATTTATCAAAAGAAAATGAATAGGAAATTGTGTTAGGGTGTATATTGCAGGCATGTTTATATAACATTATAGAAAAATACTAGAAACAACTCAAATGATTAATAGGGAGAGACTGACTAAATGCATCATATTAAACAAGACAGTTGTTCAGTATTTAACTATTGAAGTATTTTACATATTTTCTTTCTATTTACATGAAAATTTTATAGTGAGAAGAGGCTATATGTGTATGTGCATAGCTCTGTCAATCTATCATCTATCTGTAATCTATCATCTATATTATATGGATGGCATTATGGATTGAATTGTATTCAATTCATATACTGAATTCCTAACCCCCAGTTCCTAGAATGTGACTATGTATTTGGAGATCTGTCTTTAAAAAGGTATTTGAAATGTCTTTAACAATCTTTTTAGAAGTCTTTAAAGAGGTAATCTTTAAAGAGATAATCAAAGTAAAATGAGGTCATATGGAAGGGCTCTAATCCATAATGGCTGGTGTCTTTATAAGAAGAGATTAGGAAACACACAAGTACTGAGAGAAAGAGGTAAATGTGTGTGTGTGTGTGTGTGTGTATGTCTTATATATATAAAGTATCTGTATATATATATATATATATATGTCTTATATATACTTATACATATATATGTCTTATATATATATACTCATCTCCCTTATATGTAAGTATATATATGTCATATATAAGTATATATAAATATATAATAAATATATACTTATGTATATACTTTTATATATATATACATATATATGTGTATATATGTATATATATATATATATATATAGAGAGAGAGAGAGAGAGAGAGAGAGAAAGAGAACAAGCAAGCAAGAGAGAGAGGGGTAAGAATCTGGATTACCAAGAAATATATATATTTCCCAGTAATCTGTGTTTCCTGTTTTTTTCTAACAGAAATACATACCATTTATATAATTTTAAAATATATAGCAAATAAGAAAAAGCTGCTAGATGTAAAACACTGAATATTTAAGAATAATTTTCTGTAGAAATTCAATTAAGAATTAGGAAGAAAACACTGAAATATATCTAACCATTCATAAGTAATTTTGCCCAGAAGTTGTGTAAGTTTGATAACTGTCATTTCTTGTTCAGATGCAATCAAGCAACATCTGAATCAAAATAGCTTCAATCACAATAACCACACGAGAACTGACTAGTTGAAAATAAATGAGGTGACATATTTTGTGCAGAGATCCTAAGTTGTTAGTCAGTAGAGGCTCTGTGTTGTGGAACTTTCTGTTCTCCATTACACCTAACAAAAATTCCAGATATGAATTTGTTCTTCATAAATGCCTTTTAACTTGTTTATTCAAAAAATAAGAAAGAAAAACCATTTCTTAATAATTTACTTTGCTTTAGTACTTTATTAATTGAGGCATATGTTCATTGTAGTAGAATATAACTAAAAGTCTTCAAGTTGTTGATTGCAAGAAGCTACCTATCAACCTAGAATCAGGGATATGTCAGTTTTTATCTTAAAAAATGAATAAAACCCAGAGTATAATTTGCCCGGGAAATATCAGTATTGGCAGTGTGATAGAGGACACAGAAGTGACAATCAAACTGTATTCAGTGTGGTCATTTATCAAAAGTTTGAGTGACCTAGTGCATGGTATATTTTTGGTTCTATAGAAGAATTCAAAGTAATCTCTTCTGAATCCAAGACATTCTCTAAAATCCCTATATGAATGTAAATAAATGTAGCTTTATCTATAAAAAATGTAAGTATGTTTCAAATTTTAAAGCTTACAAATTTTCAGAAAATGCATCAGCGATGGCTCAGATAAGCTATCTTAGGGGAGAAAAACTATTTTCTTGATATTTGTTTATCTATTTTAACATAAGATCATGATAATGCTATGTAGTTGTTTAAGACTCATTAGCTTTTTACCTCAAATATTGTATAATTGCTTCAGTTCATTATACAAAACATGGTTTCACTTTTGTAGTCACATATTAAAAACCTATAAATGTTCACTTCCAGCAAAAAATGTGAGATATTTTGCTTTATACGTAAGATATTTTGTTTGCTATATATTTTGGGAAGGGTTTCATCTCCGTAGAGTACCCAGCTTTCTAACATTACTTGTTTTTCAAAAAACCAGGCAGCACTTACAGTGTCATTATGAGAAAAAGATGAAAATTTGTGCTTTCTTCTAAGAAAATAAGTGTACAGAAATTAATTTGAAAACACAAACCATATCACAGGTAAAATGTATATCAACCAAAACCATATTCTTTTGACATGACACAAAAAAACCATCACATTTCTCTATATTTGCTGCTTTTGTTTTTACTGATTAAGCCTGGCTGCATCTCAGCCAGCTGATGAGTATTCACCATCTTACTTCCATTTTGACTCTTCTTAATCCAGACTCTGTTTCCCTACTCTCTCTCCAGTTACCTGCACTGATTTCAACTTTAACCTTCAATCTGATATAATTTTTAGTCACTCATAAAGAATTTTGAGAATTCATAAAACTGAGAGCTTCTGCCAGAAATGCTGCAAAAAAAGTTTGAAATATATTAAATCAAGAAGTATTTCAAAACAGACTCCACATTTTGACTCCATTATTCGATCATAAGAAAGCTACCTATATAATAAACACACTCTCCCAGAAACATTAGTACGGGTGCGGCTTTAGTAAGTTCAGACATATAAATGCTAAAGCTTACGTAAACATTCACTTGAAAGCATCATTATTTACATTTGATAACCAGTTATAGGTTTTCGTGACTTTAATGAATTTTTTTACTTTCACTTTTGGCTTTAGTCTCTGTAACTGACGATGACAAACTATTAAAGCAAAAATTTTAAAACCGTATTATTCAAAATTCAAAAATCTAAAAAGAGTAATTAGACCTAATTGAACTTTCAAATGCTGATGTTTAAAAAAAATTGTAGTATTACACTTTTGAAGTTATTAAGGTGTAAAAGTGTACGAAGACTTTTGGCACACTTTGGATTTCAATATTCTTCATTAAAAATGGATTTTAAAAAAACTAAACAAAGAAAAATAGGGCCATATTATGCCTTTTTCACTATCCTTCCGAAATTACTAAAAATTATCCTGCAGTACAATGTCACTTATCTTCAATCATCTAGAGAATGAATGCCAGCAAGTTCAAGGGAGCAGCCTCAGGTCATGGAGTTGGTTCAGGAAGGAAAAGATTCCCTGGCCTGTCACTCTGTTTCTGTTCTCACTACCTAAATGGAGTTAAGTCAATAAGAATTATGGACTTGATATTTTTATACTGGTGCCTGACATACCTAATCTCTCCCTTGACTAAAGTTGCCCAATCCATGAACCCCTGCTCAGAATAGTATCATCAGGCACTTTCTTTGCATAAAACACGGCTTTTGTTTGGACTGCAGTAAGGCTTGGTCCTAAGAGCAGTATCGTCCTTGGCTTGCAGATGGGGCCCTGCATTGGGCCTTGTGCTCCAGAGGCTGTGATCTGACCCTCTGCTGCATCATTTCCCATAGGGAAGGGAAGCATGGAAGGTGTTTTCAGGGCCTGAAGAATGAGCCAGGATACCAACGTCGGTACTCGACACAGAGTGGATAAATGCTAAACATTGACTTCAAAAGAAAAAAAAAAAAAAAAGCTTATTTTCCTTTGTAGATTTTTTCATGTACTCCAAGATTTATTGTGGTCCGAACTGTAAGTTATTATTTTTTCCCTGACTTTTGTGTTTGAACTTTCTTGGTCTGTCTATTGTGCTTGCTTTGAAAATGTTAGGGTCTGTGACCAGTTCTTGCAGATATTTTACCCAGTCAGTGACATTTTCTTATGTATTCATAAACCTGTATCCTTCTACATACATGCTTATATGATTTTATATACCTGGAGTTTTGCCTTCTTTTGTCTATTTTGAGAGATGAGAATAATACTTGCCTTTGGAAAAGAAGAAGTTGGACTTACATATATTAGTAAGAACTGAGAGAAGGCTATCTAAAGTAAGTGTGAAGGAATGTGAAAGATATGTACAAGACTAAAATATAATTATGTATTAGATATAGAGAAAATGCTGGTAATGTGAAGAAAACACCAGGAAAACACATTTTGTTAGTTTCAAATAGAACATCTGAACTTTCTAAAACTGTGTATTACTGGTTATTGAAAAATCTCATATTGTTTGATTATTTACATAAATTTTTCACATTTTTCATTGAGTTATCATATCTAACTATTTTATGCCAATTTTCCTTTTACTGTCTCTCTCTCTCTATAAATATATATGTTTATATATATGTATGTGTATATATATTTGTAAGACTTCAAAGCTTTCTAATCTTTTTCAATTACAGTCATGTGTAATTGAAAAATACACATGCCTTAACAATAGGGACATATTCTGAGCAATGTTCCATTAGGGGATTTCATCATTGTGTGAACATCATGGAGCATATTTATACACAAATCTAGGTGGCATAGGCTATCACACACATAGGTTATATGGTATAGGCTATTACTCCTAAGCTACAACCCTATATAGCATTTTACTGACTGAATACTGTAGGCAACTGGAACACAGTGGTCAGTATCTGTGTATCTAAAGATAGAAAAGGTACAGTAAAAATGTGGCATAAAATACAGAAAATAGTATACCTGCACTAGTCAGGGTTCTCTAAAAGGACAGAACTAACAGGATATATGTGTAGATGAAGGGGAGTTTATTAGGATAATTGATGCACAAGATCACAAGGTGAAGTCCCACAGTAGGCCATCTACAAGCTGAGAAATAGGGGAGCCAGTCCGAGTTCCAAAACCTCAAAAGTAGGGAAGTTGATTGTGCAGCCTTCAGCCTGTGACAAAGGCCCGAGAGCCCCTGGCAAATCACTGGTGTAAGTCCAAGAGTCCAAAAGCTGAAGAACCTGGAGTCTGATGTTTGAGGGCAGGAAGCATCCAGCATGGGAGAAAAATGACGGTCAGAAGACTCAGCAGGAGACATCTCATTCCACTTTCCTCTGCCTGCTTTATTCTAGTCGAGCTGGCAGCTGATTAGATGAGGCCCACCCAGATTGAGGGTGGGTCTGGCCTCTCCCAGTCCACCAATTCAAATATGAATCTCCTTTGGCAACACAGACACACCCAGGAGCAATATTTTGCATCCTTCAATCAAGTTGACATTCAACATTTCAACATTAACCATCATAACACCTATATAGAGCACTTTCCATGAACAGAGCTTGCAGGACTAAAAATCTGTTCTGGGTGAATCAATGAGTGAGTAATAAGTAAATGTGAAAGCCTAGGTCATTACTTTATCTACCATAGACTTTATAAGCACTCTACCCTAAACTTATACCATATATATATATATATATATATATATATATATATATATATTACTTTTTAAACTTTTTTGTTAAAAACTAAGACACAAACACACAGCTTAGGTTTACACAGGGTCAGGATCATCAATATCATATCTTCAGGGACAATAACACACATGGAGCTATCATGTCCTCTGATTACAATGACTTTTCACTGGAGCCTTTTGGAAGGTGGAGTGTGGGAAGAGGAAGAAGATCAGGAAAAATAACTAGTGGACACCAGGCTTAATACTTGGGTGAGAAAATAACCTGTACAACAAACCCCCATGACATAAGTTCACCTATATAACAAACCTACACTTGTACCGCTGAACTTAAAAGTAAAAACAGCCAAAAAAAAAATGATTTTTTTCTGGAATACCTCCTGAAAGACCTGCCTGAGGCTGTTTACGTTACCTTGTTTGTTTTTTCTTTCTTTTTTTTTTTTTTTTTTTTGAGACGGAGTCTCG
>NW_016107431.1:1075433-1090813 GCF_001604975.1 Cebus imitator
ACCCAGGCTGGAGTGCAATGGCGCGATCTCAGCTCACCGCAACCTCCGCCTCCTGGGTTCAGGCAATTCTCCTGCCTCAGCCTCCTGAGTAGCTGAGATTACAGGCACGTGCCACCATGCCCAGCTAATGTTTTGTGTTTTTAGTAGAGACGAGGTTTCACCATGTTGACCAGGATAGTCTCAATCTCTTGACCTCGTGATCCACCCACCTCGGCCTCCCAATACCTTGTTTTTTTTAAGTAGAAGGAATATACTCTAAAATAATGAAAAAACATATGATATAGTAAATACACAGTAAGATAGTTGTTTATTATCCTTATCAAGAATCATGTACTGTACATAATGGTATGTGCTATATTAAGATTGATTGTTCTGTCGGTTTGTTTACACCAACATCACAGACACCTGAGTAACATTTTGCACAATGACATTACAATGACTACAGTGTCACTAGGTGATAGGAATTCTTCAGCTTAATTATAACCTTATAAGGCCACAGAAGCATATGTGGTTCATTGTTGACTGAAGCATTATTATGTAGCACACGGCTGAATAAAACTTAGCCCAGTCCATATTAAACTCTTTCTCATACTCAGTACGGATTATCCCATGACAGGATGAGAGTGCTTAGAATTGGGCAGGGGTTAGGATCTACTCTTTCTCTTCTCTTCCTGCTTTAGTACCTTGGCCTGGGAGAGATCTCAGCCAGGCTCTGGGTCATTTCCTTCTCTGGATTTTACTCTTCAATAGTTGGAGGATGGAGTTGGTGGGATGGTGGAGTGTTACGTACTAGGAAAGGATATAGAAAATGTCCCAGAAGTGGTCAACTAGAGGAATCATTATTTTGTATATAGTGGGAAAGGAAAAGTGAAATAATAGTGGAGAGTTTGAGAGAGAGATATATATGTATACACACACATACACAATTATGCAATATAATTCTAAACACATGAATATGAATACATGTACATGTATAAATATTTATATTTAAAAATCTGTCTTCATTTATACATATATTTATGTTTCTAAATCTATCCTCATTTATGTGTCAGAGAGCCAGATATGCTTATATCAGGACTGAAGAGCTGTGGTGGATTGATAAAAACTGTTGGATTGGTGGCTGCTAGATTTCAGGAACTGGGCTATAAATAATGTATACAAACATACCATACAACTCCACATTTGAGAAGTATGGCATTGAAGCTACAGAGTGGAGGTGAGACAGTCCCACATATTGTAGATGTGAACTGTGCTGAGAAGGCACGTTTTATTCTTTGAAGAATGGCAAACAGAAAACAAATAAGCAAAAACATGAAGTGGGAAATCTCTGCAATATGTTTTAAAAGAAAGAGAAGGAAATCTACTTTGAAGGCTGATAGGGGAGAGAGGCTGAAAATTATTTACTTCAAAAACCAGAATAAATTTTTAGATAGCTATGAGGTAAACTTAAAGTTGATGAAAGAAGACATGGCTTTAATAAAACAGAAGCAAAAAACTACAAGATCTGAATAATCATAGATAAAATTGCAACATGATGAGATAGAGAAGGAGGTAGGTAAATAAAGATTATAAGGAATTCAGTGTTTAATAGTCAATGCAACTTTATTAGAATCACTAAATAGCATAAATTAAAAAAAGAAATGCTAGCACTTTGGAGAATAAATTTAAGAGGCTTTAGTAAAGAAAAAAAAGAGCAGAAATAAACATGTAAGAATTTCAAGGGATTCCTAAAAGAGAAAATAAAACAATTGCAATCATAATCAAAATAAAAAAACATAACTCATTTGTAAATATATATATGTAAATATATATGTATATCTATATCCATAACAATGAGGTTAGACAATTTAATCCTAAACATATTTCAGGAAAAAGTAAATAAGTATTTAAATATAAATATAGTTTTGCAAAACTCTGAAGTTCAAAGGTAAATAATATTGTCATATTCTCCCATCAGAAGGGAATAACCCAATCTATAAAGAAGAAAAATTTGAAAGGAAGGAAGAGAAGGAAGGGAGGGAGGAGGGCAGGGCAAGAAAATTAAAATGGGAAGAGAAAGAAGAAAAATTTAAAAGTGTGGAGGAAAGGAAGGCTGGAATTTGACATTTCTGTAACATTAAATGATCAAAGAAATTGAGTAAACATGTACGAAGACTTGATGGGAAAAATTCAGGCTCTTGAATTTTGTGGGCAGTCTGATTTATTTTTAAGTGTGAAGGCAAACCCTAACTTTTCAGAAAAGCAAGAGGTTAAGACAAATCTCTATTTATCTATCTCTCTATCTATCCACCCATCCATCCATTCATCTATGTAGTAATATCCTTAACATCCAGTGTTACTGTTTTAGTCTGCTTGGGCTGCCATATCTAAATACTGTAGACTGGATGACTTAAACAACAGAAGCTTATTTCCCACCGTTCTGTGGCTGAGAAGTCCAAGATACAGGTGCTGTTCAATTCATTTCCAGGTAAGGACCCTTTTCCTGGTTTGCAGGTGGATTTCTTCTCATCATCTTCACATGGGGAAAAAAGAGAGAGTGTTGTTCTCTATTGTCTTCTCTTGAGGTAACTAATCCCGTTATGGGGGCCCCACCCTCCTGACCTCATCTAAATCTAATTACTTCCCAAAGTCCCCATATCCAAACACCATCACATTAGGGATTCAAGCATCAACCAGTGAATTTGGGAGGAACATAAACATTCAGACTATTACAATTATCCATCCAAAAAATCACCTAGAAATGCATTTCAGTTGAGTGAAGATGAATGATAATTAGGAAAGAAGGAGAATACTGTCATATTAAAAAGTATAATTTAAGTACTAAAACCAATTAGAGATTAATGTAAGCCTCAAAATTATAATTATAAATCTATTTTTGATAACAAAGTAAGTAAAGTAATATGCTTGAAAGATGATAACATGATATAAAATATTTTAGTAATTAGCTAGGTCTAAAATCCCAGATTACATTAGGGAAAGCCTGTATTATTTCAGAAAGCAGTGAAAGTGTAATAATTACCTTGCTTACATTGAAACTTTTTAGATGCTAGAGTTTTATTGTTGACTGGTTGATTTATAAAGTTTTGGTAAGGAATTTTTTAAAAACTTAAATATAACTAACAATAGGCTAAAATCAAGATATATACTATTCCTATGACTGATGATGATATATGTGAATTAAACATTGTCCATATAGACATAATTAACATAAAGTATAAAAAGCATGTAAACAAAACAAAATATTATATTATGATAGACATAACTGGACTTGCGTCTCACTGAGACCTCCACCTCCTGGGTTCAAGTGATTCTTCTACCTCAGCCTCCAGAGTAACTAGGTTTATAGGCATGCACCACCGTGCCCAGCTAATTTTTGTAATTTTAGTAGAGATGGGCTTGCACCATGTTGGCCAGGCTGGTCTCCAACTCCTGATCTCAAGGGATCTGTGCACGTCAGCCTCCCAAAGTGCCGGGAATACAGGCGTGAGCCACTACATCTGGCCTGGACTTATTTTCTTATTAAAAACTAAAGTTCAAGTTAACAAATATTATTTTTATTAGAAAAGAAATAGCCCCAAAAAACATCAGAAAAGGGCTTAATATAAACAAAAAAAAAGCAGAATAAGCAATGATTTATCAGATGAATGGATGTAAACAATAAAACATCAATGATGTCAATATTATTTTCAGCGGCAGAAAAATTAAATGGGATAAAGATTGACTATTATTTTATTTAAAGATGCATGATATATGAAGACATGATACTGAATAAACTCTGCCAATGACCTAAAATTTTATTCAGCTTAGAATGCTGAAGAGAACATAAAAAAGCATCTACCAAAAGCTTTTACCCTCTTACCTTCATCATTACCTTATACTCTACCCTATTTATAAGAATGTGGACATTTCATGAATGATAAACAATGACATCCTGTGTGCTGGATCTCTTGCTTTCTCATCTACACACAGACATTGCTAGAGCAATTCTCTTGATTTCCCACATTATCACCATTTTTTCTACTCTACATAGTTCCCACTCTAGATGATATCAGCATATACAACAAAATAAATAAGTTCCAAATTTATTCTACTCCCTACTAAATAGTGCCCCCATGTCATACCTTTTATAGTAAAACCTTTGCAAAGAATTTTCTCTACATGCTATCTCCAATATCCCTCCTCCTATTTTCTCATAAAGCCATTCCAAAAGATGTTCACCCAATTCAATGTGCTAAAGAAAACGCTCTTAACCAATGAAATTGCATATTTCTAAATTCAATGGTTATTTCTCGGTCTTCACTGAACTGCAAGAGCAGATGACATTTCATCAACATTTTCCCCTTGCAACATTTTTTTTTTAATCTTGGCATGATACTCTTCATGTTTACCACCTACATCTCTGCTTCCATCTTCTTAGTCTGGTTCCTTTATATAGCCATAGCCTCTAAATGTAGGAGTACTCCAATGTTCCCTCCTTCACTCCCTACACTTACAAGTGATTCCACCTAGTATATGTATTAATGACTCTCAAATTCAACTTAAAATGCTCCACTGACTAAAAGATTCATTCATATATCCAATATCCACCTGACATCTCTACTTAAATGAAATCTGGAAATCACAAACAATATACTCACAATATAATCTAAAAATCACAAACTTAAAATATTCACAATTGAGTTTCTGTTATTTTCCCCTTCATCCCCATATTTAGATTTTCTGAAAATTTCCTCTCTCTGCTTTTTCATTATTCAGACTAAAATAATTGGAATCATTCTCGATTACTTTTTAAATCTCTTATACCACATTAATTCCAGCAGCTGGTCCTATAAATTTTATCTTCAATTCATATCTAAATTCTGAGCACTTCTTTCCGTTTGCAATGCTACCATCCTTAAATAAACCATACTCATGTCTTACCTGGAAAATAGAAATAGCAACTTAACTGGTTTCCCAGATTCCATATTTTTCAAGCTGTGGTTTACTCCAAACATAGCAAACAGTGTGATCATGGCAAAAAGTCAGAATTTATCACCACCTGCTAACTCTCCAACAGCTTTCCATCTCAGAGTGAAAGAAAAAGTCTTACAATCATCTATGAAGCTCAACATTTTCTGTCCCTTTTTAACACTCTGACCTCATCTACTATTGAATCTGTTGGCCACTCTGAGCCAGCCATTCTAGTTCTCCTCAGACACAGCAGTGGTGCTCTCATATCACAGCCTTTGCACTCAGTATTTCCACTGTATGAAAGGTTCTTCCCCCAAACATCAATAGGACTAAGCTCTCTCATTTCCCTCAGGTCTAACTCATAAACCATCTTTTTAGTGAGGCATTCCTTGGTCACCACAGGTAAACATTTTCACTCATCTCTGACATATAACTTCCTTGCCTTCTTTACTTTTTTATTTGTACCACTTAGCTTTATCTAATATTACACACAGATAGGTTTCTTTTTCCTTAAAGTCTGCTTTGTGCTTACAAGATAAGTTCTTCCTGGTTGCTTTCACTTAGTGGTGTGCAAGAGCTGGCATATATGGCCTCACAAGGGCAAATTGTCAAATTTTCAGAAATTTTATGAGTCAGCACAGCCATTGTTAAAAAAATACTGAAAACTTATTGTTAATTATTTTAAAAACAAAGGTAAAACATCAAAACTAATCTTTTTCTAAGAATTTCACATTTTACCGTTTTCTGTGATCTTGAAGTTATGTCTATCTGTACAGTAGAAGTACTACACAGGAGAGTCTCATCTGCAATAGTGTTGTTATATGAAGTCATAGCGAACAATGAATTGGTGGATATTGAACCATGCTGCTAGAGGAAGTTGAGAGTTAGATTTCTGCAAACCTGTAGTCAGGATGTTTTCATCAACTGATCAATACATAAGCTCATTTTAGATATGTTTCTGTTTTTAAATACACCTATTTTATGTATATTATTGATTCGTTAACACTGAACTCAAGGCTAGCAGCACTATTCATGCTAGAAAAAGGATGATCTAACTCATGCTTGAAAGAAGATTATCTAAAGCATGTATTTTCCATAAGGCAAATCACAACCTTCTGCTCTTAAGAACACTCTACTGCATGTCAGCATTATGCTTGGGGACCATTTTAAACAGAAAAACATCAAAAAAGGCACAAAATTGCAAAAAATACAGCACAAGGACACTTATGGCATGAGAACTTAAATGAGAAGGCAGAGAGTTGTCTTGTTCAACTTCAGCTGGGAACATGAGAATCAAGAAACTCACCTTTTTGCCATTTTTATGCATGTCTGTGAGTGACCATGAAAGGACCATAAACATTACTTTAGAGTAACAAATACGTTTTTAACAAGAAGTGTAATTCACAGATATAGCATCCACATATATTGAAGAGTAACTGTATAATGGTGAACAACTGAGCAAAGTAAAATGCTTTCTAATTCTGCATTCAGTGACATCATATTGGCAGGTTTAAATTGGCCACAGTGGAAGCATAAACACCATAGGGCAAATACTACAAATGAAAGCCTTATTTATTATTTGATTGGTTTTACAGTCTCAAGAAAATTATGAGAGACATATTAATAAAAGTGTGTTCTGTTTGCAACCATTACACTGTGAATTGCACAAACAACTAAGGCTCTCTTTTCCAGTATTATAAAACTATTATTGAATTAGCAAGGAAGCCATAATGTCATTAAGAGCAAATGAAGTCCCAATATATGTCTTTGTTGTTTTACTTTCATTTTACTCATCAATGTAGACAAAAATATCAACCAATATATAAATTATTTCAGATTTACACTGATTTATCCATTGTAATGTTAGGTTGGCTACAGAGTCAATAATTCTAAAAAAAATCAAGGAAAGAAAAGGTTGCTAGAGAATGCTTAGCCTATATAAAACTTATAGTATTAAATATCACATATATCATAATTATGTATAAATTGTCTCATACATATTTTTATTTTATATATATATTTTTATTGCATTTTAGGTTTTGGGGTACATGTGAAGAACATGCAGGATTGTTGCATAGGTACATATATGGTAATGTGGTTTGCTGCCTCCATATGCGATGTACTAATTTTCAAAAAACAGCGGAATATTAAACATTTATGAGAACAACATTGCTTACAATATACTCTCAGTTTTAGATATCTAACATACTCCACTGTCTACTGAGTTGCCTCACCCTTTTCAAGAAGACCTCTTTGAGAGGTCCTTTTTGACATGAACCTGGACTGGTTCCCTCCCAGGTGGCCCACACATCTGCCATAGGAAACACAATTTCTGCTCTGTTTTTGGTGGAAAATCAGCTCTTTCCCAATGTATTCTTCTCTTCTGTGGTCCACCTCTAGCTTATAGATCAGCTGTTCACACTTTAGACTTATCAGGCATTAGTCTGATATTAGCCAAATATGTTCCCAATCTCCAAGGGGAATAGATCTCACTTTCTGAGTGGTCTCCTTGAAGTCCTTTTTACATGACTTGAAATGGGGGGAAGCACTTGCTCCCCTTTCTTACAAAAATGGGATGGAGATATTGAACTAAGTTATATAATAACAAATATGGGAAATACATAAAGATATTAACACTATGCACAATTCTAAGTTGATAAAATAGAAAATACTGATAGAATGAAATAATTATTTTAAAATAAACAAAGAGACTAACTTAAGGGGCTACATAAAGTTTCTACAGATAAATAATGGTGTATTATTCATCTTTTAAAGAGTCTGCAGAACTAAATTGCTTTGCTTGTGAACTACCTCAAGCCACAAATAATAAACATGTTATACATTTATCCAGGGGATAGGACATGATAGCAAATTAGTTACTGTTTTATGAAATTAACAAAACTCATATTAAGACCTAGGAAAACTAAAAGAGTAAAATTATAGAATGATAGCAGCCATGAACACAGATGAGGGTACTCTAAAAATATATAGCAAATATTTTCAATAATTTCTTAAAAGAATTTTTATAAAGGTGAAGTAATTTTTAATCCAGAACACATAATAATGACTGACAATTGTAATGATGCTAATGATAGCTCAAATATGTTGGCCATTTACAATATGCCATTTAAGAATTTTATGTACATCAAATCATTTAATCCAAACAACAATGTAAAGATTTTTTTAAAATTATTTTACAGATGAGAACTGAGTCCTAGAGAGGTAGAGTAACTTGTTCAAAGTTACACAGTCAGTAAGTGGTGGAGTGGGGATTTGAATACAGTTTTCCAAGTCACTCTCCTATACTGAGTAAATTTAATATGTGTAAGAAAAAATGCATCATCTCAATAAGAAACACATTTGGAAATATGCTAACATTAATAAAAAGCTTTGTTAGCCATAACTCTTAAAACCTAGACAAATATAAATCTGCTTAACATGATTAATTATATTCCAAAGTAAAAGTAATGTGTTTCCTAATAGGGAAACACCAGGAGGAAATTCAAGACAAAGATGTTATCTAATTTCTAAAGTTCCCTTACAGAAATATGACAAAAAGGGAAATAAAGAATTACAAATATTTGAATGGCAACAAAATATCATTATTTAAAAGCATGTGGCTATATACCTAGAAAATTCAAATTAACTATCTGAGACAGATGCCTAAATTTGAACATTTTATATTTATCTACAATAACGATGATAATATGTCAACCACATAGAGCACATTTCAAATATTTAGAAATAACAGCCTTAACTAAAGATATATGAGGCTTATATAAAAGTAAACCATGTATTTTTTTGAGTTGAGAGAAAGAGAAATGTATAAAGAGATTCTCAAATTCATTTTCAAAATAAATACAAATAGCTATTTAAAAAAGAGTCATGGGAGTAACTTTTTTATTCCTGAAAGGCAAAATGTTGATAGCCACAAAAATTAAAACCAACTTAAACTCTACAAAGGTTAGTGGAATAGAATATATAACCCAGAAACATATCTCAGGATAATTGTTCTCAAGTCTCCAAGGGTGACCTGTTAATGTTGCTTATAATATCCAGATTCTGAGGTCCTATCTAAGGTATTCTGACCAAGTCTGGCATTATTTACAAGTATTCAAGGTGACTTTGATGCATGTGGTTTGTATTACTTTGATATGTAATAAAGCAAATATTATAAACCACAAAATATTTTTCAAGGATGGTAAGTTTTACTATTAAAGATAAAAAATTATCAAATCATTGAAAGTATGAAATATGGAGAATTACACTTAATGAAGAAAACAAAGCTAATGTAAATATATAACCCCATGGTTCTCACACTTTACATCAATGCAATCTAGGGCACTGCAGTCAACTCAGAGGCACCATGGGATATTTTAGATTTTAAAGGTAAATATAGTAATACCTGACATCTCTTAGACACAAAACAAACTACTCACTCTAGGTACACAGTTTTCTCATTAGATTGAGCTACATTGGTTACATTGACATCATATCTTTTTATTGCAATAATTTCTGTGATAGAAGCAAACACAGTATAAAATTCAATTTGTGTCAAGAAGTGAGAGCAGCAGTGTCCAATCTAATTCTAATATTTGAGAAATTGTGCAGTACCCAGTAGTCACATGTGTCCCACGAATAACTACATTTATGCAGAAATGAAATAAAAAATGTTTTCAGTTTATGTGTATTTTTTTCAAACAGCTAATAAGTGGTTAGTAGGACATAAATACTTATTTCATTTTTTGGACCTAATTAATAAATACTCATAGTAGGCATTTCTTTGGCTTAGTGGTACCCGAAAAGAATTACTGAAACACTAAGAGACTTGTAAACTGAGAATATTTGTATAACTTATAAGCAGAAATAAGAAATATGTTTTTAACTAATCTTTGCATGAAAAGATCTATCTCAGCAAAAGAAATAGTAATAAATTAATAATAAAACTAATATTTATATATTGAGAGTTTGTTACTTAAAATTCTGCACTTAAAGATCTATATAAATTATCCCATTTATTTATTGCAACAGTCTTTTGATGTAGATTTATTTTAATCTCAGTTGTTAAGATTTAGAGTAATTAACTTTCCCAAGTTACAGTTTAGTACAGCTAGCTGTTATGCCAATCCAAGTACTGAACTATAGCACAACTCTGCATGCAACAAATATGGCAAATTGTTAATAATATATAAAATGCTCTTACTGGATATCTAGAAAAGTGCTAGAAAATACTAACAGAAAAAGAACTGAAATCTATGACTAGATAATTCATCAAAATTGCAGAAAAAGCAAATACAGAAGAAAAAAATCCTTACTAGTAGTACAAAAATTAGAATTAAAACTCTAATGATTTCAACATGAAATTGTTACCCCCATAGAAGCAGCAACCTCTGTTATACATAAGGCATTGATAGGTAATTAAAAAAAAAAATAAAAAAGAACAAACTGCTTCTTTTACTTGGAAAGATTTAAAGATTTATTTTCTCTAAAATAGTTATTAGGTAACTATAAATATCCAATGGAGTTCGTTCTTAGACACAGCAGAGAACAGTACAGACATGGACATGTCCTTGATGGAGAGTAATGTCTATGAATGCTAGCCATGCTGACTTGCACTGACGTACCATTGCCGTGGGTGAATGCAACTGGATTCAACCTTTCTAGGAGAAACTTTGACAGTATGTGATCAAAATCTTAAGATGGACTCACCCTCTCATTCCACTTTGAGGAATATTTCAATATGACAGTGAAAAATTTGCTCCAGGGATTTTTGTCGCAATATTATTTATTAAAGAAATACATTGAAAGCAACAAAGGTTGATTATCAATGAAGAATTAAGGGAATGTGGCAATCTATAGAACAGAATACTAGGCAGTCAACCAAAATAATATTTTTGAATAATATTTAATTGTATGTGTTAACAAAGGACCATGAGATCTACAGAGGAAGAGCAAGGAGATTAAGACTGTTTTCAGGAAAAAGAAAAAAAAGAAAGAAAAAGAAAAAACATCCTGCAGATTGGGGAATGCAATCTCTGGAGAAAACTAAAAGTACATGGTCTGAAGAATGGACAGGGAGGTTGTCATTTATGCCTTACTGTGTCTGTCTTACAAGAAAGCTTGTGAACAATTATGAGGACAGTTAAGTGCATATGCAGTGGGTAGACATATATGTAACATACATTTCATGTTTATTTTGGAATGAGGTTTTAGTAGTAGAATGGAATTTGGCTATATATGTCAAAAGGTATAAGCTGGCCCAGACTGCATGAGGTCTGCAGCTGTTTATCACAAAGGAGTGTTCTTAGGGCAAGGCTGACCCTCTGTCCAAATGGAGTTATGGTAGGATGGCAAAGTGGGTGGGGGATTCTGTCAGCTAGTGTCACCTCTGTTGGAGGTCAGTTGAAGAATATCCAGCTGCCTTAATTAGAGTGAAGAAAACCTTTTGAAAGTTATTAACACAGGAATATGTGACAAGCCCCTCACCCCTGCTAAGGACATTTGGTGCTGTTTCAGTATGTCTCATCTTAGCCACAGGGAGCCCATCTTGTCTGTCTGCTTGGGTGCATTTTAACATGTGGAAATTATGCTTTGTCAAATAGCAGGAGGAAAGCAAATATAATAACTATTACCATTCGGTTTTTAAAAGTCACTAAAACTCCAATAGGAAAAACAAATTAGTTGGGGGACATGCAGTTGGAATCCAATACTAACATTAATATATGTGCATATACACACACAGAAACACAGAACTGAAAATCTATTAAAATGTTCAAGATAGTTACAGCTGGGGTGTTAGAGAAGTTGAGACTATAGGTGATTTAAAATTTATAATTTGATACTACAGATTTTCTCCAATGTGCTTGCATTGCTTTTATAATAAAGTAACTTGCATGTAAACTATTGTGTCCAATAACAATGAGAATTGACAAATATAAATGAGAAATCTATGGTGATTTAAAAAACTAACCCCATGGTAGTGTGTCAATTGAGCGTATTGTTTAAGGATTTCAAAGGTTACAAAATCAAGTTTGTAAAGGACAAAAATATTTAAAATTAAAAGACAATTATTTAACAGTTATATGATATTTATTACTGACAAGGCATTGTATAAATCAGAAGCTAAGTTAATTAGACAATTTATATTATAGCCATCAAAATGTTATTGAAGCATATTTAATTGGGTAGAGAGAATTCTCAGTTGGTCCCCAACTCGGGGGATAACTAGAAGGAAAATATATAGAGTTGACTCTAAAACAACATGGGAGTAATTGGTGCCAACCCAACCACTGCACAGTTGAAAATCCACATGTAACTTTTAACCCTAACACTTAACCACACATAGCTTACTGTTCACTCAGAAACCTTTCCAAAAACATAAACAATTAACACATATTTTGTATGTTATGTGTATTATAGACTATATTCTTGTAATAAAGTAAGCTAGAGAAAAGAAAATGTTATTATGAAAATCATAGGAAGAGAATATAAACAAATAAATACATAGTATTTGTTAAATGAAGTAGATCATCATAAAGGTTTTCCATTTAATTGTCTTCACATTGGGTAGGCTGAGAAGGAGGAGGAAGAGGAGGAGTTGATTTTGCTGTCTCAGAGGTAGCAGAGGTAAAAGAAAATTCACATATAAGTGAAACTGTGTAGCTCAAAACTGCATTGTTCAAGGGTCAGCTGCATATACAGTTATGTCTCACTTAATGATGGGAATACATTCTGAGAAATGGATTAACAGGTAATTCATTGTTGTGTGAACCTCATAGAGTGTACTCATACAAGCCTAGATGGTATAGCCTACTACACACCTAGGCTATATGGTGTAGCCCCTTGCTCCTAGGCTATAAACCTGTATGGCATATTAGTGAACAGAATGCTGTATGCAACTGTAACACAATGGTATTTGTGTATCTAAACATCAAAAGGTACAGTAAAAATATAGAATAAAAGATAAAAAGGAGACAATTATATTGGGCACTGTAATATTATGAAATATGTGTTTGGTCTTCCTCCCTGTTTTCTGCCACGCAACTCCTAAAAACCTTAGAATCTCAAAATTGAGATCTTTTTGTATTCTAATGAGTTGACTGATGGCTGACAGCCCCTAGGTAGCCACAGGAAGTAGCTAGTCACAGAAAAGTAATGGCATGATTAGAGGGTTGGAACTTTTTGCTCCCCTCTACCATTTTACCCCCTGATATCATTTGGATTTGTGCTCCTGACCAAATCTCATGTCAAAGTGTTGGAGGTGGGAGGTGGTTGGATCTTGGAGCGGACTTCCCCCTTGCTGTTTTTGTGATACTGAGTTCTCATGGATCTAGTTGTTTAAAAGTATATAGCACTACCCCCCACTTCACTCCCTCCTTCTCTAGCCATGTAGAACATACCCGCTTCCCTTTCACCTTTCACCGCGATTCTAAGTTTCTTGAGGCCTCCTCAGCCATGCTTTCACTGGAACTGTAAGTCAATTAAAACTTATCTTTATAAATTACCTGGTCTTAAGTAGCTCTTTATAGCAATATAAGAATGAATGAATATACCCCCCAAACCCCCATCTCCATCTCTATGGAGAGGAGTGGGGGCTGAAGGATAATTTGATTGCCTATGGCCAAAGATTTAATCAATCATGCCCACATAACAGAGCTATAAAACCCCAAAAGGACAGGGTTCTGAGAGTTTGCAGATAGCTGAATATGTAGATGTTCCTGGAGGGTGACATACCCTTTTCACCACACATCATATTACGCATCCCTCTTCATCTGCATCCTTTATGTCCTTTAATAATAAGCCAGGAAATGCAAGTAAGTGTTTCCCTGAGTTCTGTAAGCCACTCTAGCAAAGTAATTAAACCTAAACGGGGATAATGGTAACTGTGATTTATGACCAGGTGATCAGAAGCACAAGAAAAGCAGCTTAGGGAATGCAAATTGTCATTAGAAGTGAGGGAGCAGACTTGTTGGACTGAGCTTTCACCTTGTGGGATTTGAGGGTATCTTCAGGTAGATAGTGCCAGAATAAAATTGGAAGAGAACCAGCTGGTGTTCACTGCAGAAGTCATTGCTTACTTAGTATATAAGGAAAAATCCTCACATATTTGGTCACAGAAGTCTTCTGTGTTTATTGTTGTGGTGTGAGAACACAGGAAAAGCTGGTTTTTCTTCTTTTCAGGGACTTAACTATAAGTGGAGCTTGCAAAATTGGAAGCTGCCCTGGTTGAGCGAGTGAGTGAGTGGATGTGAAGGCCTAAGGATGTTACTGTACACTAACGTAGACTTTATAAACACTGCACACTTAGACCACACTAAATTCATTTAATTTTTTATTTCTTCAATGATAAATTAGCCTTAGTCTACTGTAACTTTTTACTTTACAAACTTTTTAAGTCTTTTAACTTTTTGATTTTTTAGTAATGATACTTAGCTTAAAATACCAACACATTGTACAGTAATACAAAAATATTTTCTTTTTTAAAATCCTTATTCTATAAGCTTTTGCTGAACTTAAGACTTTTTTTTAAACGTTTAAAGTTTTTTGCTAAAAACTAAGACTGCAAAATACATTTTATCCTAGGTCTTCATGAAACTACCTTTTCAAAAATTATGACAGAGAAATCCAATAGCAATAAAACTAACTCCATTTTGTTTCTATCCTCACAAGATAACTGTTCTGGGCATAGGCCAAGCTAACTGTGGGAAGAATTTAGTTCATAGTTTAACTTTATAACAAGATGATAATAGTCCCTTTCTGAAACGAACCCCCTCTTTGTTCAGGAACCAAAATTACCTTTGTAAATCTAGTGAAAGTTTGCAAGATTGGAATTATGGGAGAGGCCCAAATTCTGCTAGGACCTATACATGCTTAAACAATAATCAGCCATTGTACCCTAGTTTGCTTATTACTCAGGAGTTGTGTAGCTAGAGGTCACAAGATTTGTAACTTCTCCAATTGCCCCTATAGATAATATCACTATTCTCAAAATTTAAGATTGGTCTTTGAGAATTTTTTCAGACTTTTGCACTCAGGCAGAGCAACCAAGGCCATCCAGCCCCACCACCTGCTCCCCCATGATTCATAACCAAGAACTGACTCAGCCAGTCTTGTGACCCTTCCCCACTCAGAAACTGACTCAGCACTAGAAAGTATTTTGGACACTCCTATGATTTCATCAACAAACAATCAGCAGCATCCATTCCCTAGGATCCTGCCTGCCAAATTATTCTTAATAACTCTATACTCTGAGCTTTTGAGGAGGCAGATTTGAGAACTATTTCCTATCCTTCCACTCAGCTGCTTTGTGATAATTAAACTCTTTGCTGTATTACCTCTCAGTGTATGGGCTTTTCTGTGTAGCAGGCAAGAAGAACCCATTAGGTGTAATTTACTGTATTAATTTATTCTTGCATTGCTATAAAGAAATA
>NW_016107431.1:1091049-1109007 GCF_001604975.1 Cebus imitator
ACGGGGTTTCACCATGTTGACCAGGATGGTCTCGATCTCTTGACCTCGTGATCCACCCGCCTCGGCCTCCCACAGTGCTGGGATTACAGGCTTGAGCCACCGCGCCCGGCCTGAGATTGGGTGATTTATAAATAATGGAGGTTCACTTGGCTTATGGTTCTGCAGGCTGCACAGGAAACATGGCAGCATTTGCTTCTGCAGAGTCCTCATGAAGCTTACAATCATGGCAAAAGGTGAAGCAAGGACTTGCTCATCACATGGTGAAAGCATGAGCATGAGAGACAAGCGGGAGGTGCCATATAAATTTAAACAACTAGATCATACAAGAGCTCACTCACTATCCCTAGAATAGCACCAAGGGTGGTACTAAAGCATTCATGATAAATCCACCCCTATGATTCAATTACCTCCCACAAGGCCTCACCTCCAACATTGGAGATAATAATTTAACCTGAAATTGGGAAGGAACAAATATCTAAACTATATATTTCTAGCCCTCTCCAATCTCATGTCCTTCTCACGTTTCAAAATATAATCATGCCTTCCCAATAGTCTCCCGAAGTCTTAACTCATTTCAGTATTAACCGAAAAGTCTAAACTCTAAAATTTCATCTGAGACAAGGCAAGTCCCTTCTACCTATAAGCCTGTGAAATAAAAAACAAGTTAGTTACTTCCAACATACAATGGGGCTACAGCCATTGGGTAAACATTCTCATTTCAAAAGGGAGAAATCAGCCAAAAGAAAGGATTTAAAGGTCTCACACAGGTTCAACATTCAGCAGGGCAGCCATTAGATCTTAAAGCTCCAATATAATCTCTTTTGACTCTGTGTCCCACATCCAAGGTACATTGGTGCAAGCAGTGGCCCCCAAGACCTTAGCAGCTCTGCCTCTATGGCTTTGCAGGGTATAGCCCTGAGGCTGCTCTCATGGGCCAAAGTTAAGTCTCTGTGGGTTTTCTAGCTGCAAGATGCAAGCTGCCAGTGGGTCTAACCATTCTTGGGTCTAGAGGACAGTGTTCCTCTTCCCATAGCTATGCTAGACAGAGCCCCAGTGAACTCCGTGTGGGGGCTTCAGCCCCACATTTCTCTTCTGCACTGCCCTAGTAGAGGTTCTCCATAAGGGCTCTACTCCCACAGCAGGTCTCTACCTGGGCACCAGGCTTTTCCATATATCCCCTGAAAGCTAGGTTGAAGTTTCTAAGCCTCAGCTTTTACACTCTGTGTACCCCCAGGCTCAACATCACATGGAAGTCACCAAGACTTATGGCTTGCATGTTTGTGAGCTGTGGCTTAAACTGTACCTGGGACTCTTTAAGTAAAAGCTAGAGGCTAAGAAGCTAGGATGCAGGGAGCAGCATCCTGATGCTTTACCAGGCAGTGGGGCCCTTGGTCTGGCCCATGAAACCATTCTTTCATCCTAAACGTTTGGTCCTATAATGGGAGGGGCCACAGTAAAAGTGTCTGAAATGCTTTCAAGGCCTTTTTGTCATTGACTTGGCTTTTAGCATTTGCTTCTTTTTAAGTTATGCAAATTACTCTAGCAAGTGGTAGGTAAGCAGCCCATTTGAATTCCTCTCCTGAAAATGCTTTTTCTTTCTCTGCAAAATGGCCAGGCTGCAAATTTTCTGGACTTTTATGCTGTGCTTCCCTTTTAAATATACATTTCGATTTCAAGTCATTCCTTTGCTCTTACATCTGAGCATAGGTTGTTAGAAGCAGCTAGCACACATCTTCAACACTTTGCCACTGAGAAATTTCTTCTATCAGATATCCTAGATCATCATTCTAAAGTTCAAACCTCTACCGACCCCTAGGGCATGGACAAGATACAGCCAGGTTCTTTGCTAAGGTATAACAAAAATGAACTTTACTCCAATTCCCAATAAGTTTATCATTTTCATCTGAGAGCACATCAGCCTGGACTTCATTGTCCATGTCAATCACTATCAGCATTTTGGTCAACCATTTAGCAAGTCTCGAAGAGGTCTTTTCCTCATCTTCCTATCTTATTCTGAGCCCTCTACGCTCTTCCAATTTCTGCTTGTTACCCAGTTCCAAAGCTGCTTCCACCATCCTCAGGTGTCTTTAAAGCAGTACCTCACTCCTGGTACCAATTATCTGTATTAGGCCATTCTCACATTGCTATAAAGAAATACCCTGAGACTGGGTAACTTAAAGAAAAGAGGTTTAATTGGCTTATGGTTCTGCAGCTATCCAGGGAACATAGTAGCATCTGCTCCTGAGAAGGCCTCAGGAAGCTTATAATCATGGCAAAGGTGAATAGAGAACAGGCATGTCACGTGGAAAAGCAGAAGCAAGAGGTACCATACACTTTTAAAAACCCAGATCCCAGTAATCTTACTCATTATTGGGAGAACAGGACTAAGGGGATGGTTCTAAACCATTAATGAGAAATCCACCCACATGATTCAGTCATCTCCCACCACGCCCTACCTCCTATATTAGGGATTACAATTCACTATTAAATTTGGGCAGGGACACATATCCAAACTATCACATACACAGGGTCAGGATCATCAATATCATATAGGCCACATAACAATGTTTAACTCAATGATGAACTGCATATAAAAAATGTTGTTTTATAAGATTATATTCAAGCTGAAAATATTATTGAATATTTTCTCCAGAGATTAAGACCTTTTCAACCTTTTGGGAAAGGTAAGAACAATATCAGAATGGACATGAAATTCCTGAGTAGTTTATTCAGAATTACTCCTGAGCAAGACAAGATCACGTGGAAAGAGCTTGAGAATGAGAAGCCACAACTTTAAATTAATATACCTGATAGTAAGACATTTTACAGGAAGGGGTTGTGAAGAGAGTAAATAACATCAGGAACCCTATACAACTTTTCGTGTGCTGAGTTACAGTAGAACAATTAGAGAAAGACACATTTCAAGGATGCCCTAGGCACAGCTTCAGATAGTGGTTTAAGGAAAGAGCAGCAAGTCCACAGGGCAGAGGTAGGTCAGCATCTTTAACAGTAAGCCACAAATAAGTCAGGCTCAACACAAATAATTTCAAACTGAAATAAAAGGCACATTTTTGGCATTTGCTATCTGGAAAATAGATAGCATTCAACCTAAGTTCTTCTAGTTGAACCAGAATAAAGGGCACATATATTTCTAGTTATGAGGCACAACATTAAAAATACTCTGTTTCCTTTATTAAAATAAATTCTTAAATATTTTTCTATGTGAATTTTCACTTATTAATATATATATTTTTACTTTATATCAAATCTTTCTACGATACCAACACCACCACCATCATCTCTATCCTTCCCATTCCTACCACTGCATTTTGCTATGTGAGTCTGAGCTTAAAAAAATAATCTGTTAAAAAGTTAATCATTCTGATGAAATATAACCAGTATGCTAAAAGTTAGAAGATGCTATTCATTGCAGAGAGAGTTGGGGCATAGGTGACATAAAATAATCTAGGAATGGAAAACAAAGAGATAATATGTTTATTACATAGAAGTCCATCTCACACATATATCCACAAATAGATTGGAGTTTTATTTTGAAGAAAAAAAGTGATTAGTCGAGAGTGTGAAATGTGATATACAAAATGGTGGCATTCTTATTCAGAGCTGTAAATTGGAGTCAGGAAGCTATTCTAAGAAGGACTACCCTCAGGTTAAAAAAAAAAAAAAAATTACCTTGCGCCTTTTAACTGAATCAAACTGTAACTACCTCAACATCCTGGAAAACAGCTAAATTTCACCAGTGCCGCAACTCCTAAGCACAACAACTAATGAACTATGGGCTCATGTACTAAGCCAGCTGCCTCCACAAATAATTTTTTCTAAACAATTTGTGTAATCACCTTCAGCTTCCTTTTGATTTCCTCCTAAAAATTCCTATTGCCCTCCCCATTGTTGGAACATAATTTGGTTTCTACATGAATCTGTGACTCCTAAATTGCAATTTCTAAGACGCCAATAAATGCCTTTTCTTACTACACTGCAGTCTGGTCTTTGGCCTCTTTTAGGATGACAGAACAAATGATCTTTCAAAACGAGCCAAAAAGATACCGGAATATAGTTACAGAAGAATAAATAGAAAGAAAAGGAATAACACTCAACATTGCTATATAGATTTTTTTTTTCTGGAATACTGTGTTTCTCAAAGGTAAAAATTGGCTTGTAAATTATGATTCCATTTATATGCACTACTTTTTTTGCATGTTACATTGGATTGTAAGAACTTTCTTTTTTTCAAGTTCCTAAAAAGAATTTCCTTATTCATTCTACCATGGAGACTTCATTAAAAACACTTCCCTATAGCTGCTTCTCACACTTAGTCTCCTTTTAGAATTCATATTCTGGCTTTCACTTCTTTTATTTTTTAATATTTTAAGAGTCCTTCCTTTTTCTACTTCTCCTCTCTTTGTATTTCCTTTTGTGTCTGGTGCTTTATTAAAGTCTATTTTTAAATTTATGGCCCATATCTAAAAGGTTTCCAATAATTTTTCTACACTTAAATTCCAAAGAATACGTTAGATAAAGTTTATCTTGGACATAACCCCTGTTTTAAAACAATAAATCTCAATCAGAACAGTTTTTTGATCAATTTAGTTGTGGGAAAATACAGAATCTAATATTTTGTGTTGTTACTTAGAGTTGGTTTTGGGACTTTTTCTAACCTTTAATCTAAGTGAAAATCTTCAGATTTTATAGCTCAAACTGTTTGGGGAGACAGTTACAATGAAATGGTGATTGCATGCATTTTAAATACACTGATTTATTAACAAATAAATAGGAAATAATTTTCAGAAGACAAAAAACAAAACAAATAAAAAGGCTTTTGAAAAACAATACTGAGAATTTTGTGTAGGTCTTAAGGCTTTCATGTTCATTTTCTGAAAATAAGACATTTTCATTCAGTGGATTCTATATTTTTTTCCATTGGGGAAAAGATCTTTGTTGTGTTCTTCAGAAATTACACAAAAATAATCTATTTCCTTAGGTCTCATATACTTTTAAATATAAAGGGAGGTAGGGATTGTAAAATAAATTAGTAAATAGAAATTAGACATTCAAATATCCAAAATATGTTCTGAAAAATTAATTAACCTTAATTCTTTTCAGGGATATTAATCATCATAGCTGAAAATTACAGCAAAATACTAGAACCCACTGTTACTATTGATAACTCAGTACATTACTTGGTTAGTTCTTAATATAATCATGAAACATATTTTTAAAAATTATTTTCATTTTAGCAAGTTGTATTACTTCTTGGATGATTGACTATAAGACTTCTTCATTAGTCAAATAAATTATGTCCCAGTTAAATAATTCCATCAGTGGCTGTGTAACATTCTTAAGCCAGCCTACAAATCCCTGTTTCACTCATGTTATTAAAATAAAATTATATTTTATTAAAAAATATAGAAGAAAATTATTACAGTACTATAGTTAAAATAGAAAAACAATAACATTAAAAATAAGTAACAATAGTGGCTACAGTTATTTGAGGAGATAAATGTAAGACTCATAAAGATTCTGAAAACAGTATATGGGCAAGTTTATAGGTTTTAGGAGTTGATGGCCTTTTTTTAAAATCATGACGAAATTTATTTAAAATTCATGTTTTGTTCTAATTTTTAGAAGCTTTTGCAAAGTCACCTTCCCCCCATTTCAATGAACCAGACCTTCTAGTACTCACACCCCTGGGTAGTCCCCTCCACCCCTGATTTTGGAATGATGCTGTGTAACAAATAGAAAGCAGCAGAAGAGATACTCAGTGACCTCTAAGGTCAGGCTATAAGAAGCCATGCAGATTTTGCCTTGGTTTTTAGAATACTTGCTCTATGGGAAGCTGGTGCCATGTAAGAAGTCCAATCACTCTGAACCTAACATGCTGAGAGAAAGCTCAAGCCAGCCAAGCTGGACAGGCCATGTAGAAAAGGAAGAAGAGAAGCATACGGGGGAGAGGGAGGGCTGAAGGCAGGAGGGAGAGAGAGAAAACTCACTAGCTCTCAGCTGTTAGAAACTTCTCAGCTGAAAAGTCAGGTATGAATAATAAAATGCTCACTTGGATATCCAACCTAGTTGAGCCCTCAAATAACTCCAGTTCTAGACACCATTTCACTGTTACTGATTGAGAGGCACAGGCAAGAACCTTCCAGCTGAGCGCAGTGAACCCACACACTATGAAAGGTAATAACAAATTGTTTTAAGCCACTAAGTTTTGTTGTCATAAAATAGGGAGCTAAAATAGTTTTCCATTCTTAAAGGCATAGCACCAACACTACACTGTTGTACACTACATAGCTACATAGCACCAACTACAACTTTCATCAGCTAAGATTAAATGGGCATGAAGAAAGGAAAACATTTTCGTTATTGGCTAAGCAAAAGGGAAAAGGAAAAGTGATTGTCAATATGTGATGACTTATTTCCTGGATGATTTAATTACTGTCTAGACAGTCCTAAGGAAACATTTAAAGGATACAATGTTGACAAACTCATATCCAAAATATTAAAAATGTCTCTATTTTGGAAATTAATCTTTTTGATTTATAATCAGCACTTCCAAAACTTTTTAGTAAAGACCTGTAGAGTAATAACAAAGGCATAATAACATTATATTCTATAATATTCTCTATATCAATGACAGGTCATAGATAACCATCCCAATATATTTGTTTATGTATGCAAATACATATCTTAATGTAGTCATTTTTCAACACAAACATAATCCTACACCCTAGAGAGATTTTAATGCAGTTCGTAAAATTGAAATCAGAAGATTCAATTTAGTCCAACCTTCTTTTTGGGGGGACTGTGGCTTTATCTATAAAAAATTGTACTATTACATGTTGTATTTGAACATAAAATTAAATTCAGTTATCTCAGAGAACAAGTTCAGATTTAATAAAAATAAATGTGATTGCTCATTCATTCAAAGAAACACACTCCCATTTTCCTACAGATGCCTCAGTAAAGAGAACGCTAATCTAATTATAGTATTAAAAAAAATAAATTTTCTTTGTGCTTGCTATAAAATAAACAACACAGCTGCAGGGCCTGCAGAGCTTCACTTATTAAAGAAAATGCCTTTTGATGATTAACACAGGCAGGTTTGTTTGAAATATGAATATGCTCACTAGAGTCTCCTGGATGGACGGGATTTTCAAAAAGGGAGGATTTCAATGAAATGAGGAAAACGCAAACCTAGATAATTAGTTAGATAACTTTTGCTCCCTTTTGATTTACAGTATCAGCAGGGGTAAAGGTGGAGGGTAAAAAAGAACAAACAATGAAGAAAAAAATATATATTGGTTTCCTAAGCATCATCTCTAACTCTTTTTTGGCACAGAACTTTTATATTAAGATCTTTTTGGTGAAATGACTCAGTCACTTTAATAATTTAAAGAAGGTATTGCCTAAGTCAGGCACTGAAGGATTTGGCTTTTAACCTGGGGTGAGGTTTTGCTACGGTTCCTTGAGCAGGTAGCTTTCCCCTGTGCTTACCATTCTGGAATTGTTAGGATAATAATAATGGGAAGGTTTCCTATCAACTGGATATTTGGCTCAAAGTCTGCTTGGATATCATCTTAACTGAAACACTTTTGAGAATGAAGAGGGGCTACTAATAACTAGTTAATTAATAATTATGTTGGGGCAAGGTATAAATTGTCACTGTCTCAGACAAACTGGGATGTATGGTCACCCCACATAAAGAAAACGTTATCAGTCATTGGCGGGGTCACCCTGTGCATAATATTGTAGGACCGGATAAGTATATAGAAGACGGTTAACTCCTTTGATGTCTCACAATTCATTAGTGACAGAATTAAACACAGGTCTCCTACTGCTTTTCCAAAACAATGGTAGCCAAAGACCCCCACTCCCAGTCTACCTAAAAGCTTACTTTTGGAGAGGTTTCACTGATTTTTAGATACACATTACAAAAGATCCTGAAAAGTATAAATGTTATCACTGAGTGCTTCTATATTAGGCCAACAGCAAAAATAACTCAGCCAGGAGAAATTTATCATATTAACAACCTATTACCTTGGAAAACAAGGAACAGAGTCCCCAGGAAATGAATCACAGGACAGGCATTTTTTGGTGAGAGTACCCATGTCAAAGGAAATATCCAGAGCACAGAGAGGCACCACAGAAGCAGCAGGGTCAACACAAGGATGGCTATAATAAAAGCCATTTCTCATCTCATAAAGCCTACCAGCCACCTTAGATTAACTCTCCTCTAAAGCCAAAGAGCAACGTTTCCACAGCAGTATTTTTTATTGTTGTTGTTTTACAGCTATCCACATTTATTTTCCTGTCCTTATCTCATATTTTCTTACCAGAGTTCATAGACCATAACAAATCTCTCCTATAAATACTTGAATTTCATGCAGTATATGTGCAAGTGCGAATTTAAAAAATGAAACAAATTGCAAATATACTCCACTTCTTCAACTATAATGGTGGGCTTATCATGATGCTCTCTTACGCTACTGTAAATATCTTCAAGTGGGAGAGTCTACTATAGCTGTATCTGTGAAAACAAGAAGGAAGTAATTCACACGGCTCAGCCTCATAGATGTGGAAAAGGGCATGCGACGACACATAATCAAGCCTTATTCAAGTTGCCTAGCTGGTGTGTCAAATGGGTTATCAATGTTATGTAATAACCCACAAAACCATCCTTACTTCTCACACCAACTGTAAGTTTGGAGGTCCTCAAGACTGCCTTACTTTCCTTAATTCACCATGAGGACTCACGGAACTCACTGAAAGCTATTCTACTGATAGTTGTGTTTCATTACAGCGAAAGGATGCAGATTAAAATCACCCAAGGGCAGAGACACATAAGGCAACTTCAGGAAAGTTCCAAACATGCAACTTCCAGCTGTACTCTTCCCATGCAGTTATGGGCAGCATTCATTCTCCCAGCAACAGAATGTAAAAATCACATGGCATATTGCCCACCAGGGAATCTCACCTGAGCTAGAGTTTTTATTGAGGTCCTATTGTGTAGACATGGTTGGTTGGACACGCAGCTGATCTCAGTCTCCAACCAGTCTGGAAGTCTATCATTATTAAGTCTATCATCTAACAATATGATATCACAGATCATATTGTTAGACTGTCTAGTATGGCCCAAGGCCTCCAGGTAAACCAAGATATTTTTATGAGGCAGAGTGTGCATCCAAGGGATTAGAGACACTGTGTAGGACCTGAGGGCAAAAGCCAGACCTGCCATTGGGCAAGGTTAAACTATTCATTGCACAAGCCTATAAAAGATATTCCTGAACTCCTGTTTCTGGGCTCTGCATTGACAGAGCTATGCTATCCCTTCTCTCACCCACCACCTACACATGCATTGACTGCTTCTCCTTGTGTCTATTTTCTGATGCCTCTTCCACTTGGTAAGCTTGCTCATCAACTACAGCTCTAATTTCTAAAAGAAATAATTAGTCTAGTTTATGATCATGTGTCAATATGAAAATCTGCTAGTGGCCCCTTCATGGGCTCCCTGCTAATGTGACTAACCTTCTGCCTATCCTAGATGAGAGCACAGCCCTCTTCCAATCAGCTGTGCCCAAGAGCAATAGAACACTGGTATTTAACCAATGCCACTCTCATAAGTCTTAAATGCTGGCATTTCCATAATAAAACTTATGCCTGTCATAAAATACAAGTTGAGTAGCCCTGATTCAAAATTTTGGGGACTGAAAGTGCTTCAAATTTCAGAATTTTTCAGATTTGGTAATATGTAAGTTATACTTACCTGTTGAGCATCCCTAATCTGAAAATCTGAAATCTGAACCATTTCAGTGAACACTTCCTGTGAGCATCATGTGGTGCTCAAAAACTTTCAGAATTTGGAGAATTTCAGATTTTGAATTTTTGCATTACAATGCTCACCGTACCTAACTTGTTGGTGCCAGACATAAAGCACCCAGTGTGAACAGAACCTAAACTTAATAATGATAATACAGGGTAGTTTAATTTCCAAAGGTTGCATGAAAAATTATATCATTTTGCTTCACAGCCACACTATTGACTGCTTGGCTTCAAACCTTGTATACATGATATTTACAATCTATGTTTGCCACTGAGCTTCAAAATTTTGCCAATTCAGGACCAGTAATGCTTTTGCCACTCAGCAGGTATGATATATACATTTTAATTTTCTTTTGCAATGAAAGGAATAGAAACTGTTATGTCTTATAAAATGTCAAAAGTAACATTTGCTTTATTTTATAATGATAAAAAATGGATAACCTAGTGTTATGATGGACTGAACATGTGATATATATGTATATACATGAACATGAATATGTGTCCCCCTGCCCCAAAATTTTTATTTTAAAACCCTGACCCCCAGTGTGGCTGTCTTGGAGATAAGGTTTATAAAGAGGAAATAAAGGTTGAGTGAGATCATATGGGTAGGGCTATAATCTGGTATAATTGGTATCTTTATAAGAAGAGCATGAGACATCAGAGCTCTCTCTCCTTGTAATGTGAGAACACAGCAAAAAGATGGCCATCTGTAAGCCAAAAATAGAGTCTTTTCCAGAAACTGAATCTGCATTTCAATCTGGGACTTGTAGCCTCCAGAACTCTGAGAAAATAAATGACTGTTGTTGAAGCCCCCTAGTCTGTTGTATTTTGTGATAGCAGCCCAAATTAACATATCTAGAGTTATGATGAAATAAATAACTGAATAAATAAATCAATTATTTTATTGAATATGAACTTAATAAATAAATGAATACATGAAAAAGATATTTGGTACAAAAATAGGGATTTGAACATATTGTAAGCTCAGAAAAACCATTTTCACTCTTAACAGATAAACTCAAAATTTCCCATTGAAGAATCTATGACTTTAGTAAGGCTTTTATTTGATTTGGGCCTATAAAAATTATATTTTTTATCATAGACATAATAAGATATTTTACCTTTTGTGAAGACAATTGGAAATGTTCATTTACCATACATCTGAATGAGGCTGAAGCAAATCTGAAGATCAAAAATCAGTGAAGCAGCAGAAAGTATTATTGAGTGAGAACAATTCACCATATGACCATCTGTCCCACATTCTGGATTCAAGAGAGTCCACAAGTCTATAAAAATGTCATGCATGAGCTTTCTTTAATGGTTGTATTTTTTTACTACTAGATATATTAATTTTCAAATGTATTTCAATAGGGCATTAGTGATAACCAGTTAAACAAATCTAAGATCCTAATGGATATGTATCACAGGCTTAAAATTTTCATATCTAAAGGTAACATCAAATTTATATCACATCGTTCAAGAATTCACTTATTTATTTCCCATATTTTATGGGTGCTGTGATGCCTCATAAAATTTCATATTAGCTAGGATCTCCTGCTAGGAAAATAATATGGTGGTTATGTTAATTTGCATTTCTCTATGATAGATATTTAGCTTTGCATTTTTGTGTCACTGTATATATTTTCATCTATTTTACAAAACCTCCTCACTGACAGGAGAGAAATAGAGTGGAGAAGAAAGATCATGACCTGATATTTCAATATGATTTGCATATAGCTACAGAAAATAGAAATGGCCTGGAATTACTTTAGGAGTGTCTAGATAGGTGTTCTGATACAAGAACTGTATCTACCTAACAGCATAATTATGTGAAAGAACATCTATGGCCTGCCTCTCCTATGATCTCCTAGACCAGAACTAATCTAAGAGGCCTGAGTTCACTGTTCAGTGGTCAGGAGGGATGATTAAGCCGATTTGTTCCTTCACTTGCTTTGAAACTACAAGATTGATGAGGGCAGAAACTTGGTCTCTGCCGTTGTCACTTTATTCCCAGAGTCTATATTTGCTCAATGCATACAGTAGTTGTTCAAGAAATATTTGTTGACTCATTGGCTGGAAGAAGTGAGACAAAATGCCATCCCTACCGCTGTGAGAGGGGAAAGGAAAGGAAAGGAAATAAACAACATTCTTGAGACATCTCCACCTAAGTCAGCTCCCTTCTTAGTTGGAAATAAATCTTCTTAGTTGGAAAATCTCTAAGAAACAGCTCAGGAATAAGTGGGTCACATATGACAGATTACCAGTTTTGGTAGGCAGGAAAAGAATAGACATCTTCTCTATAGTTTTCTACATCCTCCTAGAAAGTAAATAAGGGAGGCACTGAGGTGGAGTGCCCTGAGCAGACGCCTGAGTCACATGGGTGTAGAGGACACTTCCAAGCATTGGACTGGGGAATGGGGCCTTGCCCTCCTGCTGAGCCAGAGAACAAAACATTTTCGGATCTTGGAACACAGTGGCTTCCTTGCCAGTTTTCTCCAAAGTTACCCGTTGTGCCAATAGAGATGGTAGAAGAGGGAACTCTTCACTTATCTGACATTTGGGCACAATCTTTTCCAAGGGATGCAGTCAGAGAGAAGATGCATGGAAGTAGAACAAGAAAGCTTTCAGATCGCTCTTGAAGGCTATTGTATAGGCAGGAGGTGGCCAGACAGCTTCCAAGTAGATGAAAATTCTGAAGGAAACGGTAAACATTACTTAGGAATAGTGAGCATGCAAACAAGATGGTACTTCAAAACAAACTTTTGATATCATTATAATTAAAATCGCTGTGATAGTCTGGGCATGGTGGTTTACGCCTGTAATCCCAGCACTTTGGGAGGCCCAGGCAGATGGATCATGAGGTCAGGAGATTGAGACCAACCTGCCCAATGTGGTGAAACCCTGTCTCTACCAAAATACAAAAAAATTAGCTGGGCATGGTGGCAGGTCCCTGTAATCCCAGCTACCCTGGAGGCTGAGGCAGGGAAATCTCTTGAACCCGAGAGGCAGAAGTTGCGGTGAGCCGAGATTGCGCCACTGCACTCCAGCCTTTCTCTCAAAAAGAAAAAACAATATTGATCTGATTTAAAGTTTCTACGTAGAAGGAGCTTTGGGCATAGCAACCTGAATGTTAGAATTAAAATTAAAGCCATGTTTGAATAATAAAAATATTTACATTAAATTTTATAGATAAAAAAGTACTGATAATACATTACATTTTAAACATCATCTAAAGATACCTCCATTTGCAATTATACAATATTGAAGGAATATGGATTTTCCTTTACAAAGAATACTATTTTATATCTTTGGCATGAATTGAGGAACTAATGATGCTGTGGCTGATTACTTATAATAAAAAATGATTGCTGTAAACAATTAGCTTTCAAATGATAATAAAAGTCCTAGTTAGAAGCAAGTCCACTGAGAACCAGAAGTGACATGTGGGAAACACTTCCAATTAAAATCTCTTAGAAATCAAGATTAAGCATCACTAATGTTATGGCAGAAGTCTAAGTAAAAATGTGGTTTCATTGACACACTGCTGTCTCAGGACTATAGTCATGGTATTCCTTGAGTTATAATGTTACAAACTGTTGAAAAAATAAATAAATATGTTGGCATAAATAATGAACACCTTTTTGCATAGATATTAAGAATGAAAGTATAAGAAACACAAAAATGCTTTGATTATAAAGTAACATGATATATTCAATATACGTTCTGCTCCATTCTGTTCTTTCATAGGCAAGTAACCTGTCTTCCCTCCTGTGTATAGGGAATATTTTATAGGCCTTTGTCCAACTCACCAAGACACTGAGACAGGCTAACCAATGACATCGTTTTTAAAGGATATACAACCTATCTACCTGCCAAATTTACAAAGATCTGTCTCTGGATATTTTATATATTTTATCTTGCTGGGGACCCATACGCCTTCGTTGAGATGAACTGATTTCATGTGAGCTCTTGGGATAATTGAAGGAGCCTGATGACTTCATTCTGTTGGTGTATATTTGCTAAGATATTTTCTCCTTTTCAGCTTCTTATCTCTTCTGTGACCCAGAACAAATCTATTTCTGGGATTTTGAGTAGGATCAATGTTTACAGACTTCGCTGGGGAAATTTTCTTTTACCTGTATCCATCCAAGTTGATGGAGATGGAGGATATATATTTTAATCATAATTTTTAAAGTCAGTTTATATTGCCCTCAAATACTAACTGCCCTGTTTACTGTGTGCAGTTAATCTCAGCTGGATGTTTAAAAACTGAATTCTGGATTTAGACAATAATGTCTTAGTAAAGACTAATAAATTATTTATAATGATTTTTATGACCATTACTGTATATTGAGAACTAAATAAGTTCTCAGTTGTTGAGATCACGGACATACTATAGGTAGCATGATCTTTCAGCAACTACTAAAGGACTTCAAGTGAAAGGAAACATTATTTGGTGTCACATTCTGTTCCATCTTGGACTGATGATACTTTAAGATTTGGAAAGGATGAGTTAGAAGAAAGGAGGTATTATAGTCAGAAGAGGCTGTACAAACACAAGAATGTACTTACATATTCAGTCAACATTGATACATTCAGAATCAAACCATTGATACAGTCAGAATATAGGGGAGAGTGAGAGCACGGCATGAGGAGACATTGGACATCTGGCAGATGCAGAGCTGAGGATCGGGGCTTTACTCCACGGGAAAAGGATTCAGAGTGCAGTACAGTCAGATTTGAATATTACAAAGATCACTCTTGGAAACTAAAGGTCGTGTCTTGGTATAGAGAAGTGAATTACGTAAGTAAATAGTATTGAACTATTGCATCAGTTCAGGCAATAATTAAATTCAAGTGGTGAAAGAATAAAGAACAGATTTAAGAACTATTTAAGGGACATATTGACAAAGTTCCCAAGTTTCTGGCTCGCAGGATCAGCAGTAATTGATGATATTTACTAAAAGCGGGAATGCAAGAAGAGAAAGGCAGACATAGGGGAATGAGGGAGAAAACGTGCTGAATTGAAAGCCGTGTTGAGTTTCTATTACAAGAAGAAAACTCAGATGCAGATATTTAGGTAACAAGTCATTGAGGATATACTAAAGAGACGTCTAGGGTAGAAATATAGGGAAACAATGTAAATGAGAAATGAATAGAATATGAACAAAGGCAGTAGAAGGGGAATAGTGAAAACAGGTTGAGCTTAATAGACATATTGAAGTTAGATTCAGTAAGACTAGTGCCACATTAATTTAACATTAGAAAAATTCATTGTTCTTATTAAGCACCAGAGCCAGTGCTATCAAAGGTATGTAAATACACAGGTACAACTTCTAACATGTAAACAAAACTGTAATTAAAATTTAGTTTTATACAAATATATTATTTTTGCTATATTAGACTATTACATGTAAACTGTAGGTCAAGGTTCATGTTATCTATTTTAGTATCCAACACACCTAGTACTGTGTATATGGCAACATATGTTTGTTGAACCAAATTGACATATTTCTGCTGGAATTATCATGGTATCAACCATTTTTTTAGCAAACACTTACTGAAGGTATAAGGCGTCAACCCCTGTATTTATTGCTAAAGCTACAAATTTAAAATACATTCTTATATCCAAAAAGCTTAGTCTAATATAAAGACAAAGAAACATATATAAGATGATAATTGCTATGATAGCAGGCACAGGAAAATATGGAATTACAGAACAGATATATGACCTAACTAGGATTTTCAGCTTCCTATAGGTGATGACTTCTGAACCAAACTTGAGTTTGAGTAGTAGTTCTCCAGCTTCATCAGGATAGGGCCAATAAATAGTGGAAGGTATTATAGGCATCAGGATCAGCTTTCGTGAGTAGGGAGCTGAGGTCTGGTAGATCATAGAACTCTGTAAATAGTACTGCAAAAGTAGTGAGATGATGAAAGTGGAGTGAGTGATGGGGAGTGAATAATGAGCCAAAAAGATTCTGGTAATGATAATATGTCTTCTATGCCATTCTTGGAAATCTGAATAGGAGAAAAAACAGAGAAGCTAGTTTCAAAAAATAGTTCAGCATCAGACATAGTGAGTTGGAACTTTGTGATAGGGTAGGGTAATTATTGTAATAAATAGCTACTTTAGTGGCTTAACACAATAAAAGTTTCTATTTCATTAATATCACAATCTAATGATGAGCATGTATGGAGAGTCTGTGTTCAATGCAGCCAGCCAAGCACCAAGGCTCTTTCCAGCCTGTGTCTTTGGTCCTCCTCTGTATACTTAGAATATTTTCTATGTAGCTTGTGGATGAAGAAAGAGTGTATAGGGGGAGATAGTGTCAAGATATTTAAAGAGTCAGAGAGTATATAGGTAAGATGTTTTTATGGGTCAAACTGGAATGAGGCACATATGACATCCAAACATATTCCACTGGTCAGAAATCAGCTTTATATTCATACCTGACTTTGAGGAGACTGGGAAATTTTGTCTAGCTAGATGCCCAATAGGAAAGGAAAAAGAATCTGGTGAGCAAATTTCTGTTTGTGATCTAGGCAAGTTGAAATAAAATGTAGATATCTAGGTTGGAAATATTAATATAATTTATGAGTTGTAAATATACATAGTGGTTGTTTAAATCATGGAAATAAAGGAAATATCCAAGCATGATCAAGTGTACTGAAAAAAACTAAAGAATTTCAGCATTTTATGAATACATAAAAGAGAAGCATGAAAGATAGACTGAACGTATTTGGTAGAGAAGCAGAAAGAAGACTGGGAGAGAGAATGTCAAAGACGCAAAGGGAGAAAAACATGTCAAGAGGGAGGGAATGACCAAAAGCATTATAAGCTCCAGGGTAATTAAATAAGATAGGAACCACTGGCCACATTCTAAAATTTTAACTGCTTTAATTTCATATAAATTCATCATGCCATTTTAATGGTTGAATGACCTACAAGAAGGGGCCCATGATTTTATCTAGAGTAATAAATTGTCTTAATTTACATCTCAACTTGTTTTAAAATGTAATATGGTAAACTTTTCTGCATAACTTAATAGCTGAGATTTCAAATTAACTTTAACAAAATCTTTAAACCTACAACTAGAGTTACTTTTCTCACATAAGTTTTGTGTGTAATGACTGTCTCAAAAAGATTAGGACTATCAATAAAATACACTTTTAATTCAGCTTTCATGCTTAGAATCTTTTTAATGCATTTTTAGTTAGCAGCTCCCTTGTGTATTCACAATGTATGTAAAATATATTTGCTTATATGCTTTGTGTGTGTGTGTTGTGTGTGTGTGTGTGTGTGTATGTGTGTGTGTGTCTGTGTATGTATATATAGGTACTGCCTCATGGAAAAGCATAATTAAACTTAAATTATTGACAGAAGAAAATTTTAAAAAGTACATTGCTAAACATCTCAAAATTGTGATTTCAATTATGAAAACCATTAATGCAACTATTTGGAAATTCTGTAGCTCTAAGGAACAATGCAGATGGAAGGTGAAATATATTATTTGTTTTTAATACCAATATTTTAAATGTTAATAATTAACATGTTAAATATGTAGGTATATATTGCTTGGCATTGCAAATAATATGAAGAAATGCTTTTCAATATTCTTGTAGCTATTTATCTTTCTTTAAAAAAGTCTTTCTCAAATTTTCAGTGCATGAAATAGATTCAAAAGGAACTCTTGTAATAGACAGTCTCTCCTAATAGTAACCTCCCAGACAACTCTTAGAGTTCCTAAGTCAAAAGGAGCAGAGTTTGAAAACAATCCTTGTGCTCTGTGATGGTAAGCACTGCCACAGGAAGGCAAATGTTGATGATTTTTTAAAATGTGGTGCTGAGATGCTTGAGGGATCCAAGTTGGAAAGATTGAGAGCAAGAAGTTAAAAAGCTGAATAGTGGGCCAGGAGCGGTGGCTCAAGCCTGTAATCCCAGCACTTTGGGAGGCTGAGTCAGGTAGAACATGAGGTCAAGAGATCGAGACCATCCTGGCCAACATAGTGAAACCCTGTCTCTACTAAAAATACAAAAATCATCCAAGTGTGGTGGCACACACTGGTAGTCTCAGCTACTCAGGAGGCTGAGACAGGAGAATGGCTGGAACCCAAAAG
>NW_016107431.1:1109062-1158446 GCF_001604975.1 Cebus imitator
AAACAAACAAACAACAAAAAAAACAAAAAAAAACAAACAAACGAACAAAAAAACCGCTGAAGAGTGGTAGGCCCTCATAAATAATAAATAAATAGAGAGCTGATATAGGCTAGTATGTTAGCACTGAGATGGACCAGAGGGCAGGCCCAGGTCTAGCCAGGGCCTCAGGAGAAACCTTTGCCACAGACTTAGACAACAAAACAAGGCAGAGCAAAAATGAAAACACAAACAAAACAACAACAAACCTCCAGAGATTTAGAGGTCAAATGATATTTAGCAGCAATGATTAATACCAAGTCAAATGAATGTACTTCTGTCCCTTAACTATAAATAGCATATACCATGAAATGCCCTCACCTTGAATTCAAACTCCATTCCTATGTATTCATTCAAAATATATTAAGCACCTATGAGCCAGCTCTTTGCTATTGGTGGCAACATCAAGAAGAAATAATGCATATTCTCTTCCAGCAAGAATCTTTAATCCTCATAGAAGAGTAATGAGTACAAAAAAATAATGGCTACGAGGGAATATGTCATCCTAACGGAGCACAGAAATAGGGTTTCCAGATCTGACTGATGGGCCAGAGATCATCTTCTGCAGGAGGCATACTTGAAGGAGGTTAGTGACATGCCAGGGGTGGGTACTTAGGTGGATTAGAGTTCAGCCACTGTAACACCAACAAGGATGGTAAATTAACAAAATAAAGAGAAACAAAACCACATGCATCATTCTCTCACTACATGCCAGACACTGTACTGTGGAGATAATTTGGATTCTTACTGAATGTATAAAATTAGCCTGTGGACTATGATCCTATGACCTCGATACCTTTAACCATATTTTATATAGGAAGAAGATTAAATGTGTTAAGTATCTTGTTCAACATGATACAACCCTGCTTCGGTGGCTAAGCAATATTATAGGCTCAGGAAGCCTGACTCTAGAGCTTTATTTCTTAACCACATTAGACTGTGAAGAAATATTTATTGACAAAACAAGAAAGCTGGAGAGGCTCCCTAGGGTATTTGTGAAGAAGAAAAATATCCTGTTTTTGTTCCCTTTATTTTTTTGAGTGATGTCAGCTTACTAGAGGAACCTCAGAAAACCAGTTGACAAGGTTGAGTATGCTGAGTTTATCATGCAAAGCAATATCCTTTTAGAATTTACAATATTGAACAATATTAAAAAGAAAATCCCCCAAACATTTGAGCTGATGTGTTTTTTTTACTTTTATCATTTTAAGACAGGATAAATAAAATATGAAAAAACACAGGAGGTTCTGTTTCTACTATCTTAAAATGCAAATCATAAGGACCTTTGAAATTATTGTCATGTTATTTCTTAGCTTTCTTTTCAAAGCCAGGGCGTTTCAATTTCTGTAAATATTTCACACAATACAGGTCCTGCAAAAATTCCTGTCTCTCACTCACCCACCTTCATCAGGCCCTTGTATCTCTCTTTACTCAGCTTAGATTTTATGTCCATCACGAAAACCTCTCCCTTGCTTAGTTCTCAACACCACTCACCTTTTTGTTTTATTGTGATTGCTTTTTAGAACTACATTCTTAGTTAATCCAGCTGTACACCAACTCTGAACCTGCACCAACCACAGCTGAACGTGGCTGGAAAAAAACACCCTCATGCTAACTGGCCTCACTTAGTAGACTCACGTAGTGGGTCTATAATGCTGCCTGTAGTAATGCTGTATTTCCGGTCTATTCATTCTCTCACTTTCCTAGAAGACACTATCATACCTTGTTCTCAAGTTTTCATCACTTTTACTCTTTCTCATTCACAGATGCTGGATTTTTTACTGTGTTTTGTTTAGAAAATGCAAGCCCACAGAGGAGAACTTACACAGGGATTGTGTCTGTAAAATAATTATTTTGCTGTTCATGCTCCTAGGCTTCCTCTAGTGTCCTAGACCCCACCTACTTTTGTCTACTTAAGGAAATCTCTCTAGTATTTTCCCTATCTCTGCTGCATTATCAAATTTTTCTTCTCAATCTTGTTTGTCACTAACATATAAACATCGTTATTGTGTTTTCATACTAAAAATCTGTGTCTTAACAATGTTGTCAACTGTTGAAGAAATGTGAAGCTGGGTAACAGGTGCCTGTGGATGCATTACACTATTCTGTCTCTTTGTACATAAAAAATAAATCTGTAATGCAAAAGTAATAGTAAAAATGAAAAACAGACCCTCTATTCCCTTTGACATATTATACTAATTCTCCCATTTGCAATGCCACAAATACCTCAAAAAGTATCAATACTGCACTCTCCTTAATGTTGCTACTTTTATTTTCTCTTGAATTTATTACATTCAGATTTTTGCCCAGCACTCCATGGAAACTACTCTTGTCAAAGTCACTAATGATCTTTCATTTGATAAATCCAGAAATCATTTTTAGTATACATGTTACCTGGTTTATCAGTATTCAGCCTTGTTGATTACTTTCTTCTTTCATTCACCATCTTTTCTTGGCTAACATGCTACAGCATCCTGGTTGTCATCAACATTCCTGACTCCTCCTCCATTTTTTTCCTTTGTTCATTCTCTAAGCGTTGGAGCATTTGTGGACTCAGTCCTTGCAGACCTTGGATATCTTTTCTTTCTCTACTCACTCTTTTCGTGACTTTGTTTATTGTTATCCTGTTGACTACTATGTTGATGCTAATGACTCCCTATGTTATATTTCCAAACAGAATCTCTGCGCTGATTCCTGTATAGAACTGCCTCCTTATATCTCCACTTAAATCTCTAATAAGGGATTCAAACCCCACATGTGAAAACTGAGTTCCTCATCCCCTTCCCTCCATCTCACATAGTCATTGCCATCTCAACAATGGCCAACTCTCCTTTTGAGTGGTTCAGGACAAAAAACACAGAGCTATTCTCAAACCCTCCCATTTCTTTCACTCCTCAAATTTGTTCCCTTACCAAATTCTGTCATTTCTGGGTTCAAAAGATATCCAGAGTCAACACTTCTAACTACCCCCATTGTCCTAAATCACCAACATCTCCCATCTAATTTTTTTCAGTAAACTCTTAATCAACCTTAGTCTATCATTAAGAATGGATGGCATGATCTTTAAAATGCATAGCCAGATCATTTCTAGCCTCTGCTTCAAACTCTCTAGTAGCTTTCCATTCCACAACAAAGTACTATTTATGCTTTACAATTTCACTATTTAAAGTGTGGTCCACTATCTGTGAGTTTGTAAAATTCAGAGCCTCAGTCTCCAGCCAAGACCTATTGAACCAGAATGTTCATTCTGGGCATTTTAGCAAGATGCCTAGGGTTCACCTGAACGTTAAAAAGCATTGTTTGGCAAGGTCCTACCAAAGTTGCAACTCTCTCATTACCACTTTGATTTCATTTCTTACTGTTCTGATTTCATTTACTCTCTTCCAGACAGTATAACCTCTTTGCTGTCCCTCAAATATACCAGCCATTCTCCTATCTCAGGACTTTTGCTTTCGCTCCTTTCTGAGGTATTCTCATGGCTGTGCCTTTACTTGGAAGTTACCATCTTAGTCATTCCCTGGCTGCCCTCTGTAAAATTTCACTGCCTCTCTCCCCTTATCTTTCCCACTTCTTCCTTCCCTCTTCCCCTGTCCCCATACTATTAATCATCAGCTAACATGATTTTATTCAGTTATCTTGGTTATTGCTTCTTTAACTAGATCATAAGCTCTGTAAATGCAAGAGTTTTCCTTTTTCTTTTTTCTGCAGTGTGGTTTCTCCAGATGTAAAAGATAAATTGGCACACGATTGATGCTAATAACTATTTGTTGAATGAATGAGTGTTTCTTCTGCTTTATTTTCCCAAGGATCCCTCATGGAAAGTTCTTTAAGACTTTCATTCCGTGGATTCCAACCTTTTTCTCTGTGTATCAGTGCTGTAATGGCCATTCTTCCATGCCTTTCCCTTCCTGGGAATACTGTGGCAAACCTGAAGCCTCTGGCAAGCCTGTCCCCACCAAGCAAGGCTAAACAAAAACAGAGAGCTGCTTCCATTGAGCAAAGCAGAATCACCAACCTCAAACACTCACTCAATTCTGTCTGATAATTCATCCACCTTCTGTTGATAAGACTATTCCATCATCTTCCAACTCCCAAGTAGTTGTTCATTTCCACATGTAGAACAGTTTCGCTGATATTTTTCTCACCCTAGACTATCCGGCTCCACACAGAGGAGCTCATCTGCTCACCAAAAATACTACCAAATTACATTCATCTATTTTCAGTTTCTTCCCAAAAGGAATTGTGTGGTGTCTTGAAAGTAACCCCTTTTCTCTCATTATGCATGGAGGAAAAACAGATGTAGCAATTTAGGGTTTCATAAGTTTCTGACTAATGTAAAGAAAATATTTTCTCAGCTTGTACACAGTCTCAAAATGAGAATGAATACTCCGTATGATACAGTGTATCTGTGGGATCAGTGTTCCTTTGACAAAAGATATGTTTAAAAAGAACAGTGAAACTTAGATGTTCAGGCCCTATAGATCTCATTACTTCATAATCACATTGAGAAAACCAATACTTATTATATGTAAATACATAATTTATGTTAAAAATTATGTCACTCCTACACTTAGCTTAAAAACCAATTTTTAGATTTAAACATTATATTTTCTTCTCTTTCCCATCAAAACTGTTTGAGGATTTTGGTTTAAACATCTCTTTTTTTCTAACTCCCCATACTTTGTTAAGGCATTAATTACTATTATTACTAATATAAATAATGTAAATGACATTTTAAAAGATAATGACATTTAATCTTCTAAAATAGATTTATCATCTATTAAAGATACTAGTACCAAATTAATGATAAAATAGACTTATTTTATGGATACAATTAATTTATTGGTGACAATGTAACTGACCAACTTTACAAACTAGAAATCAGTGAACCATTATATGATCAGAACTACTTTTGCTGCCAGTTACATATTTGTACTTTGAACTACCTCTAGCAAATAAGGATAGTATATTGGCTAACATAACCAAGGTAAGGACAGAGTTGTAACAAGGACTCAGGGATAAGTATCCCCCTCTTTACCATGCTTCTGTTTTTCTGCTGACTTCTCCCATAACAGCTGCACACAATGTTACTGGCAGCCTTCACACTTAAATTTTCTAATATCTGAAACCGAAGAGGAAGTAAAAGTTCTTTCATATTGTCTCAAGTTAACAAATCCCAGGGAAAGATTCTTATTGGTTCTGCCTGAGTCAGTGCTGACTCTATTAGTAATAATCACCATGAAGAGGGTTTCTGAATCTCTAAGAAGATGGCAGCTTTCTTTGGAGCCACGTAGTTAATATTGGGATGAGGAAATTGCTGGAACAAATTGGTGGGAATGTGGTGTGCATTTGGTGAATTGTTGTACTGGACAGACAAAACAACAGATGTTTTCTAACAACTCTTTGTTTTATATCTTCCTGCTTCCTAATTAGAGACCATTGTCCTAGAAGCTTAATTGTATTTATCTTGTTATTTATTTATTTTTGTAGCACAACAAAAGGGCATCCGAAATTTGAAGGTGGCAAACACAATAGTTTATTCCCAAAGTTATACAGAGAAGAAAACTCAGGTTAGTTCTGAAAAAAAATGCTTCACTTGGAGCAACTTTAGGGGGTTATAAACCTTCCCAAAGACAAGTAACTTTGTGATGATAAATACACTGGTATCATAGAAATTAAAAACAAAGATTTGGCTGTCAGGAGTTTTCCATGTGCCCAAAAAACTAGAAAACAAAAATAGTAGCATAAGCAAACCTGTCTTACAAAATAATACAAATAAATATATTGGAATATATTGGCTAGGTTAAAAAAAAAGTCATCTTTCAATTCTTTTGAACAAACAGCATGATTTTCTTTTCTAGTTTGAACATATAACTGTTTTCTTTTCAACAGTTAATATTTTTCTTCTGTTCCCAAATTGTGTAAACTAGATGTGTAAGGCCCTTGATGTAGGTAGGCATTTAGGAAGCTATAAAAATAATGAAATAAATCAACAAAGAACCCATAAGTTTCTTTATTTTGAAAATTATAAAAATCTATTATTTTAGCATCGATTTCATTAATTATGTTATTTTTATTTTTCTCAAAATGAGTATAAAGTTGCATAATGTAGAAATGATATATGTGTAGAAAGCATACAGTGTGATCCATTACTCTATAAGGTCCATGATGGAAAGTGTTTGGATCTGTCTTATTTCTTTATCTCTTATGCCCAGGGAAGTACCTGGCTCATAGTATTTGTGCAAGTGATTATTTTTAAATAAATTAACTAATCATTGTCATATTGTAAGTATAGAATATTTTCTTTTGATATATCTTAAAATCCTGCTATTAAGATTGTGAAATTCAGGTCTGGCTCAAGTTAAAATTTTAAATACTGAAAAAAAGGGAGGTGATGGAATTTAATCATACTTTCATATCAATTTCAGAAAATCCTGGGGCAAAAAGGCCAAAGTTACATTTAATTAAATGGAAGGAGCACCCTGTACCTTTCTGTCATGAAAAACATAGCTGATTATATGAATTAATTATATTAGATTCAATGAGAAAATTTCTTAATTTTTCATTAATTTGAGAAAAATTCTTAATTTTTAAGATTACATATTTGCCAGAACTTAGAGAAATCATATATTAGAACATGACATATATTTATTTATTTCCAAAACAAGCAAGCCACCATGTTGGAGAAACTTTTGTGGAGCCACTCAGGCTGTTTTGTGCCTTTGAGCTGACAAAGAAAATTACCTTTGTCAGTGAATGTCATCCATTCTAGAAGTCCTGATATGTTTTTCACTATTTTAAAGCGAGTCTTGAAAGAATTTGCAGCTGTGTCATTTGCGTTCTGAATGCAACTGGACAAAAATATAGATGTCCCTTAGTGAAGCCAACTCCCAGTTTGCACCTATCATGTGCACACTGTTGCCATCTAAGAAGAATTTGTGTTTTGGGAGCTCATTTTGGAGACTGGAAATGATGTCAGTGTCTTTGAAATGGCAAAAAGTTTCTTTGCCAGGGAAAGCGTCCACTGGAAGACAAATCTTGGTGTTCTCTGAACAGGTGGAGCACCTGTGATGCTTGGCAACACATCTGGTTTGGCTGCTTTCTTGAAGGAAGGCACTCCACATGTCATAATGACTCACTGCCTTCTACACTGGCATGCAATTTCATAGGAAATGGTGCCAGCAATTCTGAATGAAGCTTCGTCCACCACCATGGAAAGAGCAAGCAACTTTATCAAAGCCAAGGATTTAAATCACTCTTTTCAGTATGTTTTGTCAAGGGATGGAGGCAGAATATGAACTTCTTTACTACACGTTCCAAAAGCAAGGCTTCAAGTGCTCGATTACATTTTGGAAAACGGTTTTACCTTTTTATTCCCCACTTCTTTTTGCTCTTTCTTTTACATCTTGGAGGGAGATTAGTGGAAGATGAAGTGAATTAGAGGAAAATTCACTCAAAACTACCTAACAAGGATGAGTTCATTTGTACTTTGGCTAAAGGAAGGATATTTTTGACAATATAAATGAGGTCATTAATTTAAAACAAAGCTTTGAATTACAAATGCTGTAAAAAACAAAACAAATATACCACCCGTACCTCAAACCAACACCACAATAAACAATGAACTATTGCATCCAAATTACAGGTTTTGAACCAAAAACTAAAATTAGGCAACTATTGCAAATTTGAAAATGCCAAAAACAAAACGTGTTCTTAGTCGTGTTGAGCGTGATAGAGCTTTGCCAAATTATCTGTGGGAAAAATATCTACAGACCACAGTAAAAAACAGAGAATCTTTTCCAGCATTACTTCTGCTCAAACAATTTAAATATTGAAATCTGGAGTTGTAATTATTTTCTGGGATCCTCTTATTGCTGGTGAAGAGAACAACATTGTGGTAGACTTTGACCTAAATGACTTGACTTCAGGACAAATGACTGGCTATGTCAAGATTTCAAGTTAAGGAGTTACAGATAATTCAATTATTACTTGACAATGTATATGTAGATGGTATGATTGCTACTTTTACGTGTCAATGTAACTGTTTAAGGGATACTTAGATAGCTCACAATTCATTATATCTGGGTATCTGTGAGGGCTTTTCCACAGGAGACTGGCATGTGAGTCTGTGGACTGAGTTGGAGAAGATCTGCTCTCAGTCTGGGTGGGCACCATCCAATCAGCCCAGATACAACAAAAAGGCAGAGAAAAGGAGAATTATCTCTCTCTCTCTCTCTCTCTCTCTCTCTGTGTGTGTGTGTGTGTGTGTGTGTGTGTGTGTGTGTGTCCTAAAGCTGGGAAACCCTTCTTCTCCTGCCCTTAGATACCAGAACCCCATGCTCCTTTGGATGATGGAACTTGTACCAACAGCCTCTGGGTTCTCAGGCTTTCAGCCTAGGACTGAGAATTGCACCATCTGCTTCCCTGGTTCTGAGGCTTTGGAATTTGGACTGAGCTACACTACTGGCATCCCAGGTTTTCCAGATCTCAGATGGCCTGTCATGGGGCTTCTCAGCCTTCATAATCATGAGGGCTAATTCCGCTAATTAATTCCCTATCATATATCTTTATATATATACTCTTGGTTCTCTGTCTGTAGAGAACTCTGACTAACACACCTTGCAAAACCATTTGTGAAAATATTGTCTCCACTAATATGTCTTTTTAAATAAGGTTATTAGTACATAAAGTCACAGAAACAAACCATAAGAAATCAAAATGAGATGTTAAAGATAACATGCATGGGGTTTTTAAAAGCTGAATAATAGCTTCTTGCTGACATTTTCTTTGGGGCAGATTTTATTTTGTCATATCTACAGCATTTTAATCCATTTTAATTTTTAGTAATTGGCCTTTAACTATATTTATAAATAGATAAAAGCAAGAAGGACAAAAATCTTTGTAAAGATTTTTTTTTCGTGCTATGTCTTTACCACTTGGCAATTGAATAGTTTGGTACACAGTTATTAAGATATGATTTATACACTTACTTGGATAGTTTGGTACAACAGTTATTAAGATATGATTTATAAACTTACTTGAATAGTTTGGTACAACAGCTATTAAGATATGATTTATAAACTTAGCTAAGGACTGCAGAATGAACAGCAGTTTGGACCATTCACTTTTTCAGAAAGCTTTATTTCTCATTATCCATGGAAGCTTGGAGACAATCCAAACGTCTTTGCACATTTGTATAACCCTGCCATGCCCCTCTTGATCTCAGACAGATGACTTTGATTTTTTTCCTTCACAGAGGGAGGTTTCCTTAACTTCTACCACCAAATCTGTGAACAAATATGCACCTGTAGATATACTCTTTCTTCTCTCTCTTCAGTTACAATTAATTGGCACAAATGACAAGAATGCAAAGAAGGCAGTACTCTAGCTTTAACCATGCTAGTGATGACACCGACGGGATTGCAGATCACCAAACACAACTGTCCCTAAAAGCCTGAGTATGGCTGAGCTATCCTACCAGCTGAGTCTCTTTACTCTGGGACTGTTGAGGAAGAAAAAAATGAAACTTCTTTGTACTCTTAGTCAAGCTATTACAGGGTCCCTTTGTTATAGCAATTTAGCATCTATTCTTACTAATTCACAAAGGTTCTGCCACTCTTTTTGTACTGTCTCATTTACTGCTGAGGCTTCAATTATTTTCAAATGCTACTAATTTTGGTGTCTCTCTCCAAGGCCCAGAGCTGCATATCTTTTCCTCCATTTCTTAAGTATACCTTTTATCTTGGAATCATTTTAGATTTACAAAAATCATTATAAAGATATTGCAGAGAGTCACCATCTGTCCTTTACCCAATTTCCCATAATGCTAATATCTTACAGAACCGTGATGCATTAGTCAAAATTGAGAAATTAATATTGATACAATACTATTATCTAAATATAAAGATTCTAGGTTGCCCCATTTATTTTTTTTTTCTTCACAAATGTCCTTTCTCTGTTCCAGAATTGAATCCAGAGTCCGGCACTGCATTTTGGGTACATTTTATTTTATTTTATTTTACATTCCAGGATACATATGCAACAGTTTTGTTACATAGGTAAATGTGTGCCATGGTGGTTTGCTGCACCTATCAACCCATCACCTAGGTATTAAGACCAGCATGCATTAGGTATTTTCCTGATGCTCTTACTTACCTTGTACCCCCACTGCTGCCAACAGCCCCCAGTGTGTGTTGTTCCCCTCCCTGAGTCCATGTGTTCTCATTGTTCAACTCCCACAAACATGCGTGTTTGGTTTTCTGTTCCTGTGTTAGTTTGTCAAGGATAATGGCTTCCAGCTCCATCCATGTCCCTGAAAAGGACATGATCTCATTCTTTATTATGGGTATATACGATTCCGTGGTGTATATATACCACTTGATAGAACTGGGTTGATTCCATGTCATTGCTTTTTTGTTGTTGTTGAGACGGAGTCTTGTTCTGTTGCCAGACTGGAGTGCAGTGACACAATTTCGTCTCACTGCAACTTCTGACTCCTGAGTTCAAGTGATTATCCTGCCTCAGCCCCTTGAGTAGCTGGGATTACAGATGCGCGACACCACACCCAGCTAATTTTTGTGTTTTTAGTAGGGACAGGGGTTTCACCATGCTGGCCAGGCTGGTCTCGAACTCCTGACCTCAGGTGATCCACCTGCCTCGGCCTCCCAAAGTGCTGGGATTACAGGCATGAGCCACCACATCTGGCTGAGTCCATGTCATTGCTATCGTGAATAGCAGAACTGCATATCTTTTTTTTTCTTCTTCTTCTTCAGAAGAGCTGCATATCTTAATATCCCACTGGATATTTGGATAGCCAATAGAAATAAACATTCAACAAGCCCAAAACTTTTACATTTATTTCTTCTTAAACTTTTCTTTCTTCTCTGGCGTGTATATGAATTAGTGGGCATCCAGTGGCTTAGCATAGAAATCTTAGAGTAGCTTCCAACTTTCCTCTCTCATCCTTCTTACATTCAAATAAATAAAAAATTATATCTATTTTACAAAAATCTTACAAATCCAATCACTTGTCTTTATGTTCCTTGCCAAGAATACAAGGGACAGTCATGTTTTCTTGTGCTGCCACAACTGGCTTATTGCTGCGTTCTCTCATTCAGTTTTGATCCTCTAGTCCATGTTCCATAGCACTTAAATTGAGCTTTCTAGAATGCAAATCTCACTCTACTTAAAATTCTGTGAAGACTCTTTGGTGTTTTTTAATAGATAATATTTTAATGGGATTTACAAGGTCCTGAATGAGGCCCCTGTCCTCCTTTCCAATTACATATATTGTTCTTGTCTTGATCATATACCATATTTTAGCTTTTCTGAGCTTTCTCTTGCAACCACATCTTCAAATGATCTATTATCAATTCTAAAATTAAATTTCTCCTTCATCAACTGGTTATTGCCTACTTTTGCTTCACGTCTTAACTTAGAGCCGATTTCTCTAGAAAACCTTTCCTGATTCTTTCAAGCATGGGTTAGATGCTCCTCTTATATGAGAGCACACTGTTCTCCCAGGAAATAGCACCAGTCATGCTGGATTATAATGTCTCTTTACTGTATCATCTTTCACGTGGAAGGGACAAGGTTTACCTTATTTATTTTCATATGTCTCATATTGTGCCATTCCCATGTCTATTACAGTGACTAGTAAATAAAAATAAATTGTGCTCATTATTTGCTTGAATTTGTTTTAACACACTTCCTTGGGAAGAGTCTGTAGCTTACATTAAAGTCTCAGAAAAGTCCATGGTCTCCAAATATCCAAGCACACTTTCATGCTTGCATTATGCTAGCTGTCAAAACATCATAAGTTACAGTCATTCAGATTCTGAGATCTCTTTATTCCCAAATATCTGTACAAATGACACATTAAGATAAATACAAATGGCTATCCCTTTCACATCAATACAAGCAAATATACAATATTACTCTCTTTTCAGCACACATATGATGCGTGTGCACACATCTACCCCCCCACGCACACCTTTTTGGAACCACTTTTTGTGTTATAGCTATGGACATGGTAGTTGACATGAAAAATCTGAAGGCTTTCAAAAATTCATGGTTCAAAAGCAAAAGAGAAAAATAACTATGAATATCAAAAATAACTTGATGAATTTGGCTTTGGGACAAAATAGGACTGGGTTGATTTATTTTTTTTTTTACTTTTTATTTTGCCAGAGAAACGCAATAATTTGCAAAAATAATACAGAAAGGTTTCATTTACCTATAACCCAGCTTCCACAATGGTAACTTTTTACATAACTGAATTATCAAACCAGGCTATGAGTTACTTGTTTTTAGTATTCCTGATGGAAAATATTCTTTCTCATGACTGAGACTCTTATTTACACTATGTAAAACTATCTAAAATTGACCAATTCAAAAATAATTTGGATTATATTCATTGAGCTCTTAATGTTTGTCACAGAGTATATTTAGTATTTCAAACTCTTCAAATTAATCCTGTGGGTAGATACTAATATTACCTTAATTTATAGATGATGAAACTGAGGCGTGAAGATAAGTTGGGTAACGTGCTTAGGATCCCATGTGTAGTAAGTGTCAGGGCCGGGTTTATGAATGCAGTTCTCAGCAGGCTACACCACCACACTTGAATAATAACTCACTTCGAAAAATGCTTTCCATGTCTGGAAGAGTTAAGAACTGACCGACCAGCTCTCATTATGAATTAAATTGCTTACACGCTTGCTTGCATTCTTCTAAAACCTATCTGAAGACTATCTCCCCTGAGAAAAGAAAGGAAGTCGGGGAAGAAAAAAACAAAGAGATGATCACATTGAGCCCGACCGGATGGAAGGTCAGAGGCACTAGCAGACAAAGCATTGGGAGTAAATTGTTTCCATGGTACCTGTGAATGAGGTTCATGACGAAAGACAGGAAAGTGGGAGAATACTAAAGGCCAACATCAAGTCACTCAAAATACTGCCACCAACATGTTCTGGGCCCAGGAAGAAGAATTCAAATCTCTTCATCATGTTTTCTCTTGCATTGCAGTTCCTCCTAATCCTAGGATCTAGACTCAAGGCATTCTATTAGCACTTTAATAATTCATTTCTGATTTTATGGGTCAATTTTAATACTGATTATTCTGGTCTTTTAGGTTTTTAGACATGAAACATAAATATCCTGGAAAGTCAAGCATTATGCATTACCTTGACAAAATTCTCAAATTATGTTTCAAGTTTTTATGTCTGATTATTTCACAGTGAGTCTGACCCACATCCTAGCCCACAACCTGTACCCCCATACTTTGTACCTTCTGCTACCATAAAGTGAGATTATTTAGATTTATTTGATATTTTCTCTAAGTGTAGAAACAGCCATCACATTTCTTTTCTATGAAGATACATTTTGAAATACTAACAAATGACTTCTGCATCACTTTGGGGTTCAAACTGCACACATGGTGGGTATTGCCTGTACTCTCTGGTTTAACTGTAAACACCTTACCCTTTAAACATCTTCTCTATACAGTGGCTCCTGGCAAGGAAATCTCCATTGTCTCATTTTTAGGATAGTTTGGAGTGTACATCACAAGGTAAACTCCTCCTTCCTCTTGTTCTTGGCAGATGTCTTAATTAATCTTTCATTTATATTAATGAAAAGTTAGGCTGCACCCACCTCTTTAAAAAAATCTTCGCTAAAGTTAATAACCTTAGAGAGTTTGCAAAGCTGGTATGGAATTTACAGAACAAAGCTGTGAAGAGCCACAGGCCTTCTCTAATAAAGACACCTCTTGCTTCTACTGCATAGTTTTGCTTACACAGCTTTAAAGACGTTCTCTGTCTTGAGGCTACAAAGCCCATTCAAATGCCCTATTTTTCTTATAATTGCTTCTCTGCCACAGGCTTCTTATCACCATCTCTCTCTTTTCCCTTACTCTCTCTCTCTCATTCTCTCTCTCTTTGTCACACACACACATACGCATGCACACACGCGTGCACACACACACCTCTCCCCTTACAGTATTTACCTCCACCCCAACATGTCCATCTGCCTCAGGATATAGAAAACACTGCTCCTTAAAAAGCCGGCAGAACTGTATATGTCTGAACCTTCGTGCAACATTTATAGACTGTCAGTTTCTCTTTCTCCTTTCTTTGTGTTCTGTGATATTCGGCACTTTCTGTAAAGAATGTAATGAAAAAAAAAAAAGAAAAAGAAAATCAAAAGCGGTGCTTATCTCCAGTGACATGTCCAAACAGGCACTCTGGCCCTTTCTAATATGCTCATCTAATTTGCTCCTGAGCCCAGGCATGGAAGAAAAGCATCTTGAGGAAGTTTTCTTCCACGGGCTGAGCCATCTGCTAATGCGGGCCTGTGCCAGTAATTTACAAGTAATGGTTTACAGCTGTGAACCCTGGCTTCTGAGCTGTTTTGGTCATTTAGTAATTACAACAGTTTCATTAACATTTAAAGGGAATAGTCTGCTCAATATCAATTAGGGACTATCTGCAACTGTGTAGCTCCATTTTCATATTTGCATTTGACATTTAATATTCTGCACACATAAATTCTTGGTCTTGGAAATGCATTGCCACAGAAGGTCAAAATTAATCCAGAGCCCATTTCTACCTAGCTCTACTAAGCTTTAGGAAATATTTCTGCAGAGAGCGGTAACATAAAAGGTTATTTTGAGACAGTTTTATACAGCTGAACATTTAAGTACTTTTTCTTACCACTAAAGTTAAGGTTAAAGAGTTCTCCTCAATTCTTGTTATATCTCCTGTATTCTGGGGAAATTCCAAACTTATCTGATTCAGATTTGCATAGTATTAAGCAGAAAGATGACATCTATTACTTGAAAATCTTACATACTGCAGTGGTGCTTTAATGTTTGAGGGTATGGGGAGATGCTATGGGTTTCAACACTTAATAAATAGAACTAAACTATGACCAAAAAAATTCTTCCTAAAATCATTTACATCTGGATATAGGTCTTGATCTCTAATTAAATTGCTGAACAAAGTGGTAGTTATGCTAGGGCTTATCTCAGAAGAAACAAAAGCCCAATGATCATTTGAATTTCATGTGGCTGAGAATGGTCCCAGAATTTGATCCCTGCTGGTAAGTGATCTTGGAAAAGGACAGAGTGAGAAAGAAGGAGCAAATTTTAAGTGAGCTAAAGGCCTTTAGGGATGTTAGAAGTCAGAAGCTCCCATCAGGATAGAGAGGAGTGTTTTGAGATTATTTAGGACTAGATTGTAGAGGATATCAGTAAAAATGCCTTGAGTGGCAGAAGCTAAAATCAGTTTGAGCTAAAGTACTGGGGCTTCTTTAGACTCCTGGTTTCCAGGATCTGACTGTGATAAGAGGTGAATCATATAGCATGTACCATTTCTAAGAGTCAGAGGTAGGAAAGAGCCCACTAAAAGAGGAAAGACTGAAAGAAGATTGATGAAGAGGATATTGAAAGAGACTCCCCTTCATCAGTGTGATTCTATTCCATGCAGATATGAAACCAGGACTTCTAATGTGTCAGAGTCTACACCTTGAGATGCTTTAACAGCTCTCATTTGCTTGATTTTTAAACCTTTTCACAATGTTGTGCTACTCAAACAGATAGAGCGACTTTAGAAACAAGGGTAAAGTGAAAATCAGGGAAAAAGAATCTGTATGTCCTAGGGCCTTGATGTTTGGAAAGAAGTCACGCTTCTTGTCCTGCATACCAGGGTCCGACCCGCAATCACCACTTCCACCGCTCCCTAGGCCTCAGCAAAGCATTTGTAAAGAGCTGGAAAGGAGTGGTGTCAGCCAGTTGAGAAATATCCTAGTCAGAACATTTAGATTATCTGGAATAATTATAATATGCAGTGCATGTAATCTACTAAAAATAAGGTGTATTTTATAAAATACATCATTCAGTGTCAGTTTTATTCAAGATACGCAAATGACATTGTTTCACATGATCCTGGGCTTCTCCAGAACTTACTTACAATGATGTCCTAGTGCTTATCAGACCGATCCAGAAGGCTTGTTCTAGCCTGTCAAACTCTTTATGATTAGCTTCATATCACTGGGCTTAGCGGGTTTATGCACTTAAAACTTTTCTCCCCAATTAGAGTATTATCTTCCAGAAGGTAAAGTCAGAATCTTCTACCTGCATACTCGCCAGCTAGGACCTAGGAAATTATAACTAGCTTTCAAAATGTGATCAGGTGGCAAAAGCAAGGAATTTTGACCAGGGAAACAAATTAAAACATATAAATTGAGGCAATCTAGTGTCTAAGACTGGAGCTCAGGAGTATGACTTTCATTTCTAAAAAATCTAGAGTATGGAATGCTGCAGAGTCCTGGATATAGGAATTGGGGAACCAGGTTCCTAGGTAAACAGGAAGCTTGGAACCAGAAGGTGGGACCAAATGACCCCATTTGCCAGTTTGTCAGACTAGCGACTTACACCATTGGCTCATGCTTATGGAAAGGGGTACTTAGTGTTTCTTTGGGGACTACAGGCATTTGAATGTTCAGCAAGTGGTTGAAACCAGAGCCCACATATGATACTAAGAGATGTTTTCAAACAAGAAGAAATAGAAGGATTCAAGGACAAGTGGGCAATAAATATCACATCAAAAGACTCCATTGAGACCCTTGGTAACCAGGAGGTGGGCCCCAATACCTTTAGCAAGGCAAGAATAGGTAATAGATAGAAGCAGTGGGGGAGTTTATGACAAAAAGGCCCTACAGAAGCTAATAAAGAACCAATTCAGAAGTCTGAGTTGTGAAGGGAAGAGGAAGCTCTGAGATCCAGGAAGTGCAATATTAAGTTATCTCTGGAATAACAATGAGATTGTTTCTGAGTTCATAAGAAATGATTCATGAAGTTTTTGTGTCTCATGTTAAGATGGGTCCACATCTTGAGACAGAGCCTAATTTATAGGGTAGTGCCTTTGGCCATGCTAGAAGGAGACCCAAAATCATTTTAATCATTGTATGATTGATCAAATTGCAATCTTAATTAACAAAACACAATTTTAAAATTACATGACATATGTGAACTTTCATTTTCTCTTTATATTAGTCAGGGAAACTGGGTAATATATATGTATAAATATGTCAATAATGTAACTCAATAGTGACTGTCTTATTCATGTGTAGTCTAGCCATTACTCAGTGTGGTCATATTCAAGGGCCTGGCTCTTTCCAGCTTTGACTCCACTCTCCTCTGCATTCAAGCACTGGGTGGGAAGAGAAAAGAGTTAGTGAGTGCCTTTGGGTCAGGCCAGGAATCTTTCAGAACTCAGGACCCTGACCATAGCAAGTCAAGGCTGAAAAATGTAGTCTCTCTGTGCACACAAGAGGAAGAAAGATGGGTTTAGTAAATGACTAACATACTCTTTCTTGAAATTATGGAACACAACTTGACTAAAGAGTGAAAGAGAGAAGGAAGAAACATGCACTGTATTTTACAAATTTTACGTCAGGTCATCCCCCAGAGAATTACCTATTGTAATCCCTTATTTCTAAATGGGGAGACTGAAGCTCTGAGAGTTAAGTAGCTTTACACTATACGGGTAGTAATTGTAGAGCTGAGGTTGAACCCAAGTCTTTCTGTTTTTTAAGAATCTATTAAAAGTCTTTGATGAGTCTTATTATGACATAATAAGAGGAAAAATCAGATTCAAACAAACTTGACTCCATAACGTGCATTTGCGACTCAGTTATTTGTGTTTCTGAATTAGTAATTTCACTGAAGCTGTGTCCTCAACTGTAAAATGCAAGTCATAATATTTGCAGATTGTGTGATGTTCAAACAAATAATATACTGTTTCTAACATTTTCCTGAATATTGAAATTACCTGGAATGCTTAAAAGAGGTACAGATACCTCAACAGTTTCTTTCAAATTCTGATAGAATGGGTCTGGATTAAAGCCTGGGAAACTGTAATTTTAGCGAATGGCCTGAGATAGCTTTAGACACAATGAGCTAATGTACACACACTAGCACATCATTATCACCTAAGTTAGAGTTTAATGGCTGTTTTGTTATTATTGAAGTTGCCAGCCTTGTTACTTATATTTCCAAATGATATCTGCTCTGGAAGTCCCCATCTCTACTCACTCCATACCGGTTAATCTACACTTTATGTTACATCCCCTGGAGCAGCTTATTATCTACATTTTACTCAGAGGATATTGAGTTGAGTTTTGAACTTCAGGTGAATTTTAGAACTCACTCTGAGCTCTTAGTTGCAAGCATCAGAAACCAGGTCTGGCTAAGTAAAAAATATTTATTACTGGATAATGGGTAATTCAGAATCTCTTGGAGGGGACTAGGGAAGCAGGAATTTGTCCCATACTTCTCACATCAGTCCTGTGAAGACTCTAATGTTTTTATGTTGCTGGGACCAAAAACCACCCCTCATTGCTGATCCCCCCAAGACTGGATGCCAGTTCCTGTTGATCCCTTATGCTCTCCATCCCTGTGTCACTTGCATGTGTCTAAGCTACAAGGGAAACAACACATAAAGTGTGGAATTTCCCAACAAGGAAAGGGATTCAGAAGCCAGGTGATAAAAAGACTGAGAGTTGTTGCCACACCTCCTCCTCAGATGCCTACTGAGCCTGGAGGCAGAGTGAGGGGTACCCTAGAATTATAGACAGAGAAGCACTGATGAAGATAAACAGCAGGAAATGTGTATTGAGAACTCAACGTGAGTGCCAATACCATAGATATTCAATATTTGTTTGCTGAAAAATTTTTGTAAGTGGATAACTAAAGGAAGGAAGGAAGAAAAGAGGGGAAAGAAAAAAAAGGAAAGAAGAAAGATGTCTTCTACAGTTGCCTTGTGACTTACGTTCTCCATTAACATAATCTCAGAGGAACTAGATTTTTGCCTTGCAACTAATTCTTCAGTAAATACTACTGTTGCTATTTACTGATCCCTGATCTTCCTGAGGACCAACCAACCCTAATTTCTCCCTGACAGGACTCCTGACAGTAATACTATAGCTCCCTTATGCTGTCCCTGGCTGAAATACACTTTGATACTATTTCCTCCTAACCCTAGGAACATGGCTTCCTCTTAAGCTTTTTACTCAAAGACTGAGGCTGATCCATAGTTTCACTCATCTATACTTACTCTCTAACCTAATGGGAGGTTTTAATCCTCCCATTGTTGCCTTTAGCTGAGGGTTCTGAAAACTGTGTTACATTATATTTAAAATCTCTGGTGTCAATGGTCTGGCAATAAAGTGAGACATTAAAACATATCTATTTCACCCCCAAAAAGATATTGCTGTATTTTGTATTTTCATGTTTTTTTTAAGCCGAATTTTCTCTCACAGATGGATTTAAAAGTATGCTTTAAGCTTACAGTAATGCCAGTGATGTTGATATAGTTTAAATATGTGTCCTGCCCAAATTTCATGTTGAAATGTAATCCCCAGTGTTGGTTGAAGATGCAACCTGATGGAGGTGTTTGGATCGGGGGGACAGAACTCATGAATGGTTTGCGCCATCCCCTTGGTGATAAGCTCTCTCTCTCTCTCTCTGAGTTTGTATCAGATCTGGTCACTTAAAAATGTGTGATACTTTCCCCCACATTTTTTCTCTGTCTTGCCTGCTTTTGCCATGTGACATGGTTGCTCTCCCTTCACCTTCCACCATGATTTTAAGATTTCTGGTGTCTCCCTAGAAACTGAGCAGGTGCTAGCATCATGCTTCCTATATAGCCTGCAGATCCATGAGCTAATAAAACCTCTTTTCTTTGGAAATTACCCAGTCTCAGGTATTTCTTTATAGCTATTCAAGAACAGTCTAATACAGGTATTAAACAGTTATCAAAATTTTGAGCTATGTTTGAAAGTAAATCAAGAGTAAAATTAGAGGAAAGTATACCTTTATTCAGACCTTCAAAAAGAACACAGCCAGATTGCTATCCTGGAATAAAAATGATTCATCTAGGGAGTCAGCTGAGCAAATAATGATGAAAGGGTTATTTATCTAAGAATGTTAGTCCACAAGAAAGACTGAGCATCCCGTTATTTTTTCATTTCAATTTTTCCAGCTTTTCTAATTGTAAAGAGTGATGGCAATTCAAAAATGCCCAAACTCAAGCCAATTACCTTGGGGAAAAAAATATCTAAAAATCAGATGACATATTGTAAATCTTATAATCTAAATTGAAAATACAGCCTAAATACTGTTAATTTTCAATTTCTAGTGATCTCTTCAGTGTGAGTAAAAGTTATACAAATTATGTGAATTGGAAGATTTATGTAGATACTTTTATTACCTGAAAGTTGTACTTTAATTATCATTCTCTTTGGAGTAAAGTTTTCTGAAAGGACTGTTTTTCCCTTTATCACAATAAAAAGTATATTAACAGACCTAAAAGATAGCCTAATTTTTAATATCTCTGATGTGTTAACATGTCAGCATTTACTGGGAATTTTATTTTGAGGTGTTCAATTCTTGGACGTTCCAGATTAATGCTATTTTCTATTTGTGTTATTTGACTTAGCTTCATCCTCTCTATAGTCTTTTTATTTAATTAGTTGTACCTATTCATTTAAAAAGTAGTATCAGGAATCTGGGAAGATAGTGGAGCAGACGGTATTAGGAATCTGTCTGTACACCTAGACAACAATTTAACTGACAGAATCTGTTTGATGTAACTATTTTGGAACTCCAGTCTACTGAAGGCTTGCAACTTCAAGGGAAAATTTCAGGGGAGTACCTGAGCAGTACGTTGTAGCTAATTTTGGACAATTTTAGGTATTAAAACGGTAGTACTTAACCATCTTCCACCCCTCAGCCCCTTGGCAAGTAGCTATGAATGTGTTCCTGAAGCAGCTTGCACACAGCTTATAGGAGCAAGGGGTGGACAAAAGGGATGCTGTCTTTATAATATCAGAATTCTGTGCTCTGATCACTGACTGTTGCTTCTGACAACACAAAAACAAATAGGTAACAGCCATTGTTGCACCGACCCCTATTCTTGCCAGCCCCTTCCTGTCTGGTTAAAGTGATTTCTAGGAGATTTAAAGGGCTAACATATTTTTTTTCTCCTTTATTTTTCTCTTTCCCTTTTTTAACAGCCAGACACTGAATAGTAGGAAAATCAAAGTTGACTGGCTATACAGGGAAATTAGAAAACTACTGCACATGCCTATGTAGGGTGCAGGCTCACAAAATACCCAAGAAGACTTGTTTACATCTCAAGCTAGTGCTTGGCACAGGGAAAGCCTAAAATGGTCAAATAAACACAAACAAAAAACAAAAACAAAAAAACAGCAAGCCCTAAGAAGGAGGAGAATCTGATCTCCAGAATTCACAGGTTATTAGATTCAAATGTCAGGTTTCAATTTTAAAAAATCACACACAAAAAAAGCAAGAAACCGCAAATATGACACATTTAAAGAGAAAAACAAATAATAATCCAACAGAAGCTGCCCCTGAAAAAGGCCTGATAATAAATCTACTAGACAAAGACTTCAAAACAATTGTCTTAAAGATGCTTAAATAGCTGAAGAAATATGTGGGAAAAGTCAAGAATATATAAACAAAATAGCAATATCAATAAAGAGATAGAAAACCTTAAGAAACTAAAGAAAAATTTTAGAACTGAAAACTGCAGATTTGAGCAAGGAGAAGAATCAGTGAACTTAAAAACAAGAAAATGGAAATTATTGAGACTTAGGAAGAGAAAGAAAGAAAACTGAGACAACCTAAACAGTCTGGGGACTTGTGGAACACCATTCAGTGAGCCAATGTATACGTACTGTACTCCCACAAGAAGAGAGAGGAAAAGATGAGAGGAAACTATTTAAAAATACATTGACCCCAAACTTCCTAAATTTTGTAAAAGACATGAATAAAAGCAGCCAAGAGGCTTAACAAACCACAAGTAGGATAAGCTCAAAGAGTGCCACCAAGACACATTACAATCTATGTGTTGAAAGCCAAAGTCAAGAAGAGTATTTTGAAAGTAGCAAGAAAGAAGTAATCTGTCACATTACAAGAAATTCTCAATGTGATTATCATCAGATTTCTCATCTGAAACTTTGGAGGCCAAAACGCAATGGACCAGCATGTTCTAAAGTGCTAACAGTAAAACTGTTCTTTAAAAGTGAGGGGGAATTTTAGGTGTTCTCAAATAAACAAAAGCTTAAGAAGTTTGTTCCAATTACAGTGTTCTACAAGAAATGCTAAAGAAACCCCTGCAGGTTGAAATGAATGAACACTAGAAAGATCTTGAAGCTGTTTGAAGGAATGAAGACCTCTGTAAAGGTAATAAATGGACAACTATGAAGCTAGTGTTATTGTAACCACGGTGTATAACTCAACATTTTTAGCATGATTTAAGAAACTAATATATTTTTAAAATACATTTATTACTCTAAAAGCTAGTATTGTTGCAACTTTGTTTTATAACAAAATTTTGCTTTCTACATAAATTGAATTAATGCATTAAAAATTATTAATTGATGTTTTTGGGCACATAAGATATAAAGTTATAATTTTGTGATGCCAACAACTAAAGGAAATGGAGATGGAGTTCTTAGAGGAGCAGAGTTTTGTATGTTATTGTGGTTAAACTGGTAAAAATTAAAATTAGCATTATAACTTTAGTATGTTAAGTGTAATCCCCAGAGTAACTACAAGGAAAATAGGTAAAAAGTATAGATAGCAAAGAAATGAGAAAGGAATTTAAATTAACTATTTCACTGCCAAAAAAATAAACCAAACACAGAAAAAGACAGTAATATAGGAAATGAGAAACAAAATCCAGAAGGTATATAGAAAAGAAGTAGTAAAATGAGAGAAACAAGTTATTTTGTGTCAGTAATCCCTTTAATAGTAAATGGATTAAATTTCCCACTCAAATTACAGAGATTGACAAAATGGAAAAAAATACATGATGCAACTATGCGTATCTATGAGAGATACACTTTTAGAGTCGAAGCACAAATAGATTTAAAGCAAAAAGATTTAAATGATATTGTACACAAATGGTCTCCAAAAGAAGGTAAGACAGCTCTACTAATATCAAAGTAGAGTTTAAGTAAGAAAACATTTTACAAAAGACAAGAAAGAACATTATGTATTCATAAAAGGCTTAGTACAGCAAGAATATAAAATAATTATAAAAATTTATGCAGCTAATATCAGATCATTAAGATACATGAAGCAAAAGTGAACAGAATTTAAAGGAGAAATAGATATTTAATAGTTGAAGGTAAATTATGTCAATAAATTGGCTACCCTAGAGAAAATGCACAAATTCCTAAAAACACAAACCTTAAGAAGACTAAATCTTTAAGAAATGGTAAATTTTCATAGACCTATAATATGTAAGAAGACTGAATCACTAATAAAAATTCTCCAAACAAAGAAAAGCCTTAGAGCTGATCACTTCACTGGTGAATTCTATCAAGCATTTGAAGAATTAACATCAATCCTTCTTAAACTTTTCCTAAAAAACTGTAGGGGATGAAAGACTTTCAAACTCCTTTTATGATACCAGCATCAACCTCATACCTATGTCAGATAAGTACATTACAAGAAAAGAAAATTACAGGCCAATGTCCCTTACAAACATTGATGCAAAATCCTCAACAAAATAGTAGCAAATCAAATTCATCAGTATATTAAGAAAATTATACACCATAGCTAGGTGAGTTATATTCCTGGAATGCAAGGATATTCACACATACATAAATCAATTAATGTAACATACTACATTAACAGAATGAAGAGAGGAAAAAACATATTACTTCAATTGACACAGGAAAAAAAGCATTTGACATAACATTATTACATGATTTAAAAAAAAAACACAATCAACTAGAAATATGAGAAAACTACCTCAATATAATAAAAGTAATATATAAAAAACCCACAGCAAACAAACATCATACTCAATGGTTAAAGATGAAATGGATTTCGTCTAAGATCAGGAGCAAGGCAAGGATACTTTTACCACTTCTATTCAACATAGTAGTGGGAGTTCTAGTCAGAGCAATTAGATAAGAAAAGGAAATAAAAGGCATTCAAATTGGAATGGGAAAAGTAAAATTATTTATTTTCATAGATGACATGATTCATATGTAGAAAATCTTTAAAATTTCAACAAAAAAGTTTGAACTAAGAAAAAAATTCAGCAAAGTAGCAAGACATAAAGTCAACATGCAAAAACTCAGTTGTATTCTTCCGACGAACAATCCAAAAAGGAAATTAAGAAAAGAATTCCATTTATAATAGCATTGAAAGAATAAAATACTTAGGAATTAATGTAACCAAGGAAGTAAAGGCCTTGTGTAATTAAAACTACAAAGCATTGTTAAAAGATACTAAAAGAGACACCAATAAATGGAAGGATATTCCATGTTTATGGGTTGGAGGACTTAATATTGTTAAGATGTCAATACTATCGAAAGTGATTTTCAGATCCAATGCAATACCTATCAAAATCTCAATGTTGTTTTTTGCAGAAATAGAAAACCTTATTGCAAAACTCATATGGTATCTCAAGGGACCCTGAGTACTCAAAAAAATCCTGAGAAAGAACAGAGGTGTAGGACTTATTTTTCCTGATTTCAAAACTTACCACAAAGCTACATTAATCAAAAAGGTATGGTACTAGCATAAAGAACAATGCATGGAATAATGGAATAGAATAAATAGTCCAGAAACAAATGCTCAAATATATGGTTAAATAATTTTTGACAAGGGTAACAAGACCATTTATTTAATGGGACTAAGTCATTTCAAGGGATGGTACAGCAATAACTGGATATCTACATGTGAAATATGAAGTTGGACAGTTACAAAATACCATATATAAAAAATAACTCAACTAACTTACACTCCCCAGAGCTTAAAGTATAATAAAAAAAGAAAAAAAAAATTAAAATTAACTCAAAATGGACCAAAGATATAAATGTAAGGCCTAAAGCTATAAAATTCTTAGAAGAAAAGTTAGGGCAAAAGATTCACAGCACTGGGTTGGCTATGATTTTGCATATGACACCAACAGCACAGAAAACAAAATAAATAGACATTTTGGACTTTATAAGAATTTTTAATAATTATGCACCACAAGAAAATATGAACAGAATAAAAAGGCAACCACAGAACGAGTGAATATTTGCATATCATATCACTGATAAGGGATTAAAATTTGTAATATACAGAGAACTGCTAAAACTCAACAAAAACAACCAACCTACTTCAAAAATGGGCAAAGAACTTTAATAGACATTTATCCCTAAAAGATATACAAATGACCAATAAGCACATGAAAAGATATTCAACATCAATAATCAACAAAGAAATGAAAATAAAATTACTGTGAGATATCACCTCACACTCATTAGGATGGCTGCTGTCATAAAAATAGAAAATAATAAGTGACAAGAATGTGGAACAATTGGAACCCTTGTGTTCTGCTGGTAAGCATGTAAAATGGTGCAGTTGCTGTGGAAAAGAGTATGCTGATTCTTCAAAAAAATAAAAATAGAATTACAATAAGATCCAACAATTCCATTTCTAAGTGTGTATCCCAAAAAATGTGAAATCAGAAACTTGAAGAGATATTTGTACACCCATGTTCATAGCAGCATTATTCACAGTGGTTTAAACATGGAAGCGACGCAAGTGGTCATCAACAGAAGGACAGATAAGCAAAATGTGGTGCTAACAGATAAGCAAAATGCATGTACATGAGAATAGTCAGCTTTACAAAGGAAGAAAATTCTGATACATGCTGCAACATGGATGAATCTCAAAGACACCATGTTAAGTGAAATAAGCCAGTCTCAAAAATTAAAATACTGTATCATTCCACATATGAAACACTAAGGGTAGCTTAAATCATGGAGACAGAAATGATGGCTGCCAGGGTCTGAAAGAAGGGAAATGGAAATTTATTGTTTAATGGACATAGAGTTTTAGTTTCGCAAGGTAGAACAAGTTTTGGATATGGATGGTGAAGAAGATTGCACAATAATGGAAATGTATCTAACACTACTAAAACATACATTTAAAAGGGTTAAGGTAGTGAATTTTAAGGTACATGTATTTACTACAGTAAAAAGCATTGGGGCAAAAATAGGAAGAAGAAAGTGATTGATGCTATTGCAAAGTAGGTTAAGTTCAGGATATTTTTCTTAAAGGAAGTTATGTCGAGGTCCTGAACAAGCAGATGGCAGAGTAAAATGAGGTAAATAGAAAGCTCGTAATAAAGACATGTTTTCAAAGATACCAGAAGATTAAGGGAAACCAGTAGTGATGATGAAACCTTCTAGGACCAATAAACCGAGGGATCCATTACCATCCTTCTGTCTAAGTGGCAAGGGGAGGAAGCAGTGACCACAGTCCAGAGACGATAGCTGGAGCTGAAGAAAACTGGAGCAAAAGTGCTGTGATCTTTGCTTAAAAAATAAATATCCAACCCAAGTCCAGGCAGACAGGGAACCAGTGGAATAGAAATACAGACTCAATCTTCTTTCTTTACTTTCCTGTCAGTGTCTTGCATTGGTCAGCCCCAACCAGAAGTTAGAAAGCAAAGGAGCTCAGTTGACACACTCCAGAGAAGCCAAACTCCTGCGGCATACAACTAGTGGAAACTGAATCTCTAGGGACAAGTAGGACATATCTAGAATGAAGGAGCCTCTAGGGACTGAAGGAACACCGTGGCCAGCAGTCTGCAAAAGCAGCCCTCAGTTCAACAGCCCATGGGAAACTGATGTGCCAGCATCTACATGAGTTTGGAAGTAGATCATTCCCCAGTCAAGCCTCAGATGAAACATAGTTCCAGCTGACACTGGGAATCTTTGTGAGACCTTGAAGCACAGGATTCAGCTAAGCTGTATCCAGACTCCTGACACACACTAAGCTAATAAGTATGTATCATTTTAGCCAAAAATAAAAGTGAAAAAAAAAAAAGAGCAGAAGGAAGGAAGGAAGGAAGGAGCTAGCATAACCAAATTATTAAAAATACATAAATTGGAATAATGGCAAAAATAACCCAATGTTTTTCTACTGTAATATAATTTCTCTTTATTTTAACATTTTAATATTTCCTTTCAATTATTTTTTCTCAGTATATTCTTTGAAAAATATTTAAACATAGTATTCACTAATGTTATATCATTGAGTTTCTTTTCAGCCATTTTCCTTTTGTCTTACTAGAAACTGTTAGAAATGATGGGCTGAAAAAGTATAATAGTAATTGTCCATCCTATTGACCCTTGGCTTATTATCTTTGAAAAAAGGTTATTTTTTAGCAAGGAGGTACAAATTTTGACTGAATTTCGACATTAATTCAGGTTGTCTTTCGTTTCCAATCATGCGTGTGGACTAAAGTTAGCCATATTTTGATATAGAGAAGATTCTGTGGGAAATTATTTTTCACCTTGCTGGGAGTTTATTTTTAGGAGGAAAGAGAACAAATATTAATATTTTATAGCTGTGCTAATCTTTAAGGATGGGTTTGATCAAGTTGTAACAAGCAACCCTCGCCCCCAAATCTCAGTGGCTTAACAAGATAAAATTGTGGTTTTCCATCACTCAAAGTCCTCTGTGAGTCCAGGGCGGCAACGCTCAACAGATGACTGGGGCCCCTGCAATCTTTTGTCCCCAGTATCTCAATACAAGGCCTCTTCCACAATCAACATCAAAGAGGAGAAAAGAGATGGAGAGTCAACACTGGCAATTAAATACTACAGGTTGAAGTATTCACTTTTTCCGTTATTTAAATAAACAAAGCAAGTCCCATGGCCAAGCCTGACTGCAAGGGGAGGGATGCCCAGAATGGAAGGAGTTCTGGAAATACTGTTAAGCAGCTGTAACACTGACCAGTTTGCCATGGATATTTATGGATTTCTATTGTTATCAATATATTTTTAGATTCTGGTGCCTTTATTATTTTTTTGAAATCTCATATAAATCCGGGGTTTTGATTTTATTTCTTTAATGTGAAGATACAGATTTTTTCCATTTGTGGAGTTGTGTTATTAGTGCGGGAAAGGAAATGAACACTTGATATATTTCTCATAGAATCAATGGAAATGACTAAATATTTTCTGATGGTTTTGAGAGTTAACAGTCACTTTCACCCTCATCAAGATCAATACTGATGACACTGTGAAGGTAATTTTTCATTAAGTAAAGTCAATAAGGATGATACAGATCTATATAAAATGGGAAGGGAAGAGTTGCTGCACATTCTTTTGAAACTTACAATACATATAAACAAGATTTATGAGAACATAGCTAATCAAAATGGCTAGATACAACATAGAACTTAAAAAATCTGCAAGGTTAAAAACATTTCTTGTGTTATTTCTTTCTGTTTTGGAAAGTTCCATTACCTTTATTCCCATAGCGTCTAGAAGCAGCATTCTTATGCCACGCTTTACCCAGGCTGTGACTAATTAAATCCAATGTGCCTGAATCTAGTGGATAACCAAAAACTGACCAGAATATCTTTTGAAAACATAAATTATTTGAGATGGCAATGGTGGTATTTGAATTTGAAACTCCTGGTAAGGAATTGTAAGTGGTGGTTAAAACAAGACTTGAAAACGTGCTGATATACAGGGCATTTCATTCATTAGAACATGGAATACATACTGTTAGATTACTATTTTACTCATTTTTAGATTCATAAGACTCTAATATACATATATGCATATATGCATATGTGTGTGTGTGTATATGCATATATATGTATATGTAAAATAGACAACGATTCACTTTGTTGTTCAGGCTGGAGTGCAGTGGGATGACCTTGGCTCACTGCAAACTCTGGCTCTCAGCCTCTAGTGATTTTCGTGCCTTAGCCTCCCAAGCAGCTGGGATTACAGGTATTACAGGTGTACACCGCTATGCCCAGATAATTTTTGTATATTTTGTAGAGACAGGGTTTTGCTACGTGGCCAGGCTGGTCTCGAACTCCTGACTTCAAGTGATCCACCTGCCTCTGCCTCCCAATGTGTTGGTATTACAGGCCTGTGCCACTGTGCTTGGCCCTCGATGATATTTTTTAAAGGCTCTATTGTTAATTACTGTTTTATGTGAACTATATTGCTTGTCACTAAATTATAAATTATAAATCAAGCATCATTTTATATTCATTTAATTTTTACTTATAAAAATGACCTTTTTAAAGGTTATCTAATGCTGATTTTTCTTTATACAATAAAATATTTTTTATAGAATGTCATAAAACTTCATGGGCCAAATCAGATTATGCATGCTTGTTGTTTTTTTAAAAAAGTAACAACTTTTTAAATCTAGCCTTTATTTTCATAGACCAGTCATTGGGTGACTGATATTTTCCTAAATTATTGCAATATTTGAACTTCTGTACTTTCAAGTTCTACAGCAGGAAAACAAAAAGAAAGTAAAACAAACTAAAAGCAGAGAACTGTTATATGGGACAGGCAGCTTTCTGAAGATCTGAGCATCTTAGAGTTCTTCAACTAAAACGAAGTATTACTTTCAAGTCTTAGTTTTCTCTTGCCTCCTCTGTTATAATGCTTAAATTCTGCCATTGGTAACTCATTCTCTTGAATATTATACATTCTAGTCTTTAAGAATCTTCTTCAAAGTTACAAAGTCCCATAAGGTATGGTGCTTCCTATAAACATTATCCCTGTAGAACTGTGGGAATGGTAAGTTTCCTACAGTAAAATTCAGTGGTAGAAACCAGCCTTGCATATCTGTCCTCCAGGATAATGAAACAATACAGAGTTATAAAGAATTATGGAAAAAGGAAGTGGGGCAAAGGAGAAAGCAGTTTTTAGGAAGTTTTATTTTATTTCTCTGCTTTTTGTTCATGCTAATTATACATATAGAAGAAAGAGTTATGTTGTTAGAAGCAGAGCTTGAAGATTGAAAGAGCTTATGTGTAGAGACAAGCTGGACTGGGGTCCTGAATTGATTCCGGCTTGATCCATAACCTTGTGAGCAGAGGAAGCCATTTTAATCTATCTATACTTTTTCCTCTTGGATGAGATGTGAACAGTAATATCTACTGTAATGGAGTAAATTCATTACATGAAGTGTCTATTCTACCACTGAGCTGCACTGCTTGCATTGTGAGTGCCCTTTGTATGCATTTACACAGATGTATTTTTAAAAACAATTGTCAAGTGTTCAGTATGTGTTAAGACCTTTGCTCAGTGCTTTATATACATTATCAAATTTGCTATGGAAACCAACCCTATAATGCAGATTATATTTATATTCTATTCTATACAAGGGGAAGCCAAAGACTTAAATGAAGTAATTTTTTTTTAGCTGCACAGCTAAAAATCCCAGAAACTGATTCCAGAACGTATAATCATAATTATCGTATGATATGGCAGCCCAACTGTGATATTTTTATAAATATAACGTATTTTGTATATGTTTACATCCTGGAAAGATTTAGTGAAAAGTGAATTGTTCACTGTGCAATGTACCCTGTCCATCTTGTATAGATGAATATGTATAAGATGGAAACAAAGAAATCTGATGGGTTCCTCTCAAGCAAACTATATAAAGATAGATCTATGGCAAACAAAATGATCACTCTGGGTGGTATAATTATCCCACTGTTGATCACAGCCTAGACAAGGATCTGAGCCTTCCTGGGACTGTTGCTGGGTGTTTCTGTACTATCTTAGAAACACTAGAAAAATGTAATAATGCAATTCTGGGCCTACCACAAATTATTAAGTGAATCACCCTAAAATTGCAAATACCAAGGCCTTGCCTCTTATGAACATCAAATGAATGTCAAGCCCATGGCTCCAGGATCTTAGAAGTATTCTACCTCTATCACTACATTGGGAGTTAGAGAAAGAAGCTGAAGCCTTTAGAGAGGGTTAGGGTGGAGGGAGAATATCTGCTGCTGACAGCCGGGGATCTGTCAGCCTGTGGTTGGATGCCTCAGAATGACCAAGGACGCCACACTTGAGTCTGACAAAAATAACAAACAGAAGGAAGATCCAATGTTCCTGGAAATAGCTTTATTGATCAAAAAAAAAAAAAAATTGATCGAGGACTGAGCAAGACTAAGAGTTGACAGATAATAAAAAGAGGTGCCCTGGCCAGGTGTGGTGGCTCACGCCTATAATCCCAGCAGGCTGGGATTGGGAGGCTGAGGTGGCTGGATCACGAGATCAGGAAATCAAGACCACCCCGGCCAAGATGGTGAAGCCATCTCTACTAAAAATGCAAAAGTTAGCTGGGTGTGGTGGCCTGTAGTCCCAGCTACTTGGGAGGCTGAGCCATGAGAATCTATTGAACCCTGAAGGCAGAGGTTGCAGTGAACCAAGATCATGCCACTGCACTTCAGCCTGGCAACAGAGTGAGACTCCGTCTCAAAAAAAAGAAAGAGGTACCCATTTTTTGGATTTCCTGTGAATTGCCACAAGATTTTAAATAGTGTCTCTGGTCTCTAGAGTTGTGCTATCAGACCCTAGAATCAGAGATCTCACCACTCTCATCTTTACGTACAAATACAGGTCATTCTGAGTCACCTGTTCTGCAGGCTTCTGTGGTATTTAGAAATACCCTTTGTAATAGCCTAGAATTTACATACAAGTAGGTATTCAACAAATGTTTCATTCACATTAGGTAGCTTTTGTCAAAATGTAGGTTTGCTTTTACGTTTATGTAGCACTTTAATTAAAAGTAAAGTCATGTCTTGTATGCGTTCACTTGCCCTCTTCAGAAATGTCATCCTTATTACATGTGGGAGAAACTGAGGTACAAGGAGACTGCTCAGTGTGACATACTGGGTCACTTTCATATGTAGCACAATTCTGGTAATTCCCTTTGCAGGGATGATTGCTGGCATCACTTTATCTTCAACATATTAATGTATATAGCTGTCTAGCCATGTGGCAGATACTTTAGCCAAGAAAAATACCCGGATTCTGAGATTTGAGCACCAATTATCAGGAGGTTCAAAGCACTGATTTATCCTACCTAGTCCCTGCTCTCCCTCAAGCCGTGTACTGTGCTCTAATGATGAGCAATTGAGGAGCAGCGTCTTTTCTTGTGTTCATTACTCTCCAACAAGATCTTAACTTGATAAGGCCACCCTGAAAAGGCTAGATCAGCTTTAGACAAGGTAGCAGGTGCATTTATCAACTGCTCATGTTTGCTGAGTCAGGGATTGCTATAGTTTTTAACTTTTTTTTTTTGTACTAAAGAAGTTACTTTTTTGTTGTTGTTTTTATATTTAGGGGATTGCTATCTATTCATGACAGCATTTTCCATTATGGCACCTGAAGAAAGTGTTTAACCTTGTCTCCCAGTTTCTAAAATCAAGTCTTCTCAATAAATTGTATATATTATGCAATGCAATGCTAGATAATTGTCTTATTCCCTCTCCCTCCAAAATACTAGCATATGCCTAATTAATACAGGGATATTCCATAAATCATAGGTGCCAAGGAAAAACCATGTAACTAGGGAAAACTTTACACAGAATATCAATCAGATCCTGGTACTTGTCATTTAAGTAGAGCACAATTCTCTCAAGGCTTACCAGCCTCTCTCACAGCATCAGCCACAGCACTTAGAAATATTAACTCCTTGTGCTCTCAATTCTCAGAATAAATGAACTTCAGCTCACTGTTCTTTTTATTGTTCCCGTGGGGTTTTCTTGTGGGGGGAGGCGGGGAGAAAAGGCTATTTTTATAATGTTTTGCAAGTCAGATGACTAAGTTCAAAAGAGGGGAAATGCTGGAAAAAAATCAATGCAATGTCCTTATTTGGCAGCGCTTAGTTTGGCTAATTACTGGGTACAGGTAGGAAACACAGCTAATGGGGCTTAGCAACAGATGGGGAACCAGCACAAAGCTGTAGGTTCTTCCTCTGCCTCGTCTGTGACTTCCTGCAGTGTTGAACAAGTCATTCAACCTGTTTTTGATTCCCTTCCCTTTCACTAAATTATGGATAATAATGCCTACTAGCTATGTCATACATTGTTGGGAAGAATAGCTCATAGGAAGATCACAAAACACTTTCAAGGAGTTGAAATGCTCTATAGGCGCAGGCTCCACTGAATCAAGCTGAACAGGAGGCAATGCCCCTTTCAGTCAAATCCTCTGTTCCCCATTTAAAACCAAACCGAATGCAAATCTGAAAGTGACTTTGCATTTGCCATGCATCCCCTCTGCCTCTCAGGCATTCTATCACTAAGTGTTTGTAACTATGCAAATGATACTGTTATCTGTGGCATACACTGGCGTTTGTACTGCAGCACCAGCAGTTTAAAATGCTTGATGAATCCAAGGCTGATTGGCAGCTCCAAACTTATCTGTGACCTAATTTGTGGTCAGGAAGTACATGCAGATTTGGATAAGGGCAAAATCAATGACAACAGGCTTTCCTTGAGGTTTTAAAAGACTTGAAGCTTGGTTGCCAGTGATTTTTAAAAAAAAATAAATAAATAAAGGTCTGCATCTGAGATCTGGATTGAAAGCAAAATTCGTCAAATACACCAAGAATTTTGAAGCTCTAGAGAGCAAAAGTAATCCTGAGATAAAGAATGGGAACGATTTCTGCTGCAGCTGAAATGATTGCAGCAGGATGATGGGTGGTGATGATTTCCTCATTGTTACGGAGAAGGGAAATCGGCTCCTATGCCAAGAAGCAATGGATTTACCCCACTAATTTCCAGGTGCTTTAAGCACTGGATTCTGTTCCAATATAAAAGCATATAAATAAATGTGCCAAATGTTAGGTAATGTGGGGATGGGAAGGGAATCAGAGAAGGAAACTACCATTGACTGTTTGCTGTGTTGGCAATATCATCACATTTCACAGACCATGCTACTGAGCTGCAGAGGTCAAGTGACTTGCCTAAGTTCACCGAGCTGGTAGGTGGTGAAACAGTGAGTGAAAACACTCAGCCTCTGCTCTTTTAACTCTACTGGGTTGTCTTTAGGAGATGTTGTCTGGATCTATATACCAACTGCAGAGAGAGGGAAGACCGCTTGACTCTCACAATACCCCAGGCCAGAGTACAAGGGGAAATCCTACAGTGGACTTGCCCAGCCTCCTGCTGTTTGGAGCTCAGCAAATGTGCCTCATGGGAAGTTCCGTTGTCTCCCTTCCTCTGAGCCACCTCTTTTCTGACTGGTCCCTGCCAGCACTGCCTGTTTGCTGTTGCTACTTCCCAGTGATCAACAGCTATTTTATGTTTCCTCCCATTGTGCTTCATTGCACTTTTGTGGCCCTCTGCCCACCTACCTGCAGCTCACCTTCATGTTATTGAAGGGCGGTTATGTTTGTGGCTTGTTATTATGTTCTTGAACAGCCCTATGATGTGGAACTTAAAGGGGCCGGGTTGTAGAGGAACATCCATTTATACATCACTTCTCTCCATATTTCTCACTTTCACTAGGGCCTTTGTGATTGTCACGTATTGGGAAGTTTAAATCCAAAGTCTGAAGTCTGACTTAAAAAACTTATTGGTTAATATTATATTTTAAGTAACATTAATTGAATATTTAGTATAAGCAAAGCAATTTGCTAAGTGAGTTATATAATTATCCTGTTTAAATCTCAGAATGGCCCAACGAGGCGAGTTTTTTTTGTTAATTCCATTTTTATAAACCAAGAAACTGAAATTTATAGTGATGAGGTAGTCTGCTCAAGGTACAACTACAGATCTGGCTCACTGCAAAGTCCTAATTCCACTGAAGTGTTAACTCTACCAAATTAACTCCATCAACTCTGTACATCCGTATATGTTAATGTAATTGTTGGAGTCTTGTTCAGTTTCATCTTTATATTCACAGTTGTCAGCACCATCCTCACTATAAACTCTGATAAATTAGCAAATCCATATTGTGGCAGAATGATTGAGAAACAAAATGCAAATTATACATTTACCATCACAAATCCGATATTAATTTGTTGGATCAACTTATAAAGTAATGACCAAATTCAAATTGTTTTTTTTTATATGCCTGTTGAAGCACTAGCAAAGATATTTCTGTAATTAAACAAACCTGGTTCTATTATCTAACAGACTGAGATGCTTGCTGTGCAGACACAATTCAGACCCACCTAATGGTAGCTTGGGTCAATAGAGGGAAGCGTGCAATGGTACTGACAAGTGTGTGTGTGAATCAGAATGTGTTTTGCAGTGCAGAGCTGTCAGACTAGAAATAATGCATCAAGATGCATGTTCTGGGCAACTTTAATGATGCTCCCATGGGTATTCTTAGTGCTATGTTAAGCATGGCACTTATAAAACTCTCGCAGTGGCACTTAAAGCTTCTGGAAAATAGTTGAATGTTTTGTTTTGTAGCTAGGATTGCAGGTCTTGTCTATGACTTGAAGGTAAATAAGAGATTAAAACCTCCACTTCTAATCACTCAATTTTGACTATTAAATTTCAATATTTATAGAAAAATTAGAATTTCATAAATATCAGATGACACCATTATCATCCAGTGAACTGTTTTCTTGCAATTACTTAGATCCAGTAACCAGCTCTGAAGGTTCCTTTCACAATTTTAATTAGTAAAAACGCTTCTTCTTGAAAATTTTGAGCTCAAGCAATAATCTCTCAAGTCATAATAGAGACACCGTGCTGAATAATGTTCTGTGTCTTACAAACATATCTCATTGTTTTGAGCCATTAAATGCTGATATAGTAGTTGCCTGCAGCATACTTAAGCAATAGCCATGATGAGGGACTGTGCTACTCCTTGATGCCTAGGGTACATTGTCTGGGAGAGTTTTCTAATCACGCAAAAAGGAGCGACTCCCAAAATTATGACACCGACCGACTGTTCCTTTCCTACATGATAATCATCTCGATTGTTTATTATATATCTGTTTAAGGAATCATTATGTATCTTAGGTCAAGCAAAACCACATCAAATATTTGCAACCCTAAACAATTAGAAGAAATAACAAGGATTCTTATGTGCATATTCTGCTTTGGATATTTCAAGTTTTGTTTCATTATTTCATGCCCTCAACTCCCTCCCTCAGGGATCTTGTCCCTGCTGTATCAAGGTTTCTTTCACCTCTGTCTGCAGCAATACTTTCGTCTTTTATTTTAGATTTTTATAAAGCTATCTCCGAAATTTTGTGTAGCTCCTGATTCAGCTGTATTGATGGTAATTGAGAGGGGAATACAAACTGAACTCAAGTGCAGCTCCACTTAAATTTGCTTCCCCTGAGAGAAGAATTTCCAAAGCTGCCAGTCCAAAGGTTTCTGTAAAATTTGTGTTTGTAAGAGCAGCACTTCATTATATTTTATTCTTTTTGAAATGATATAGAGTACTATGAAAATTATCACAGCTTCCAAAGGAGGTTGGTAAAGTTTGTCTGTCTTTAAGATAAAACTAATAGGTCTTGAGAGCTATCCTTTTTGTTTAAAAATAAACACTGATTTCTCTGAATAAAATATTGTGACTACACTGTCATTCTGTTTATAGGCCTTTCCATGGGGACATTCTTCTGCATTGAGAAAATCTGTGAAGATCATTGCTTTTGGATTTAAAGATGATGGCTAGCCCCCTGCTCCTTTTATATCTTTATTTCTGTATCTGTAGATACAGATATACATATTACAGAGCTAGAGATAGTGATATTCACACTGGTAGATATAGACATAGATATGAATGAATTCAGCAAAATGTCTGAGAGATGACTAGTGGCCCCTCACAAGGACGTCTGACTTTTGTATGGTATGTACTCTTTTGAATGAGATATGGTCATAATGACACAAAGTAGATATCATTTTGAGTGACAAACTGTGCCATCCTCACCATTTTCTTATTCTGCAGTAGTCCATTGGCATCAAAGCTGCTTGCAAAGTTGTAGGCTTGGTGATATGAATGAGGAGAAGCAGGGAATATATTTCTATACAAACCTGACTGCATAATTTAATTGGGCACACATTCAGGGTATATGAAATCAAAGCAGAGATAAGTAAGGGTGTCGCTGCATTTGCATGTTCTGATTAGATAGAACAGCATAAAGAAAAAGATTTCTTATCAGAGAAGACTTCATGATGGAAGTTACATTTCAATAGCAATTTGAATGAAAGGAGAATTGATGAGTTAAAAACTGGTAGGAAACCCCTTTATGTGACTTAAATAAAAGGCTAAATTTTAAAATGTTGTCAAGAAATTTTGGAAGACTGCTTTTTCATAGTATTACATTTTTACTTAAAGTATTAGGATTGTGCTTAATCACACTCCTGCATTCCCTGACCCTGAGTTGCATTAATGTGGAATCATGTAAACCGGATGAGAAATGGGAACAGTCTCCAAGGTGAATGTTACCCATGATTTTTGCTTATCTCTCAGAGTAACAGAAATCACTCTATCTGCCTTTTTGATCAGTCCAGGGTCATCTTTTCTATTCTCTCTGTTTTCCTGGAAATATTCTATCAAAATAAGCTAACATTTTCTTGTATGCTTTTTTCCCATCGAAGCTTACTTTCCTCACTTTGGTATGATTCTAACCTCCTGGTTGTTACCTCTTTGCACCACTTTTTCTCAGTACTTAGCTAGCCTGTCAATTACTAAGTGATTTAGATTTTTGACTTACTCCTGCCCTTTCTATTTTAGCTTCTCCTACTCCACAGGGGTGCTTGACTCCCTGTTCAAATTCTCTCTCTCTCTCTTTCAGTCTTGTCTTTTGTTTCTATCTTCATATTAGAGGAGGCGGAGATTATTATTTTAGAAATACTATCTTCTTCTTCACTACTGGTTTTTCTCATTTGTCTCAGTGCTATAAGCAGTTTGGGCTGATGTTGAGCAGGAAAAGGAGACTCTACTATTCTTTTGATGAGTGGTGTTCCCTCAGGATTCATAATATTTATTAGGAGATGGAGAGGCAGGGAAACACAAACCATTAGGCTAGCATTGGAGAAAGCAAGGGCAAGATTGAGACTCAGTCAAGACCAACCCGCAGGTAAAGGAAGGAACCTCATACTGGGAATAGTCCGTATCCGGGGCTGAATCGAAGGTGATGGCTGTGATGTGCCTCCTCTGTTCCCATTCAGGACTGTGGTGCTTATTCTTCAAATTCCTGAGTTTGCTGTTCATCACAAAGTCTCTCTTCAGAAATCATTCTTGGCCGGAAGAAGCTTACTTTACTTTACGGGAGCAGATTATATCCAAATGGCAATTGATGCAAACCTCAGTGTCTCAGAATTCGTCATCTGAGAAACTTGGGCTCTGATATGTATGATCCAAGATTAAGACATGAGAATATGTTGTACATATATGCAACAATATGTGATACATGAGTTCCACATAGTTTATGAAATAGAATTCAGAGAAGGTACACATATAATGACAGCCTCTAACACACTGGGCAGGAATTCATAAAGCAGTGATATCCCATACTTTGTGTAAAGGGGAAAATATAATAGCGTCAAAACCATCCCATACTATTCAAATAAAGTAAAGGGATATCTGTTTGAAATACTATCCCTAAGCAAGAAGTGGCTCTTCCACCAAAAAGAGTTTAAATCCTCTCAAACAGCATGCTGATCCTGTTGAGAGCTGGCACAAATCACATGCTTTTTAACACAGAACACTTGGTCTAGAGTCAATGAACCATGACTTCACAAAGCCACTCAACACAGGGAAGGGGATATGGGAGGGAGGGAAGTCTTCCATGGAGACCAATGAGTAATTACCTCACGAAGACTGCAAGTTGATCAAGGACACATTTTAAAAATTAAGATATTATATCACAAAATGACCTAAGAAAACTTAGTTTTGCACAACTGTTAGGGTATCTTTGGTGAGAATGTAGCTACTGATTCCCATACTTCCCAACCAGAAAATAATAAAAGCATGGGTCAAATTATGCCACCTACACCGACATATATTAAACAATCACTCATTAGCAAAAAGGCATAAAACATTTTAAACAATACCTATTCTGTGAGATGAACAAAACCCCAGTCTCCTGTCTTTGTAGGTGCCATTATTATGCTTTGCACAAGAGAGTTGCTTGAAGCAGACATGACAATACTGCACAGCCCAATGCTGGACACAAGACCCTTGATCAAACCTCAGTTCACCATCTCTAAGGGTATGCCCTAAGGTCTATGCTAGAGATTCATAGGCTGCTCATGAGACAGTAGAGATTGTCTTGGAAATAATTAAGCCAATCCACATATCTGAATAGCACTAATTTTACCCAAGAAAACTGATTTCTAAAATATATTAACATATACATCAAATCACCAATTTTAACTATGAAAGCACATTTTAAAAAAACGTATTAACCTAAATAGCAGAGCTCTATGTTAATCAAAGTTATGAATTGCTGAAGTTATTATATTAACTTAACCATAAAAAATTGACAATGTTCAGCCATGTTTGATCAACGAAAATGGCATCTGGGAGTGTATATTTTCTAATTAGCGATTTGCTGACTGTTGGAGTGAATTTGTAATTGGGCAACTGACTACCTCTATAGTGACTGTCACCTACATGGCCTACAATGAGATATTTTTAAATGAATTCTAGCTATAGTATGAAATGGTAATAAGGACACTGAAAGAAATGGCAGATATTCTTGATAGTCCATTTCTTTGGAGGAAAAAGGAAAGTGAGAGAACAGAAAAGGGTAATATTGAACTACCACCATTTGCCTTGCCGGCCATGCCACTGATGACTGTCACTAATTTGTTGGTAAGAAAGCATGGCTCTCAGGCGAGAGTGTGTGATAAACAAATCCTAGCGAATCCTTTGATTATCCCCATAAAGTTCTGGGCAAAAAGAGCTCATCTAGGTACTACTCCATGTAGATAGGTGGACCTATCTGACTACTACAATCAAGACCCTCCACTGCAGCCTTTGTATTTCAGAGAAGCTGTCTTATTTATTTATTTAGATGTAAAATAAGTTAAACTACAGAGTAATAGAAACAAGGAAAAAGTCAAGGCCCTATAGGTTAAGAGAATTTAAGAGTTAATACTTTTTTAAAGATCATCAAATTGTACTTTTGAACTGTAATTACAGATATAATAAAAACTCAATCAATAAAATAGACATAACAAGACTCGCAAGACTACCATTCATTGATTTTGTAAGCATTCCACTAGTACATTTGATGTGCACAGTGTCTCCAAGTATTACTGATTTAAGAATCTGTTGCAGGTTGAAGAAATGCTAAATCAATCTTGAGAATGGTGACATTTGTGCAAAGTGATTGGCCTTTGAACATCATTTATATCACAGAGAGAAAACATATTTTAGTACTAAAAGCTAAGAATCCTGTAGGTGTGTATCTCTATAAAAACAATTCTCACAAAAAGTAATCCAAGGGAATATCAGAATCCTCTTAAATTTTGGAAGGAAGGAAGTTCCAAAGGAATAGCACTGCTTTTCAAATATCTTTTATCTTTAGTGTTATTTTTAGTATTTCATAGTCCCAGTAAGATATATGAGTACATTATAATAATCAAAGTAGCTGGCTTTTCAACATTTTTTTCCTCAAGCTCTATGAGTAATAATCTCTGAATAAAGATCATGTGAATCATAATTATTCTTATCTTTTGTTCTATAATTGCTTTTGGGGGATATAATTTTCTCTGAAAGATGTTGAAACTAAGACTAAGAGATGTTAAATGAATTGGTGAAGGACACCTAGTTCCTTAGGATTTTTTTTTTTTTTTCCCAACGTACATCGTTTAATAAGCAGTGTTTCATGGCTAAACTCTTTTTTGCTGCAAGAAACCATTTAAAGAAGGAGAGAAAAAAACCCAAATATTTACTGAGCACCATCTATATGTTATACACATTTTCATATGGTATAAATTACCTATTATCTTTTTGTAAACATGAGATTTTGCAAATTAGTGTAATTAAATTAACCTGGCTAAGGTCATGGCCTAGCTCAAAAGTCCACATTGAAATCTAGTAGTCTGACTCCAAAGCCCATGCCTTTTCAGTTGACTAAATGTTTCCCTTGCCAAAATGAAGACACCTGTCATCAATCATCTAAAAATGTTAATAAGTCATTCCTGTTTTCCCTCTGCTGAGGCAGCCACCATCACCTAGCAAAATAATTATCTGCTCTGAGACATTTGACTTCGCTGCTCTGATTCTTCAATAATGAAATATTTTAAAAATGGAAGCTAGGTGTAGCTTTAGATAGATGGCAAATAGCCATGGAGTGTTTGTAAGACTATTGCCTTATCTAAAGGCTGGCTTCTCTAGAACTTCAGTTATGCTGCACACTTTTCGGTTTTTTTTTTTTGAGGCAGAGTTTCATTCTTGTTCCCCAGGCTATAGTGCAATGGTGTGATGTCAGCTCACTGCAAACTTCCCCTCCTGGGTTCAAAAGATTATACTGCCTCAGCCTCCTGAGTAGCTGGGATTATAGTTATGTGCTACCATGCCTAGCCAGTTTTGTATTTTTAGTAGAGATGGGGTTTCTCCATGTTGGTCTGGCTGGTGTCAAACTCCTGACCTCAGGTTCTCCGCCCACCTCAGCCTCCCAAAGTGCTGGGATTACAGGTGTGAGCCACTGCATCCAGCTTGCTGCACCCCCTTTAGGTGCCCAGTGACACTGAAGGTGATGGAGGTCCCATCGGCACCTATGACCAGAGCATGCAGCCTTCATTCCCACCTTGTCAGAGATGCTTTCAAGACCAGAAGCACCATGACCAGTTTTGAAACACTTTAGGGCATAAATTGGCCGTTAGCTTCCCACCCTAAGGGATTTTTATCTTTGTTCCTGTTGTACATAAGCTCCATTAGGAAGCCATTCCAAATGACTACACTGACAAGCTGCCTAACTTCAGGGAGGGAAGTATGACACTGACCTACTTTAAAGGCATTTTCTTGCCACCTGTTGCTGTCCATCTGTGGAGAGCCAAATTAGATCAAATCACTTACTGTGTCCTTTTTCTTGTTATTATTGTTTTATTTTAATGTCAGGGGAGGTGTCTTCTTTTTCAAATTTCTTACTAATTTTTTTCTATACTTCTTATAATTGTATTTATTTGCTTATTTTTCAGAATAATAGAATTTTCGGGAGACATTTTTATTTATATGCTACAGAAACTAAGGGGGATAAATAAAAAGTGTCAAATTATTGAGTTTTACAAATAAAACTATAACAAAAATCCAAACAGAACCTTTTCTGTTTGGCAAATGTAATAAGAAAATGGATTTTAAAGTCAGGCAAGACTGAAGTTTGAATGCTGACTTCACCACTTGAGATTCAGCATCTTCTCAGATCCTTAAAGTTTATCATTTTGAAAGTGGGAGAAACTACCTACCTTACAGAGTTGATAAGAACACTAATAATGATAAGGTATCTGATATAGTTTGGCTGTGTCCCACCCAAATCGCATCTTGAATTGTGGCTCCCATAATTCCCAGTTGTTGTGGGAGAAACCTGGTAGGAGATAATTGAATCACGGGGATGATTTCCCCTATACTGTTCTCCTGGTAGTGAATAAGTCTCATGAGCATATAAGGGGTTTTTCCTTCTGCTTGACTCTGATTCTCCCTTGCCTGCCACCATATAAGATGAGCCTTTCACGTTTCACCATGATTGTGAGGCCTCCCCAGCCATATGGAACTGTGAGTCCTTTAAATCTCTTTTTCTTTATAAATTACCTAGCCTTGGGTATACCTTTATTAGCAGCATGAAAACAGACTAATCAGTGTCCATCACAAATACCTAGCCTCTGGGCGGCATTCAGTTAATTGTGGTTACTATTATTTACCTATATTGCTACTACTGTAATTTTCTTCACTGGTCCACGGAGAAAGTTACTGGATCAAAGATTCCTGAAGCCTCAAGCAGTAAGCCATAGTACATGGCTGAGGTGGAGCTGGCTGTCATGTCTATTATACTGCAGGAGTCTCCAAGGTGAAAAGCGCATTCTGCAGGGCATATCAGAACTGTCTCCCTTGGTTCCTCTCTCTCTTTCAGGTTCAAAGTCCCCAGTGACTCACTTGGGTAATTGAATGCTTTTGGACTTACTTCAGTCTCTTGTCCATAAATATTCATGATCAGGAGGGAATAAGCAGAAAAGTACAGAGATCAGAGAGTGGTGTTTTTGCTATCTTTCCAGATCCACCACATTCTCTACGTCATGGCTACTGTGAGATATTTAGAAAGTTTGTTCATGTCACTTCCTGCTAAAATCTATCCACATTTGGTATAAAATCTCAATTCTTCATCATATTCTAAAAGCCTTTATGTGACCTGGCAACTCCCTGTGTCTCTAAGAACTTCCTATATGAGACCACTTGGTCATCGTACTCTAGGCACCTCTTGCCTCATCTTAGATTCTTTGCTTTCTGTTTCCCCTATGTGAATTGATTTGTCCTTGGTGCTTCAAATGGCTGGCTCCTTCTCAAATTGCATATTGTGGCTCAAGTATCTCTCTCATTTGCAGAGACCTTCCAAGCTCCTTCTATCTAAAGGCCTATCACCCAAGCCCCCATTATGATTATTTTCTTATTTTCTTTCTTTCTTTTTTTTTTTTTTTTTTTTTTTTTTTTTTTGATTTCACTCTGTTGCTGAGGCTGGAGCGCAGTGGTGCCATTTCCGCTCACTGCAAACTCTGCCTCTCAGATTCAAGAGATCCTCATGCCTCATGCCTCAGCCTCCCGAATAGCTAGGACTACAGGTGCCAGCCACCACTCCTGGCTAATTTTTTTATGTTTTTAGTAGAGACGGGGTTTCACTATGTTGGCCAGGTTGGTCTCGAACTCCTGACCTCAGATGATCTGCCCACCTTGGCCTCCCAAAGTGCTGGGATTACAGGCATGAGCCACCGTGCCTGGCCCCTACTGATTATTTTATATTACATTGACATTCATTTTGCTGTGTAGCTTTCTTGAAAAGATAAAATTATACTTTTTTTTACTATCGTTTTTATGCTTTCTAGAAGAAATGCATTTGAAGACAAGAACCACCATATATTCAGTCTAGTACATAATAGGCATTCAACTGTTTAGTTGTTGAATAATTTTATGTTCCTGGAATGTAGGCGTGTAAGGTGAGAATGGCAAGAGATGAGATGAGAGAGACACACGTAGGGGCTACAGCATAGCTGCTCTTACATTCTACACCAGCCTAAATACTTTTTTCCTTTTTCTTTTCCTTTCCAAAAGGAATAGAAGTTGAAGGACTTTGAACAGATAATAGCATAATCAGGTTTATATAACATCTCAGGTGTAATATGATTTGTATATGGACTGAACAGTGGCAGGTAGATAAAGCAGAGGTGATGAAACCAAGATATTTAAAAAATACAGACCTGATAGGAGTTGATTATTTGAATAATAAAAGAAGAGTATTAGAAAATAATTTCCAATAATGATTGTTGATTATTCATAGACTCTTATCTGTTCCTGTAACTGATTTTAAAATTAAGGTTTAGTGACTGATAGTCTCTGCAAAAAGAGTCACAGTTCTTCTCCTATACAGACATAAACTTTTCATATTTATTGAATGTCAGCTTTAGGGCTGATTTTAAGAATATATAGGAATTCACATATGTAATTTTAGCTGGTCTAATATAATACCATTTTAACAACCCACAAACTCAGCTTGAGCCATAGTAATTCATTATTAGATATTGTGGCCAATGGTACTCTTCAGAGATCTCTATGTACAATGGAACTGACTATGACAGACATATTTTACAAATTGTCTGCATCCTATTGCTACATTTCTGTTCTTTATCTGGCTATCTCCTCAAAATTATAAGAAAACACCTTTTAGAAAAACAACCAAACACAAAAAATAAAAAATGAGCTTATGAGGGAAAATTTCAATTGGAAGAACTACATCATCCCAATTGCCTTTACATTCTCATTGACTCTCTTTCTGAATTTCCCCTCTGTCACAGGTTTTCTCTTAGAGGTGATTATGGGCCAGCTTCACAGATGAGTGTAGTAGTCAGTGTACTATAATTCTATGGCATCGTGGAGTTCTGCTCCAGCAAAAGAGATTTTTAGACTCAAGCCTAGAGACTTTGTTTGAGTTCACCTATCCATCAGTTATGTGGATGCTCTTTGTCAAACTTGACCCTGAACAGGGACCAGTTTTATTTGAATATTGTTGAGCTTATTAGCATGACTCCTTTGAAATGCTATCTTTTATGTTACATGTTTTCTTTTCTTTTGTTTCCATTCTTTTCCCAGACTTTAAAAAATTCTGTTTTGGTGAATAGAAAACTCTTTTTTTTTTTTCCTTAAATCAAAAGCTCTTGCTCCTAAAGAATATTGCATGCATTCATATTTTGCAATGTAGGGTAGTGCTTGGTGTCACCTTTATAGATCAGATAAGTTTGGCCTACCTAGAGATGAGTGACATTCAGTGTGTTACTAACTCCTGCCAATTTCCCAGTTAACCCCTAATGTTCAAGCCAGTCTCATCACCCTCATATCCTCTATAAGGGGAAAGTCTATATAGAAAACTACTTTCAGTTTAAGATCATAATTTTATTTAATAAGAACATTAGTGTGATCTTGCTTTAAAATGATTTACTTTTCTCCCTATTCTAAGTCTTACTTAAAACACATATGCACGAAGGGAGTATTTTTTTCTTTGTAAATTTTAAAATAAGATTTCTCATATTATAAAAAACGTGATAATACATCTTTAAACTGACATATTTTGAAAATACAAGAAACAAATAAATCACCCTATTTGTCTTTCTGGGTTAACATCTTTCACTCATATAGCAAAACTGGACTTCTCATCAGGTCTGTGACCGTTCTTTATACAACCTGATACCTCATTGGCCCAGCTTTTGCATTTTTCCAGAAATTGGGGCTTCTTTTCTGCTTTGAATGCTCCTTCCCCAGAACTGCATACACCTGGCTAATTCTCAAATTTCAAGTTTTAATTATAAAATGATTTCATAAAAACGATGTTTCCAACTAACCCATTTGACTACCCTGAAATTTTGTTGAATTTCTCAATCTTCTAGCAAAAGCCAGAAATTTGGATTTTTAGGTGAATATCTCCAAATTTTAAATGTTACCTAATATCATGTAACTTACGTTTAAAAACAAATACTATGCAAGCTAAACAAAACTGGCCATCTGCTAACCATATTTGGCCTGCTGATGACCAGTTTGGAATTTCCGGCTTATTATGGCTAATGCCTATTGTGCTTATTTGCTGTTTCTTTAAAAGTTACCTCCCATTGGAAAGTAAGCTCCAGGAAAGCAGGAGCCTTATTTGTCTTCTTTGGTGCTATTTCCTCAGCACCTGGCTCACAGCAGGAATTCAATTAATATTGGTTCTACAAATGAATCTCAAAACCTGAAAATAACATTTTAGTGTCTATATATTACCTTTTTCTCCAGATAAGCATTAACAAGAACAACAATAATAAATAAGACATTTTTACAGTATGCATTTTTTTGGTAACTTGATCTCACAGTTTTTCAACTGCATTTCCATTATGACTGTATATTCTCCCACACTGTAGATAGTGTAGTATTAGATTCTAGCTGCTCTATAGAATTGCCAGAGGACTTTCTTGATTGCTTTTTACCCTCATTATTCTATACATCCTCAGCATCTGTATCCACCATGAATATTGTCATTTGGTTAGTATTTAAATTATAGCTCTTTCTGAGTATTTCCCATATGCACTTGCCTTCCTATTAGGTAGAGAATTCTTCAGGGGGCCAGACACAAAGTCTCAAAATATGTGTTGTGCAGATAGGGTAAGTTAAGGTTTAGTTGTAGTCTGGTTAGACACGTTATACTGTGATTTACAAAACAAAATACAACTAGGCCACTTTTGGAAGCCCCAGTTCAGGTTGTTGACCTGGGTTCTTATTCCAGCTCCGCTACTAATTATGCAGACAAAAACATTTCTGTCCCAATATTTTTCATGTGCAAAATACAAGAGTTAGAGTTAATTGTATCTAAGCCTTCTCACTCTAGAATGGCTACTACCAAAAAAATAATAATAATAATCCCAGAAAACAACAAGTGGTGGCAAGAATGAAGAGACATTGGAGCCCTGTGCACTGCTGATGAAAGTGTAAAATGGTGAAGCCACTATGGAAAACATTTCCTCAAAAGTTAAAAGAAAAGAATTACCATAAAATTCAGCAATTCCGTTTCTAGATATGTGCCTCAAATAAGTGAAATCAGGCTCTCAAAGATATTTGTATTCCCATGTTCATGGCAACATTTTCCACATTAGCCAAAATGTGGAAGCAAATCAAAACTTCATTGACAGGTGAAGAGATAGACAAAATATGACATACACATAGGACGAAATATTAGTCAACCATTATAAAAAATTCTGACAAATGCTATGACATGGATGAACCTTGAGGACATGATGCTAGGTGAAATAAGCCAGTCACAAAAAGAAAACAACCATTTGATTCCACCTATATAAGGTCGTCAAATTTATAGAGACAGAAAATAGAATGGCAGTTGGTAAGGGCTGAGGGAAGGAGAGGGAGAGTTATTGTCAAACGGGTATTACGTTTCAGTTTTGCAAGGTAAAAAGTGTCCTGGAGATGGAGAGTAGATTGTAATTATTGCACAACAATGTGAATGGACTTAATACTGTTGAACTATATGCTTAAAAAATGGATAATACATTTTGAATTAGGTATACTTTACAAGTAAAAATAATGAAAAGTGTTTCTAAGTACATTTCCTGGTAGAATGTTTTACAGCTCTAGAAGTTCTCATGGAGATCATGCAAAGAGCAACTTTCAGACTCTTCCTTAGCCTGGTAATGTACTACCTAAAGGGGAGTCAGGATCTTGGCAGGTCCTCAACCTCCGTCATCTCTCTCCCAGTTCTGTATCCCAGAAGACAGAATAGACAACTGATTGTCTCCACCCTGATTACATGTTTCCATTAACAAAAACAAAACAATCAAGTTCTTCTTGTAAATGATCTTTTCTTCTATGTTTAAACTGAAGGTTTATTCTTCCTTTTCTACCTTGACTAATACATTTCCTGGCCCTTAGCCTGGTCTGGTCACCCTCCCAGCAGGGTCACGGCTATTTTCATAGGCATTTTATCCTTGCATCTCAAAGAATCAATCTAGCTTCTTCTTTCTGCTCCTCCTGCACATTCAGCTCCCCTGAGCTGTGTTCAGCTGTCAGCGTCTGCAATGAGCGGCACCGATTCCCCGAGTTATTAGGGAGCACTTGGAGCGTCTCTGCAGCACTGATACTGACAGTTGAACACACAGGAGCAGCTGGCTCAGTGGGGAAAGAGAGGGGAAGGAGTCAGAGCTATTCATTGCAGTGTATTTATAACTTGGCCCGGAAAGCAGGGATGGCGGTATTCAAATAGGAAAGGGTGAAAAGACATTTTATCCTAATTAAAAAGGTAATTAAGTAACACACTGACGAATTTAAATCAGTGCTCTTGGTTTTTATGACAGGGCTGATGATATAACTACCCAGAAATCTTTTTGGAATAACAAATGCTGCTTCTTAAGATCTGCTGCTTGCTGAGTGGCCATCTATGGATGACAAATTACAGTAGGAATCCTAGGCAAGAGTGTTTGAGATAAGTAAAGGTTTCTCTCAAAGGAAATCCTTGTATACAGGCATGAAATCTCCAGCCAGCCCATGTTAAAACTCTGTGCCCATGTTATCACCATGGTCTCCACTCTTCCTACCCACACCTCCCATCCAAACTGACCCGATCAATTTAATGATTACTTAGAAGATCTAGTTTTCCCACACTCACTTCTTTTTCTTCAGCCTATTTTAATTTATGGCTTTTTCTGTCATGATATTCAATGAGCTTTAGTTTCCAAATCTTCCCAAATTAAATGTAGTTTTATGTATGTCTTCTACTGAGATATTTCTCAGAAAGAGAGGAAGCAAGTCATTGATTTCAATGTCAAGTCCAAAGGCATGAAAATTCCAAACCAACTGCTAATCAGCTTTTGAAAATTTCAGGAGTTTCTTTGCGACTTACAGTCCTGAAACAATAATTTAATTATATTTTACAAATATTATTTTAACCAGTTGCTCTTATAAACTGCTGATTGTTTTGGAGTACCATAAGTAAATTATTTACATCTATTCAATTTTTTACTTTGTGAGTACTAGTTATAGTTTTCTTTAGATTACATCTGTAATAAGTTTATAATTATCTTCAAATTTATCTGAGGTTATTGTACTATATATAAAATAGTCATATGTGTGTATTTATATATAATAATGTTCAGTTTTGTTTCTACAGATGAAAATATAAGACATAAATGTAAGGCTAAACACACATACATACATTGTGAGGTTTAATATAGTTATATATAACAAATATTTTATCAGGCTATTTAACATGAGAAATATGGGCAATCTCTTAGTAGGTCAAAATGACAGAATTACT
>NW_016107431.1:1158546-1163680 GCF_001604975.1 Cebus imitator
TTCCTTCCTTCCTTCCTTCCTTCCTTCCTTCCTTCCTTCCTTCCTTCCTTTTGAGTCAGTTTATTACCCAGACTGGAGTGCAGTGGTGCAATCACAGGTCACTGCAGCCTCAAATTCCCAGGTTTGAGCAATCCTTCCACCTCTGCCTCCCAAGTGGCTTAGACTACAGGCATGTACACCATGCCTAGATAATTTTTCTATTTTTTGGAGAGATGGGGTTTTACCCTGTTGCCCAGGCTGGTCTTGAACTCCTGGGCTCAAGTGGAGTTCACATTGAGTTCACTCAAGTGACAATCACTTCTTAATGTGACTTACCAAAACAAAATACAATAAAAATATTTGGATGTGAGTATTCCGTATGAAATGATAGTCCTCATTAATTTGCAAATGCATTCTTTGGACTATTCAGGTCATTAAGGAAAAGTCAAAAAGATATTTCTAACACTGCATTTGTTTCCTAAATGAAATGCATCATATCATAACAAACAGTCTTTGGGTTACAGAGAATACTGAACTTGTGCTTTGCCAAAGTAAAGAGTAATGTCAACAGTTTCAGTCTCACCTGAAAGAATTTATCAGAAAAAAAATGTATATATGTGTATATATATATATATATATATATATATATACACACACACAGCCCATTCGTACTATTCATGGTAGTTATGTTCTTTAAAGTCTCTATGAACACTGAGTTAGTGAATACTAAACAATTGCTCCTAGGGGAAACACAGGGATAAGTTCCCGGCAGCCTCTGGTCACATTTTTATCAACTGATCAATACATAACTTTCTTCTATGTGTGTTTTTTGTTTAAAAAAACACAGTATGTATTGTTGATACATTAGCTTTGAACTCACACCCCAAATGCTATAGCTCATAAATGAGCAAAGCTTATCAAACACATGCATTTTCTACATAAGGCATATCACAGTTTACTTGTGCCTAAGAATATTAGAGAGTGTTTCAGGATTATGCCTGGGGCCATTTTAAATAGTAAAATTATGAACAAAAAGAAAAACAAAAAGGAGCATAAGACATGTCACTAAATAGACTGAAAACAGGATACTTGTTTACAGTATGAGAGCTGAAATAAGTAGCCAGAGGGTTGTCTTATTCAACCTCAACTAGGAATGTGAGTATTGGGTGACAATTTTTTCACTGCTGTGTATATAAACGTGAATTACCACAACAGCACTATGAGTATTAATTTTGAGGCTATGAGCACATTTTAGAACTTGCAATTGTGAAATCTTTAAGGACAAACTGTACCTCTAAGTTTTTAGAAAACTATTATCATAAAAGTTATTATTTTGTTAATACAATAATTTATTTTTTCCACCCATTTCCATTTATTTTGATTTGCTTATAAATGCCCAAATTAAAAATGAAGGAAGATAAATAATATCTGACTAATGAAGATTATTGATTCTAATAAGAATCAAATTTCTCTTGGATGAAGCTCTGGACACTGAATTGATTCCATCTTCTTTGTCAGTAACTGCATTGTTTTTCCATTTTCATGATAGTTAGAATTTCTTCTGGGGAATATAAATGGATTCCTGTTTTTACAGTCTGGGCCAAATATCTGAAGAGCTTCAGTGGACACACTATTGGAATGTGTGGATTTCAGGGGATTCAGGAGGTTGAATCTTCTTATAACTTTAAATGAGCAACCTTACTGAATTTACACATTTTAGGAACTTTTCATGATTTCAAAGAGAAATGTGTAGTATTTTGTCAAGTGCCAGAAGAAATTAACATAAAGTAAAGTGATAAAATATGGATAACTATAATGTTAAAGTGATTATTTGATAACTTGGTTTTAAAATATCTTAATTCCCAGGTAAAGACTATAAAATATGATTGCATATCCTACATGTACAAAACTACCTATATATTCAAATATTTTTAATCTACAATTTACTGGAAAGGTTATTGAATTTGAAGTGCCCAAAGTTGTATACTTGAAATCATGTTAATTTTAGGAACTTGGCTTTAATTCAGTTCTATTGAAATTTTTACGGGTTATATGGTTACATGGATTATATCTAAATGTGGGTCCATGGCTCCTGCTTTTCAGGGCACCATAAATAAAATGTTGTTTTGGGGAAAAATAATGTTTATATTTTTACTGATTTTTCTCAATAATATTTGTTCCCTAAAAGATATTCCTAATTTAAATCCAAGGAACTAAACAGAGAGTATTTTTTTTTTTTAATCCAACCTTATTTTTTCTTTTCTCTGAACTTAATTTAAAGGTAACACTGATAATTCCAAAGGGAAGCTGTAGGAACTTCCATACTCCATTCTTTTCTCTCTCATCTACCAATCTCCATACCAAAAAACAAAATAACAAAAAAAGACATTAAACTCTAAATTCTAATATACAAATATTGGCAGTTTTCAGTATTTTTTTCTCCGCATCTCAAGCCTAATGAGGGTGAACAATAGTGAGTTCATGAGCTTCTCCAAGTGAGCCTAGAGGGCCCAGCTGATCCCTGATGAGCTGTTCTCTGAAGCTCTGGTGTTTACCAAATGTGTCAGACGGATAATGTTCATTAATGAACCTGAATATCTCGAAGCAGAGTGATTCCTCCAAATATTATGATGCTTTAATGACACTTGTAATAAGACCACCAAGGACTACCAGCAGCTAAGAAATACACATTTCCAAATGTAACACTAGTCAGTGTTTGAATGCAGCAAAACCTTAAAACTGGTATATGAAAGTCTGCTTACTCTGCCTCCTGAGGACCCCATAAATGAATAAGTGATGAGCAAGCCAGTGCCACAAGCAGCACTGGGGCTTCAGGAAAATGGGCAGCAATGGCATTTACAGCAATTTGCATTGAATATGTAGAAAAGGGAGAAAAAACAAACTGCGACATGTAAGTGTAGAAGGGAGCAGAGATACTAAAAAGGGATATGAATTCTATCACATTAGATGGCTTCCTGTATATTCTCAGAAGAATCCCTGTGAGAATGTGAATGAAATGCCATTGTCTGGTCCAGCTTTGCATTGACCTCGTTATACCAAAGCGTTGTCCTGGGACTGCCTGTCTGCTTGTGACATTGCTTTCTTCTTCCTACACTACTCCAGGGCTCTGCTAAGTGCCAAGTCTTCATGTTGGCCTCTTCCTAGCTTCATGAAGAGGAAACAAGTGCATTCACCTTTTCAGTGCATCTCTGTGGAAATCCATAGGCAGCTTTCATGTCCCTGAGCTTGTGTTTTCATGCATGAATTGCATATGGTAGTTTCTTTTATTATTAACTAGCCAACAGGATATTATTTGGAATCCATATCTGTTCTTATTTTTTTCCCCAACAGCAATTCTTACTGTAAAAATACTGAAAACTAATAAATCTAATTTCTGCTTCCCCACAAAAAGGTTAGTGAAATGTTTTTTGAAGGGTAAAAAAGGGCATGACTATTAATAAAGTGTCAGGTGGAGTTCATAGTCTTGCACTATTTTATGTACCCTCTTTGAAATAAACCTATTTTTAACCTATCATTCCTTTATTCAATAAATATGTATCAAGTGCCTTTTTAACATAGAGTGATATATGGATGATTAGTAAATTATTTATAGTGAATATTTATTACATGCTTCAAAAGGCCATAAAAGAACACTGGACATTCAAAAATTTATCTTCTTTCGGCAAATCAAATCGCTATCCACCAAACTTAGTGAGGCTTTTATATATTTGTGTGCAAATATTTTGTAACATGTGAAAAAAACTTATGTTTATTAGGAATGTCATTTCTTTCTTACCACCTCCTCTGTCTTGTTCTTTCTTTTTTCTTTGTAATCTTTAATAATATTTCTTACATGTAGATAACAGAAATGTTTATAAAATGCTTCTCTTTTCTCCTTATGTGGATTGAGTTATAATTTTCACTTCTATGTGTAAGTAGTTGCTGATTGAAATACAATCATTATATAAATTATACTCACAGCATATGGCACACCCAGACTCTTCAACCTTTTCCACTCACTATTCTACTGCCACCAACCTTTATGCGTATCCAGGACAGCCCCTCTGAGCCTTCCATGTTGCTGTCACTGAAAGCTATATGTATAAAGTTTACAGAAACAAAGATTAATTAGTCAAATACTTTATTATACTGCTTCATACACATAATCTTAAGGGTAACTAAAAATAAGTAACACAGCTGCTTTTATTATGACATTAGTAGATAAAAATAAGTTTATATTTTGCCTGTCATCATTTTTTTCGTAACTAATTAGATTCAATAAACACTAACTTAGCAAAGAATACTAACTAAGGTTATGATTTGGGAACAGATTTAAAGACAAAATCATTGCTTAAAAACTTATATTTTGTTTTTTCTTATCTTTCTTTCTCTCTCTCTCTCTCTTTTTTTTTTTTTTTTTTTTTTTTTTTTGGAGGCACAGTCTCGCTCTATCCCCCAAGCTGGAGTGCAGGAGTATGATCTCTGCTCACTGCAATCTCTGCCTCCCGGATTCAGGGGATTCTCCTGCCTTAGCTTCTCAAGCAGTTGGGAATACAGGTGCCTACAACCGTGCCTGGCTAATTTTTGTATTTTTAGTAGAGACGGGTTTTCGCCATGTTGGCCAGGCTGGTCTGAAACTCCTGAGCTCAGGTGATCCGTCCACCTCAACCTCCCAAAGTGCTGGGATTACAGGTGTGAACCACTGTGCCTGGCCATCTTTCTCTCTTAAGGTAATGCCATCCCAATTAATAAGTTTTATTTTGTGAGCTCTTAGAGAAATGAATAAAAATGACAACATTGTCATTCTGCCATTCATATTCAGACAACACAATACTAAATATTTCCCACTGTTTACTTCCTTTCTCTCCCTAAGTGTGCAATAAAATTCTGTATTAAGCTTTATTTGTACTATTATGCACTCAGATTTCAACTCCTGGTCTGCCCTTTATGGAATTTCTCTTGTCTTCTCACTTTTAAAGAACTCTTAGTTTCCCACTTCAAGGAGTCCTATTTAGAGGGTTAATTAGAGGTGATCCAGCAGAGTTTTCTAATTTTACAATATTTTAACCATAAATGGAAGCACTAGCTGGCTCTTCACTAGAATTAATTTTCTTCTTTTTTCAGGTCACAATTAGGATCCATTTCCTGCCTTTTT
>NW_016107431.1:1163690-1170068 GCF_001604975.1 Cebus imitator
TGCACCCTTGCTATTGAGTTCTAACCAATGGAATGTGAGCGAAAGTGATATGTGCTATTTCTGTTTCAAAGCTTTTAAGAAGCAGGCATGCAATGTGTACCATATCTTTCCCCTTTTGTAAAATAGATGCAAATGATAAGGTCTTTAAGTGATGGTGGAGTCATAAGATGAAAAATGTCTTCATCTTGCATTCAGAGATCTTTGAATCTCTATATGCAATGTATTTACCTGCCTTGATTTCTTATGTAAACAAGAAAGCATCTATTAATGCTTGTGTCATACTTTTCTTTCTATTCTCTGACTATTGGCAATATCTCATTTATTAACAAGACAATGAAAGGCAGAAAATGATGCCTCACATTTTTTGGGGTTTTAATTTTGTACTTTAGTCATTCGTGACTTGTAAAATGTTCTTGTATTACTATAACTACATCAAGTTTATCCCAAATAAATGATGATATGTGTGGAGTAGTCGATTAGAAAGAAATAACATTATGTCTATAAAACTTGTATGTATGTCCCTTAATATAAATGTTAAGTACTGGCATATAAAAACATTTGTTTTAAACATTCAATAAAAAAGTGGAATACATTATTTTAGTTTAAGGGAGTGTTAACATAAAGTATAAGATTCAAGAACTGAAAACATAGGAAGTGGTGTTTTGTGTCATTAGTTATCTACCATTTTTAAAAATCTTTAGAGAAAATGAATCTGTAATCTGCTTTTGTTGAGGTTTTAATTATCCATAGCATCTATTCACTTAGAAATTATGAAAAACTCCAGCAGGCTGTTTCACTTCACAGAAATCCTGTAGCAAGGCACCTGGGTTTCTGGTTTATAAATAACCTTGCTCTGTACTTTATTTTTTTGGTAAATGAATTCACTTGGGCTATATATCATTAAGGATTTTGTTTACGAGAGGTTCAGAGAGAAATAGCCAACATAAAGTAGCAGTGGCAGATAATGAAGCAAGTCGTGAAGCATATGACAACACAGGTTTGAGAATCAGCTTATGGATGATCTGCTGTCTGTGAACTCTCTCATCTAATATTTGTAAGCGCACAGCTGGCAAAGTTTCCTGTATTTTTCAGAGCCTTTATTGATTTATGTAGGAATAACAAATAGGCCCACAACAGACATTCTACTAAAATGGTGTTGATATCATAAGGGAATAAAAAGTATCTCTTGTTTGGTCTGGTTTGGGGCACAATCCCCTTAGTGTGTGAAGCATTAAGTGCCTTTAAAACAATCCTCTTATTGACCACACTGGAAATAGGAGGAAGGCTCCTGGTAACAAAATCATTCTGGAAAATTTGAGATTTAACAGCCCATTAATCTGCTATTAAAGACCACTGATGGGAATTTCTTAGAGAAATGAACTTGCATTGTGTGAGGAGTTAGCAATGACACCACAAAGGGAACTTGGCAATGGGAGGGGGAGGGAAAGGAAGATTCTTATCAAAACGCATGCTATTAAAGAAATGAAATTGGAGCTACACAGAGCTGAAGACACAGATTACGGGTAATGGTGCAGAACCGGGTTACATCAGCACTGAGTTTCAGGCAGTTCCCATTCTATTTTACCCGCATTGGCAGAAAGTTGAGCCAGTGTCAACTTCCACTTAGAATGCAGTTGATCACAGTGCTATGGAAAGTCAAATTGACAGTTAAAAGGAAGCAAAAGGTTTAGGGTCATGTCTCAGCTCGGTTTTAATTTATTCTCATTAGGCACACTAACACAGAAGAGCATACAGGGGTGGTGTTTTTTTTCTTTTTTTCCTTCTTCTTCTTCATTTTTCCTTCTTTCTTTGTTTTGCAGACCACAAATCATGAATATTAATGCAATTCTTTTCAGGTTGCCACGGAATGTACAGGATGGTGGTGGAGGGGGTGGTAGGCTGCCACATTATCATGTTATTGGATTTGTTTAAAGAAAGGTTCCTGACAGGAGTTTCCAAATGCAGCCTGGTGAGCAGCCCCGCTCTCTTTGTGTTACATAATGTCCCATCTGTGCTCACGGAGTGTGGCTTGATGAGGATGCCATCAGGTGATGTGTTTGACTTAATGGTATTCTTTCAGAGCTGGAGCAATAAACATTAAGGGACCTTAATTGTATTCTTTGCAGTGGGAGCAATAAACATTAGGGGCCCTATTGTACCCTGTCCCCAAATGTCCCCCAGGCCCAATTTGGGGAGTGTCTTGATAGCCAGCTCTAATTTCAAATCCTCCCTTCCATTCCATGTATTTTGAAATTGAGAGACTGAACAAAAAAAAGTGAACTGAAATTAATAGGCACACTGCCATGTAGCAGCCCCTCCTATTATTTACCTGACCCATCAGGGCCCTAATACTGCAAAAGAAGAGATGCTGAGTGATCTGGCTTATTTTTCTATGGTGACAACTTTTGATAAACTGCAGATACTAGCCACAGAGTCGCAAGGGTAAAGTTGTTCACCTGGTATATAGAGAGCACCCTTGGGACAAAGGATTAAGATGCCTGAAGACTGAGAATATTGTGGGATTTTAGGTGGAATCAAGCATGAGGTGATAAGTCATGATAATCCCTGACTCTATTTCATCTACATATTTCTGCCTTCGCTTTATTTATTTATTTTGATGAAACTGTACACTAAAATCACACATTTCCCATGAAATTACAGGAGTCCCATTTTATCATTTGTAACATCAGATGTTCAACATGCTATCAAGGAGAAAGACAGTTTTAAAATTATTTTCTTAAGATCTCCACTGGTCGCCTTCACATCAGTGAGTCATTAGGTTCTATCGATTGTGCCTGAATTAATGGTACACTTGTTTTACTCATTTTGTCACTCTAATTTTGCTCTCCTCTCTTTGCCACAATCCTGTGAGTCTCAGGTATGGGCCTGTGAATGGGTGCATGATAGCATATCATTTAAAGTGATAACCCCATCATTTCTTCCATAGTATATTTTGTCATAATTCCCAATACATGGGATATTTAGCTAAAGTAAAGTGCACATGGACAATTTGCAGTGGATTTGCCACCAGTGTGAATTACTGTGTACCAGGCAGAAGGCTTCTGGTTTGGAGTTCTAAACAATCAAAATTAAATAGACATAAATGCAATTAATGATATTATGTGAAGAGTTTAACACTGTTGATTTAACTGGTAGCCTTTATTCTAGCTTAGGAAGTTCTGTTTCCTTTTATTTTAACAGAATTTTAACTTCCTACCACAATAGGGAATGAGCCTGTGAGTAGATTTAGCAAAGAAAGTAGAAATAAATTCCTGTTGATTATTTTATTTAACACTGTGGTTTCTCGCACAAAGACATTTAATTTCAAAGTGTTTTGACTTGGCCACAGCTGTAATTGTGCATAATATCCATTATCTTTTAATTGGAATTATCTTTTATCTTTGGCTACATTTATCTGAGGATCCCTTCAGAAAGCCCACCAGAAGCTCAAATTCCAATTTGTTCTCTCAGCTTGACTAATGATGAAAAGTATCAAAAACGACTATTATGTGTTTATAAATCACCTCTTTTATCCTGATGCGGTTCTGGGATTTTATGCTGTTAAGTATCATTTCTCTGTGGAATGTAAATGCAGAAACAACAACAACAAATTCAGCATAAACAATGGCGCAAAATGAGAAAGAACAAAAAGTCTTTAAAGGAAGCATCACAAAAGCAAAGTTTGAACAGAGAACAGCATAAAATATCGATGAGAAAATATATTTCCCACAGATTAAAAAAAAAATCTGAGTCAAAAATAGTCCCCATTCGCTTAGCATCTAACAGTTCTATTTGGAAAAGCATAGAATCTGTGGCACAAAAGCAAATATATCTTAATTGGGCTCACTTGCATCCACCTGCTACAGTTCCTTTTTAGTCACATTGAATTTGTCTAACAACAGTTGTTTACATTCCCTTGCTAGCACATTAGCATTTATTTCATTTCATAAAATAAGAAATATGGCCAGTTTAAAATGTTGAAGATACAGTGGCTGAAAAACTTAAGGTCAGCTTTTGGAACACAGCAATCAGCTTGCACTCTCATTGTAAAATATTACCCTTAGATCATCACATGTTACTAAATGTCCTCTATTAATTGAATCATTCATCCAATAATTATTTATTGAACACCTGCTGTGTGCCAGACAATCTGCTAGGAACTCAGGATGAAAAGTGCACCAGGCATGGTGGCAGCTCCCTTTACCCCAGCTTTTTTTTTTCAGCTCCTCACTGCTACCTCAACTCACCACCTCTGCCGTTGCCCACCACCCCATCCAGGTCTTCCCAACACAGTCTCAAGTCCTCTTGACTGAGCTCTGAATCTACACAAGCAAAGATTACATGCCAACCCCACATACCATCAGTACTACGTCCCCTGTGTCCTCTAAGGCATGAACTTAGTGGCTCATTGATATTTGCAGAGCTTCTGCATTTTTTCCTCTATCCCTTTTATTGTCAACTGGACACAATATCTGCTGCTGCCCGTAAAGTATATGGGCACTTGCCGTACTGCTGCGGCTTTTAGGGCCGTAAGTGTGTTGAGCCTGTGGATCTCATAGAGAGCACTTGGGTGGTACTGTGAGGCTTGACATAGTTTTGCCTTATTGTAAGAATAGACACAACTTTCTCTCTTGGCAAGAGTTGGACTCAGGTCCAGGATTGCTGTCTTTCATTCAGTCTCTTCACATTTTCCCAGCCAGACACTTTCTGATGTGTTCAGACATGATCAAAGAAGGCCCCACTACCCCTCCAGCCACATTTTTGAATACTGTATCTATTATCCCCAGCGTAGTATGTTACTACAAAGTCCATTTCCTAATCACAGCCCAGGTAAATGATATCTCTTCACTCATCTTGTGTATTGATCTTTATACTCCATTCTTCAAAATGTGTGTGATATCCCAGCATAACTGGCCTTTCACATATTATACCTATGATTTTCTGCTCATCCTTCCTATCTCATTTCAAAGGAAGATATTTAACAACCTGTCTTGTCCCCAAATCAGAATTTGAATCCTTCTGTATTACCAAATTGACTAAGTATCTAAGCCTCACTTCCAAACCAGAGGTTTTACCTGTTAATCTAATCCCACTGACCTCTGTATAGACTGTATGACTGCCCTGAGCTCTGATTGGAAAGCATCTGCCTGCTTCTTCATGTGACCAAGTGTCACTTGCATATGAGAATACCTTTATGATCTTCCTATACCTTCAAACCTCATTATCTTACCTTGGCAGCCATGTTGCTTTATATAATCTCAAGTTTGGTAGACTAATATCCCCTCTTGACACCATGATTTTCTGCTCTGCTCTATCTCCCCATACAGACTCACTAACTGACCAGTTTACTTAGTTTTTTTTTTTTTTTTTTTTCCTAACATGCATCTTATTTTCTTTCCAACTACTTCTTTTTTTCTACTTGCTCTACAGCAGATTACTTCACTATGTTCAAGTCCTAAGACAAAAATTTTTGAGCTGCAAAATGTTTTTCACCTCCCCCACTTATAGTTAGATCAGTTAAGGTGCTTTTATAACCAAAAAAACCAACCTTGACTCAGTTGGCTTAAATAAGGAAAATTTATAATTTCATATTAATGAATCTGGGAATAGAGTAATTCCAAGTTTGGGTAATTCCACGTTTGGTTAATTCAACAGTTCAGGGATGTCAAGAAACTATGTCCTTTCCATCTTCTCATTCTGCTCTCTAAGCACGTGAAGTTGCCCTCAGGGGTGTGTTCCTTGTGGTTAGGAGTTGTCTGTCTCAGTTTCAGGTACTACAATGACATCCAAGGCAGAAAAATAAGAAGGTTAATGTCATTGCATATATTTCATCCATGATGAAAACCTTTCTCAGCAGTCCCTCAGAAGATATCTGTTATAGAATCATTGATTATATTTTCTTCTTATGCTCATGCCAAAATCAATTGTTGGTAAAGGGAATGGGATTATAGTAACTGGCTTTGATTAACCAGAATCCAGTTAATAGGTCTGGGGATGGAACTAGCTCTCCATAAAGCACATGGAGGCCCAATGAAGAACGAAACTTCTGTTACCAAGAAACAAGGGAAGTCATGCCTGTTGGGTAGGCAGGCAAGCACACCTGCCACATTTGTTATCCACATACATGCTGTGGAGCAGAAGCAAAAGGTCCACCTGCCCACTTTTCAATGGCACAGGGATCTCAGTTCATCCAGGGCTTGCTCACACAGTTGTTTAAGCCCTGTACCACATGCAGAGTACTTCCTTTTCAGTCTTCTCTCAAAGCCTCAGGAGTAAGGTAAATGCTGTTATTCTTGATGGGAGCAGTAAGTGTTACCTGTTTTCTTAACATTTTATTGTTAAATGCAGCAAAGGAAATCTTCCATTTCTTTTTTCTTT
>NW_016107431.1:1170083-1200132 GCF_001604975.1 Cebus imitator
ACAAAGTCTAGCTGTGTTACCCAGAGTGGAGTGCAGTGGTGTGACCTCAGATCACCGCAACCTCTGCCTCCCAGATTCAAGTGATTCTCCTGCATTCCTAGGCCTCCAGAGTAGCTGGGATTACAGGCGCTGGGTCACCACACCAAGCTAATGTTTGTATTTTTAGCAGAGATGTGGTTTTGCTACGTTGGCCAGACTGGTCTCAAACTCTTGACCTCAAGTGATCCTCATGACTTGGCCTTCCAAAGCTTCCATTTCTTAATGTATTTCATTTCCATAACAGTGATAGAGGAAGATGGTTACTTAAAGTTAGGCTGGAGAGACGTGTTACTTGAGGAGGTCAATGAATAGTCTGAAAAGAGGAGCAAAGAAGGAGGAGAAGGATGAGACAGTAGTCAATAAATAACTCAATGTTTCAGTTTGATATTGGACTCTTAATACCATGACTGAGACACAGAACATGCTCAATAAATATTGGAACAGAAAGTAAGAAAGAGAGAGTGTTTCACCAGAATTCCACAATAAGTTCTCCAATATAATCAATTTCATTAGGTAATCCAGATTTGACTGGATCGTAAGAATTAAAGTGACCCAAAAGCACAACTAGTTTTATAAATAAAGTTTGTTGATTTGTTGATTTTCAATAGGGGTATACCCCTTCTGAGTGATTTAGACAACTGTATTTAATTAGTAGCCATTGCTTTTCCTTTGGAAAATAACCAAGAAATATAGAAATAAAGTATTTTGAGATAAGTGTGGAATCAAATGATTCTGGAAGATGATTGGCTTCATTACACTACCTGTGTAGGAAATATTGATTAACTATCCCACCAACATCTCAGAGGGAGGCAAAAGTAAGTGGGAATATCTCAGTACAGAGAACAATACCAACACCAGGGTAAAGAGGGAAGTTATAGACAGTGGAAATGGGGTACTTAACAACATGGCTGTAGATTCAAGGCCAACACCTCATAGAATATTATGCAGTTTCTTCATTATTTTTGCTTTGAAATAAAAATGGTATTATTTGCTTAACTTAGTAATATTTTTGAAATTAACATTCACTTACTTTTACATGTATACATATAGGTGTGTATATATATGTGTATATATAATACTTGTTTCTAAACATGTTTTATAAACATCTTCAAACAAAAGCAAAGCTGAAAAATGATACAACAAATACCTGTACATTCTCCATCTAGGTTCATCAGTAGTCAACATTTTGGAAAATATAAATGCATACTCACACACATACACACGCATACTCTACCTAAGTATGTTACATATTTATAGTACTCCTTGTCTTAGTCTGTTCTGTTGCTATAATAAAATGCCTGAGACTGGGTAATGTATAAATAACACTAACTTATTTCTCACAATTTTGGAGGCTGGAAGCCCAAAATCCAGGTGCCACCAAGCTTGGTGTCTGGGGAGGGCCTGGTCTCTGCTTGCAAGGTGGGGACTTGTTGTTTTCTCTGGAGAGAAGATGAACACTTTCATCTTGCCCAGCCAAAGAGATAGAAGAACAAAAAGGGTGTAGCTAGTTCCCGCAAGCCCTTTTTCTATAAAGGTACCAATTCATTCATGAGAAGTAAAGCCCTCCTGATTTAATCATCCTGAAGGCCCCATCTTTTGAGACTGTAACATTTAGTCTCAGGTCTCAACATATGAATTTTGAGGGACAAATATATTCAAGCCCTAGCAGTCTTGAATACTCCAGTATGCATCTCCTAAATACATTTTTCTAGATAACCGAAATGCCGTTATCAAATTTAGAAAAATTAACAGTAATTCCTTAATGTCATCTATTATCCAGACCCATTTAGCCTACATATGCTACCTTAAACTTGGATAACTTCACACATTGCATTAGATTGCCATATTCCTTAAATCTCTTTAAATTTCTGCTGTCCAACTATCTTTTTATTTTTCTCATAATATTGTCTTTTGAATAGCCTAAACCTTTTCGTTTTGTGGAATGTCCTATATGTGGGTTTTATCTGATTATTTTCTTATTGTGCTTTTTAATTTGTTTCTTTATCCCCTATATATCTTGTTAACCAGAAGTTAAGTCTGAGTGCATAATTAGATTCAATTTAAACATCATTGTGTATACATTATATTGCATTGCTTTATGAGCTGCATAATTTCAAGTTGTCCCATTATTAATTATGCTAATTTTGAACATTTGGCTAAGGCCTGATTTTCAAATTTTCCTATTGCAAAAAAATAGTTTTAAAAATTATTTTATACAGAATGCATATTGAATAATTTTGAATAGTTATTTTTTATTAGGTTTTCTTTTTCAAAAGCTTAATCCCTTTCAATTTATAATTAATTATCATGAGGATTTCTTATATTTATACAAGAGTATTTGATGTTCACCATGAACATGGCTATTTATAAAATGGTTTTAAATGTGGCTTATATTTTTATTCTCTAACATATTTAGTGTGGTAATTTTATCTTTTGAAATAAGTCTTTTGCATTTTGAAGATTAATTTTCTTGTTTGGGAGAAGATATTAGTAGTTTAACAGTTTCTCATTGGCTTGTGGCTATTATTCTGCTAACAAGGTGAACTGGCTGGTGTATTACGGGGCTCTTTCAGCAGAAGCCTCATTTCGACACGAGGGTTGCATTGAGCAGTTACCACACCAATTGCTCAACTTGCTGAAATATAAATTATAAGGGAAAAAGTAGAAAAGTGAGTCAGTATTTTAGTTGTGGAAATATATGTAATTTGAATTCTGAGGGAGAATAATTTTAATCAAGTGAAAAATATAAATCTAAATTTCTGTATAAGGAGGTTAAAACCAAGAAAATTGTGGGGTTCTTCCTGTGAGATTTCTCCATGATATGAGCAATGTATACACATCCATAGGAAAATATTAACCAAATAAATAAATGCTCAAACATTTTATCTATATAGATCTTCACAATTTAGTTTAAATAATAGGATTTTACCTTTTTATTATTATTATCTAACCATTTGGCAGCATTTGTTTTCTTATTTGGAAAATGTATTACAAGTAATATAACTACAAAGTTATTAAAATAATGCAAAATTATGATGCTGATATCAAATATTCCTGATGTGCCTGGAAGACTTAATTTGAGAATGAAAACATCTTATTCAAAGAAAACCACTTCTTTTAACCTCCTGGCCTCATCATTCAGCCTTTGCATTAATTTTTTTTATCAGCTGTGTTTGTCATCTCTGAGGGTGTACACTTCATGAAATATAAAGTAAGAAAGTAAGAGCAGGAAGTTTCTCTTCACACCTTTGTCTCTACATAGCTTTTAAAAGCTGTCTTGACTCTTACCTAAGGCTCAGCAAAACATGAATATATTTCTTCAATTGTAGTAAAGAGGTCTTGCTTGATATACTTTATCCTTAGGCATGCCAGCTACTCTTCAAAACATTCCTTGTTTTAGCTGTTATTACCCTTGTGACCATAAATACTCATGCTTGATCCATTTCTTTCTGTGCCATTTGCTGAAGTCAACACAGACATGCTAATACACTTAGCTCCATGTCTGTGGACTTTACTGAAGCTGAACCTTCACCTCTGGAACAGAGAAAACATAGGTATTAACTTTTCCAAGTATGTTTGTTATGTCTTTTTGTTTTCCTTTTATAAGCATTAGGGATTTTAGAAAAACTTGAAATATCACAATGAAGTTAAATGATTGATTTTAAAATGTTATGTAAGTGCTGTCTAGAGACAGTAGGACAATATGCAAATTCATTTACTACACAGTTGACCAATGAGTAGAAAAAAAATATCAGGAGTCTTTTATCATTTACTTTTCCTTAAGATGGCTTATTCAGCATGAACTTTCATCACTTGAAGCTTTTCCTCTTCACTCCCTTCCTCCTCATTCCATGTATGCTACCCTTAAATTGAGGATATTGCAGTTCAGGCTTTAGAAAAGGAGCCAAATGTTAAGGTTGATGTTTCCAATTGGTCAGAAACTTTAAAGCATATGCTATGTTCCATGCTTTATTAAAGTTTAACTTATTTATAAACACATTTAAAATCTTTCCAGTTGAGCATGAATCACTTTCATAAATCTATATGTAGAGAAGAGAGGTGGGTCTCACTTTCTTTTTCAGTGATTTTGTTCCTATAAGCTATGGATAGAAACATACAGGTTTTGTAAAATGAATATATTTTTTAAAAGTACTCTATATGAGTTGGCACTTAGTGACTTCGAAACAACAATCAATTTTTTTAACTCATGGTTGTATGGATGGGAAATCTGGACTAAATTCAACTAGGTGATTCTGCTGATCTGGGTTAATGCACACCTCTGTGTACTTGGGCAGCTACCAGGTCAGCAGAGATGTGGTTGACAGTTGGCTTGAATGCCTTGTCATCCTTTCCATGGCCTCCTAGCATCTAGCAGGCTACCTTGTGCTTGTACATATGGAAAGCCGCAGCAAGAATGCAATGCTTCTTAGTGACTAGGTTCAGAACTTGTACATCTTTTCTACCAAAACAATGTACAAAGCCAACTTAAATCAAGGAGTAAGGAATTTCAAAGAATTTTGTCATTTTGCAACCTACCATATACCAAAGAGAGTGGGGAAATATAAAGGATTATCTATGTAAATATTTTTATACATTTAGTGTTGTAATATATAATGGGTTGCCATGACCTTTTCATCATTTTGTTTCTGTAAACAAAATGATTATATGTTAAAATTCTGAAAATAAAAATACCTGCTGATTTCACAGTAATATTTGCTTTGCAAAGTACTCTTACCTACTTATTATTCACTTAAATTTCCATTAAAAATCTCATGATATAAGTGAGAGCATTATTACTGACAACACTAAATTGCTTAATGAAATAGCAGAACACCATTCCACCTGCCTTTCTTCTATGCTCATCAAAATTTGAGCTATGTTTCTACAAAAACGTTCTCCTAATGCTTTCTCTTATGTTTGAACTTAAAACATTTTTTCCTAATGTAGAATGAAGCAGCACCTTTAATAGAGTAGAAAAAAAAATCACTAAAGAATATACAACTAGCATCGAACTAAAACCATCAGTAAATTAAATTTTAATATATATGTAAAATAATTAAGTTTGATGAGCAATAATATGGTGTGCTTTATGTAGCTGAAAAAAAGACAATATTTCATAAAAGTTGACAAATTCATGTACATTTTTCTTACTGTATTACTCTAATTCTGAAATTATTGCTTAATTATTTGTATTTGCTATTAGACACATAAAAGCTGTGAGAGCAAGTAGATGGCCTATCAAATTTGTCATAATGTCCTTAATTTGTTGCTTGGCAATTAATGGATAAACAAATGCTTTTCAAAGAAAAAATGAGAAGTTTTTTTTTTAATATTAAGTAACATAAATTATAAATGGTATGATATATGTACATCACCTAGCTATTTTATGTCAGTGTTTCTGTGTTCAAAAAAATATATCAGATTTATTTTTATAGGTCAATCTTTTATGAAAAATACCTATTTGTTTGTTAGATTTTTAAATAATTCAGAAAATCATCTAGATTACTTTGGGCAAAATATATAGTTTTAAATTGAAATTATTATTTTTATTTTATTTTATTGCTTGAATAGGGTATTTACTAAAGTAAGTATCATTAATATAATTTTGTTTTGAAGATAAAAACATTTAGAAAATGTTAATATTCTATTTAGAAATGCAACTACCCAATAATGTTACAAAACTAAGATGAAAAAAATCAATAATTCAAATATTTAAAAATAATAAAATAACAATTGGAAGAATATAAATAACCAACCAGTCATTCCGCATTGATATTTATTTCTAGATAAATATTCTCTACAGTGTTATCTGTGTAAAAAGGGTTTGTATGTATATTTTGTAAAAAAAAAATTTTGAGATAAAAATACTTGGAATATGCTGCATACCATGGTAGTTTTGGGAGCCTTTGTACATTGATGAAATTAAATGTACATTAATTTCATTAATGTTTCCAAGTTTATGCAGTTTAATGCAGTGTTCCCGGCACTTTTGGACAAATAGTAAATAGTAACATAGTTCCGTTAAACACATTTTTGGAAAAAACAATTTCATAGACAAGGAATTTCAGGGTTTTAGAATATTTCATATATCAGACTAAATGGACTCAATATATTCTGAAAATTTGTGGATTACAAAAATCAAATACAAATTCACTTTGAATTGTTTCATAGAAATATACGTTCTTTTAATTTTTGAAAGGCTTTGCCTTATTTCCTTTACTAAAAATGTCTGTACAGATTTTATAGAAACATTTCTCAAGCCAATCATGGTGGCTCACATCTGTAATCCCAATTATTCTGGGGACTGAATTGGGAGGATTGCCTGAGGCAGAGATTGGACTCAGCTTGAGAGACTTGTGGGAGGATTGCTTGAGGCCAGGATAAGACCAACATAGAGAGACTCCATCTCTAAAAGATTTTTAAAACTTAGCTGGGTAAGGTGATGTGCACCGGTAATCCCAGCTACTTCAGAGGTTGAGGCAGGAGGATCACTTGAGCCCAGGAGTTCATGGCTGCAGTGAGTTCCGATAACAACCCTATACTCCAACATAGGTGACAGCGCAAGACCCTAGCTCTGGAAAATACAACTAACCAACCAACAAACAAACAAACAAACAAACAATGTTTCTTAACACTGGATTAAAAACCACCTAAAATGTTAGGGAATGACATTACTGTATGTTTTTATTATGATTTTAATAGCTATTTTGAAGTGGTTGTTAAATTTGCGGAAATCAAATTCTTCCTCTAGAAGAGGTTCATGTTTTTGAGACACAATTCTAAAAGACCTTATTAAGATATATTATGCTAAGAACACAGATATGCTTCCAAGAGAAAACTAAAATTTACTGAAAAATTCATATTCAGAAGATAGTGTTAAACGTATTTGCTATAGAGCAAAGATGCAAATAAAAATGTTAGAGCACATTGTTATGAAGTTCTTAATATTATTTATATCATCAGATATGTAAAAATATTATAAGTGGATTTCAACTTCAGCAGCATTGTGACTTAACATATTTGTATGTACAAATCATGCTCATCTATATGTAGAAGTATATAAATGTGTATTTATACATCTATAGGTATAAAACACATCTATATTTATAAGTCACATCTATATGTATTGTTAGAAACAATCCCACTCTTTTTGATCTTAAGTTTTAAGAAGTCCAATGTCCTCCAACTGTGTACAATAATCTGGAAGATTGGCAGAGGCCTGGATTATATACTTATGTCTGGTCCAATGTCATGATTAGATTAATGGTGTGAATTTTTTTATTGCTATCGTTCTAGTAAAAGATTTCCATCTACATCTAATGCCAATGCTGAATGATTTACTGTATAAGTCAAGCAGTATGCTTTATTATTTTCTTTGTAATGGGATTTGCAATAATACCAACTTGTATTACTTGAGTATTTTTGAGATTGATAAAAGAACTATTGAAAAATATTTTAATATACTTCATTGAAATGAATAATAAAATTAGAAAAACTGGTATGTGAATTCACATGGTCTATTTTTAATATATTTTAGAAAATAAAATATATTTATAAAAAATTTTTAAGTAATGTTACAAATGAAAAAAAGATTATTTTACAAATACTAAAGTTCTAAGCAATTACAGCATTATATTTTTGGGAGACCCCAATAATAAAGGGCAATAAAACACGATGCAAGGAAGTTTTAAAATTGAAAAATATCTGTGTCTTAGTCTGCAAGACAGGATAGTTAGAAAAGTAGATGCTGTCCTGGCAATCAAGTAAAAGCACTATGGCATATTAAGCTGTAATACCATCCACCAAATTGTGCTAATTAGAGAGACTGATGGCAAATAGGCAAACGGTTCTAATTATATGTTATATGACAAATTCAGAGGAAGTAGATTAGATTCACGCAGGGTGCTGTGTAAAATATTACTTCCTAGATCTGCTAGTATGAATTTCAGAATTTATTGACTGCAAATGATGTTTTGGTCCTCTTGGTTCAAATTTATAAACTTAACAGTCCCTGAAGCTTTCCATCTTCCCTCTCTTCCTCCCTCTTCCTTTCTTTTGTCCTTCCTTCTCTTCCTTTCTTTTTTTCTTTCCTTCCTTCCTTCCCTCCCTCCTTTCCTTCCTGCCTTTTTGCCTGCCTTTGTTTCTTAACTTCCTCCCTCCATTCTTTCTACTCATGAGTTTGAGTGCAACATTATTTGTAGAAGAACTAAACATTTATTACAGAATAAATAATACAGAGCTAACTAATATAAGCCCAAACACATAATAACACATATAAAATCATATGCAAGCCTAATGGTAAGTTATATTTAATAGAACCAACAATTACATAACATGTAAAGATTATCTATATAAGGTCCATCAATATCTTGGGATGAGTATTTCAGCCTATTTTAATATATCTTTTCTTTGTAAAGAAATATTTCTTTTTACAAAGAAAAAATATTAAGTGTTTGAAATGGAAAAGCTATCTGTTAGTGTAACTGAGAACATAAATGTTGGTCTACAATGAAGAAAGCCTTTTATCAATAGCTAAAAAAATATACTTAGTCTAGGCAAATTGCAGAGATTCACTTAGGGGTGGAAAGGTCAGAAGCCTATTTCTGTACACCTTGCCTAACAATATTTTTATGTAGTCAAATTAAAAATCAAACTTTATGCAAATATTTTAGGTTACATAGATAAGTACCACTAAATTATATAAATCATAATTCTACTTAACATGAAAAAAATGTTTATCATTTTTCCTCTGCTCATTCTGCCACGCCCATCTTGCTAATTAAGTTCCTTAACGTTGAAGATAATGATATTGCAGAATTTTTTTAGGAAGAAATAAATTTGAGGATAAATTTACATAATATTAAATGAAAACTGTACTTCTGAGAGTAACCTTGAAAAGAACCATATTTGCTACTGCAGCTGAATAAGGTCATTTGAAGAAGGAGATGAGTGTAGTGGCAAGATATGAAGGAAAATATGGTATCTGTCACTGCCCTTGGATTTTTGTCTAAGCCTCTGATTATAGATATAAAACCCGATAAAGAGTACATTTTAATGTTTTATGTTTTAAAGTTTTTCTGTGAGAAATAATATACAACTTTCTTCATATGTACTACAATGTATCCATAATTTTGTAGAATGTTGTTCTTATCTGAAGGTTAAATAAACTTTTTTGAAAACAAAGTAAACCTTATAACTTATAGAAGAACGTAATTTATTTCTCACATGGATAAGTATTCCAACTTAAATACAGCAGTCTGAATTAAAGAGAAATTTTAAAAGCTATACAAAGTATAGGACTCCAGGTTATTATTATATGAAATCAACAATTATCATGTTGTATTTGGCTATCCTTATTACTAGATGTTCATTACTAGACATGCATGGTTTAAGTTAAAATGACATGAAGTTGAGGTATAATGAGGGGATAAAATGTCACGAACACAAAATAACGATTTCAATATAAAATAATTATAAGCTTGAAATGCATCTGTTTCCTAAAACACCTATCATTGTTTCTCCAATGTTAAATAAAATAATAATCTTTAGGTCTCTGTCTCACAGCATTTATACGGGAGTTTACAATGGTCTTTATCTGCTCAGTAGTAACAGATCAACTACCAGCCCCTAATGTTTCCACCTCTATGGAGACCCACCAGCAGTGACAGAAGACAGATTAATGCCTAAGCAGCCAGGAGCACAACATAAGCAAACAAAATAATTAGATCTGTGAAATATAAAGTTGATCCTAGAAAACTATTGTAAAAATACTCCTTCTAGGTTAGAGCAAAGGGTAACTGCGTCACTGACTCTTATCTTCCCAGCCTGCCCACATTTACATCAGTACAATCTTCCACCTTTCACCAAAATCCACATTCTGGTGTTTTTGGATACCCTGAAACTCACAAAGGCTTCATGGTTTCTGCAATTAAGGATTTCTTAAAATCAGTTATAGTCCTTCCTCACTACATGTCCTGGAGGATTCTAAAGGCTTAATAATTTGGAGTGGATTAACTGAGAACACTCAGCAGACACCACAGAACTTTTTTACACCTCTTTAAATGGCAGCTTACAAGAAGTGTGGTGAGTGATTTTATGGCCACTAATCAATAAAAAGTCCCCCACAAAATGTTGAGCATTTTTTTTCAAAATGGCTCTGAGGACGGTTTTAAAAATCAGTGTACATAGGCAATTCCTTTAGAAACAAAATAACCAGAAGTGTAAATATCCTATGTCTAAATAGTGACAATTTATAAATCAGAGTATTTTATCTTTCTACTTTGACAAATATATCTTCATAATGACAATATCAGGAAAATTTGATTTAGCTGTAGTATTTACATAACAATGTCAGCAAATACAAAGACAATTGGACTTAAGTTGTTTTTATTCATGACTATGTCCTACTAATGGGTTGCTGGCAATTAGATAAAGAATAAAATAAAGAAACAGATAATCCCATGCATTATTTTATAAAATTTATTTTTCTTTATCTCAGCAAAATAATAATCTTGATATAATAATAATTAGAGTAAATTAGTGTTCTGCTGACAGTAATGGTCTAAAAAATTAACAAGAAAAATATAATTGTATTCCAAAGGTATAAATTTTGAATATGTTTATCAGTAATGTAAATTAAAGTAAATGTAATAAATCAAAAACTATTTTCGATAAGTTTTCTGTTAAATCTTTAAAATTTATCTATGCAAAATGTAAATTATAATTACTGAATACCAAAATTTAGGTGGCTCACGCCTGTAATCCCAGCCCGCCAAGGCGGGCAGAAAGTCAAGAGTTTGCCTGACCAATATGGTGAAATCCTATCTCTACTAAAAATACACAGAAAAATTAGCTGGGCATGGTAAGGGTAATCCCAGCTACTCGGGAGGCTGAGGCAGGAAAATGGCTTGAACTTGGGAAGTGGAGGTTTCAGTGAGCCAACATTGTGCCACTTCAGCCTGGGTGACAGAGAGAAACTCCATTTCAAAAAATAAATTAAAAAAAAAGAAAAATAATTAAGTTTTATAAAATTAATTAAATTGATATGTTTGTAAAACTTTTCACAGTTCTAGCATATCCCACTAGCTGACCTTGTAAGAAGATGGTTTCTCAATTCATGCTTGTTAAATCGACATACATACAAATTCAAGATTCATAAGAATTGTTTAACATTGTAAAATATTTCTCAGCTGCCATGTGCATGATGCGCTAATTGTTTAGTGTTCTGGAACCATGAATTGGAATGTGAATAAAAGCAAGAAAATGGACACTCAGCACCACTGGGAAACAATACCTTGTCTTGATAAAATCTTTTGCATTCCTGCTCTCTGAGAGAAGGATTTGACAAGTTAATTAATTTGAATATTTTAGGTAAGCACATCTGCAGCTCCAATTCTCCCTGCTATTTGAAATATTGTCCATCTCTAAATTGGGCAGCAATGTAAGCCACAAGCCTTCACTACATTCAGACATGGTCCCCTTTTGTTTGGAAAACATAGGGCAAAAGAAATAGAACGGTATTTCCTTGGAGTCTGAAAGGCTTTAGTCCTGAGTCACAGGTTGTGCTGTGTGCCAGTGCTGACTGTTTGATCCTGAGTAGCAGGGGCATCTGTGGCCTTTAATATGTTTATTTCTTATGGATATGTGACACTTGAGGCCCTATAATATAGGATTTGACAAGGGCTTCTCTTGCCAGGGTCTGTAGTAGTCCTGCATCAGTATGAAACTCCATAATTTAAATGGCTTTCTAAGGTACATACAGAAGAACAGTGTCATGTATATGAATATGGATCTATATGACGTCACATGTATACACATGAACACATATATCTGTACTTAGAAAATGTATTTACACCTACTATGCAATACGTTTTTCTTTAAAAAAGTATTATTTTAGGAGTAAGACAATATACTACTTGGAGAATCAGAAAGTGTTAAACATCTTCCCTAGGAATTATGAGTAATAATAAGGAAAGGGAAAGGGAATAAGAAAGAATATGCTTCTGGTTGAGTTTTTGTAGTAGCATAAAGATATGATAACATGGCATTTAAGTCATGAGATTAGAGACAATATAATCGATTACACTAAAGTTATATCCATTTGCCTTCTTGAGATTTGTGCAGGTATAAGATAACTATCTCATTACCCAATTGCTGCACAAGAAGTCACTATTATTAGAAAGATGGGAAATATGATCAGAAGCATTCCTCTTTGAAATCCCTATGTAATAGAAAAACAGAGGTCTCAGTCTCTAATGCTTACAGTACTTATCACATTTATACCAACAGTGTATATGTGTATATAGGAAATACTTGAAGAGAAAGGCTCAAGAATGTTTCAGCTCCCGACTCAGTAGAACCATCACACTCATTTATTACCATTGTCGATCCTGGTCAAAGCAGATAGAGGATGGCATCCTTGTGGGGATTTTGCTGGAGCATTATATTTTAACAGAAAAGTTAGATGCACAGATCTTGCTGTGGAAGAAACCATATGGCAGAGGGCTGTATAAGGGAATGTACAGTTGGGGGTCATGAAAAATTAGACAGTGTTTCTTAGAACCTGGTACTGCAGCTTTGGTGGGGAAAAGGATGTGAAAGAGAAATTATGAGATCGAAGTTGAAGGTAGCTGGTATAAATGAGTGAATGAATTTAAAATAGAATAAACCTTTTTTAAAAATTCTCTAATCCAAGCTGCATTTTTTACCTCTAGGTTTATTAAATCTGAAAGCAACCAAGATCTTTGGAGGATGGCATTTTTTTGCCAATATTTGCATGCTCATGAAACATCACAAGTAAAAACTAATAGTTTAATATTATATTGGGGAGGCTAAGCATTCAAATAGGTGAGCAGGGATTAGCTGCCTTCTGATTATAAAGAGGGCTTTTACAGCTTAATCCCCAAGAGCTATTTGCTTCAGTGTTTCTAATGACCCTTAATAGCTCGAGCCTGCATAGAACACATATGCATGTATTTATATTTGTATTGATACATATTTCATGTATCAATTTCTATTCCCTAGCTGGAATTTGTACTGTGAATTACTATAGTACTCTTTTGTCTAAAATGTAATTATCTAATTATGTGTTCTGGGAGATGGCATAGCTAGACTCACAGAGCACCAATTCACAAGCATTTAATTTTTGTTTTTAATAGGAGACTATGAGAAAAAGGATCTTTCTCCCTCTGGAAGGGGGATGCAGTACTCATGCATAAGTGGCGCTTTCAGAATTGGAACATTTTTGCCAGCTCTTTTGCGCATTTCATTAAGTGTTTCTAATACAACAGGGTAGTTTTGCCCTCCAATATGACCCTTGAAGAAATCCTATTAGTAAATCACAGGCTAAGAAGTCATGCAATTTGAACCTAAAGTGACTATGCAACATTAAATAATGCCATCAAGACTCAGTCTTAATTTTTTTAAAGATGATAAAAACCTCTGTGAAGTATCCTCTCTTTAAGTTTCCCTAAATTAGTAATATTATGAGCCAGCCATGACTCATTCAAACAATTTGATTGAATCAAAGGAGCATGTGGAAGCTTATAGTGATTGACCAGTAATCATAAAAAGAATGAAAATGGGCCTAGATGGAAGCAAGTCAGCTCCCCTCCCGCATGCCCAGGCTTTGGAAGTTTTGAACTGCATAGTCATTAGTACTTAAAGAGCTGAATGTTATACACTCCCTTTGATAATAAAGGTCCAGTTAAAACTATGTTTTGGCACACTGGTAGATGAATTTAAAAAGTTGGTATATCCAGTACTAAATGTCATATTTTACTGGTTGACACACATTTATCACTTTATTTTCCCTTACAGTAAACAACTCATAACTCACCAGCTAATTTGATTGACAGCAGCCTTGGGCATTTCTTAGCACTCATGTACTGTATTGCATGGAGTCAAACTTCCATGGTAATAGGCTTCAACAACAACAATAATAGAAATAATAATTCCAGAGTTAATTTAAAGGAATAAAAAGAAGTAAGTCAATATAAGAACAATAAATTATGGGAATTTCTCATCTGAGTAAGTAACAGGTTTAATAGCTTTTCCTAAATACTGAGATCATTCAATTGAACATCTGCTTTCCAGCTGTGCATATTGATATATTACCAGGTTTTTATTCGCTTCTACTCTAAATGTATCCATAAGTTTTTAGGAGTTTCGCTACCTGACTTTTTGACAATGCCTTGCTTGTGAAAGATATAAAAGTGTCAAAAATTCTGTAAGCCATATTATGCCCAGGATATTATTTTTCAATAGACTCCAAAGACAGATGTCTATGAACAATTAAACCATTCTTCAACCACACCTTGTTCCAGCTGGTATCAGAGAATTAAAAGGAAATAAGCACTCATAATTTACTTATTGCTGAAGTCCCTATAGTTTTCTGACTGTTAATGGATTCTTATTAAATAATTCTATCAATGAAAAAGGTATATTATACATTCTTGAAATTCTGAAGTTGGCTCTTTGATATTAACTTTAGTATTTCTTCTCTTATATATGCTGAGCAACTATATTCAGAAAAATCCCATTTGATGGAGATTAGGTTACTTCAATCTTGTGAAATCCCAAGTCAAATTTTAAAGTGTTTAGTCATAAAGTACAATACTGAAACAGTCTGTACTGAAAAGAAAAGTGAGACCTGCTAATCAACATGGATGTAACCCAGTATCTTGTCTAATAGGAAAGCATAGAATGTATTCTCTCCTTTCAACAAAATACGTCCCAAATAAGATGTTATCTTCTTCCAATCAGCCTTCATCGTTACTGTCACCATAGCAACTAAATAGCTCTGAGATGCAACCTAAACAAGGGACCAAATAAGATGAGCTCATGAGCCACTGCATTATCAGCGTTCATAAGATAGTAATTCAAAAATGCTCATCATACCCACAAAGGAAAAGCCTCTATTCTCTCTTTCCCTGACCAAAAGTATGGTTAATAAAAGTATTTCACCATGTTCTAGGCTTTATGGATTAAACAGCTTAAGAAATGGGATGATGTAACCTGAAGGGACCATGTACTCAGCACAGTCCCAGGACTCACTTCACAATGGCAATCTGCTGGCTTGCAAAGTAATATACAACTGAAGATGAGATTTATTGATTGATTGGTTTAATTTTATTAAATGACACTAAAGAAACGTGAGTTGCTTTTCTGTTGTTAACAACGTATGTAATTAGGAGAATACCATATATGAGAGCGTAAAGTAGGACAGATTTGGAGTACTCAGGAAAATGAGTTCTATAAATATTAAACCCTTGAGCCACTGAAGCTTTTCAGATTCTTTAAAGAACATCATAATCTGTAAGATGTTTTCAAATTTTTCTAATTTATTCTTATCCAGAGAGCAATACTGTTCTGGATATCTACAAACTTTAGGTGTATACCTAAGGAGAAAGATCAATCATATGAATAAAATTAATAGTTAATAGTCCTTTTATACCTTATAATGTGTGACTTTACATGTACTATGTCATTTAACTCATACTATAGTTATTTCCATCTTAAAGATGAACAGGTCAGTTCATGGAGAGAATAGGTAACTTTCCGAGTTTAGAAAGGGACAGAGCTTTGAACACAGTTACTCTTAACTATGAACCCTGCTCTCAACCAGTAAGTACTATGCAAATATTTTTGTGCCAGGCTCAGAAGATACAAGATCATGGCCAAAAACACATTAACATACTGTTATCTACTGCAAAAGGACATTTTAGTCAATGATAGACCACATATACAACCGTAGTCCCCATTAGATTGTAATGGAGTTGAAAGACTCCTATTGCCCAGTGTTGTCACAGCCATCCTAATGTCATAGCACAATACATTATTCACATGATTGTGGTGATGCTCTTATAAAGAAACCCACTGCACTGCCAGTTGTATAACAGTAGATCACATACAGTTATATATAGTGCATACTATTTCATATTAATAATGAATGACTATATTATTAGTTTATTTACTATACTATACTTTTTATTGTTATTTTAGAATATACTCCATCTACTTATTAAAAATAAGTTAACTGTAAAACATCCTCAGGCAGATCCTTCAGGGGGTGTTCCAGAAGAAGGCATTATTATCATAGGAGATGACAGCTCCATGCATGTTAATGCCCCCAAAAACCTTCCAGTGGGATGGGACAATATGTGGAGGTCATAAACAGAGACAATGATGATTCTGACCCTGGTAGGCCTGGAATAATATGTATGTTTGTGTGCTAGATTTTAACAAAAATGTTTATAAAGTGAAAGAATGTTTAAAAAACATTAAGTAGTAAAAAGCTTATAGAATAAGGACATAAAATACTTTTGTACAGTTGTGCAATGTGTTTGTGTTTTAAGTTAAATGTTATTACAAAGAGTCAGAAAGTTTATAAAGTGAAAAAGTTAAATTAACCTGTTTAGTTTATTATTAAAGAAATATTTTTTACAAATTTATTGTAGCGTAAGTGTGCAGTGTTTATAAAGTCCACAGTAGTGAACAGTAATGTGATAGGCCTTCACATGCACTCGACACTCAGTCACTCACACCAACTTCCGGCCCTGCCAGTTCCATTCATTGTAAGTGCTCTATGTAGGTGTTCCATTTTTGAATGTTTTAATTATATTTCTGTTGTACTTTTCAATGTTTTATATGTTTAGATACACAAATACTACTGTGTCACAGTTGCCTACAGTATTCATTGCAGTCACATGCTGTACAGGTTTGTAGCCTAGGTGCAAAAACCTAGGTGTATGGGCTATACCATCGAGGTGTAAGTACACTCTACAGTGTTTGCACAATGACAGGTTGCCTAATGACTCACTTCTCAAAATGTCTTTAACAATGCATGACTATCTCTTAGCCTCCTTTCATCACTATATTGAGTGTTCTGTCTTTTCTATTATGACTGCAGCTCGATGTATATAGAATTGGCTCAAAGATATGAATTCAGTTCCAAACCACCACAGTAAAATGAATATTGTAATAAAATGAGTCACATTTTTTGGTTTCCCAGTATATATAAAAGTCATACTTACACTATCCTCTAGTCTATTACATGTACAGTAGCATTATGTCTAAAAATGTAAATACCTTACCATTAAAAATGCTTTATTGTTAAGAAATGCTAACAATCATCTCAACCTTCAGCAAGTCATAATCTTTTTGCTGATGAAGGGTCTTACTTTGATGTCGATGACTGCTGAAGTTGGAAAAAGTTCTACAACTTTTACAAAATTGAAGTCAATCCTTTGAAACCCTGCCACTACTTTATCAAATCAGTTTATGCAATATTCTAAATTGTTTCTTGTCATTTTAACAGTGTTCAAACTATCTCCTCCAGGAGAGTAGATTTCATCTCAAGAAACCACTTTGCTCATCCATTAGAAGCAATTCCTCATGCATTAAAGTTTGATAACCTGATCATGGCAATTCAGTCACATCTTCAGGCTCCACTTCTAATTCTAGTTATTTTGCTATTTCCACCACATATGCAGTTAACTTCTCCACTGGCATTTTGAATCCCTCAAAGTCATGCATGAGAGTTGAAATCAACTTCTTCCAAATTCCTGTTACTTTTTATATTTTCACCTCCTTCTATCAATTATGAATGATTTTAATGGCATCTAGAATGGTGAATTCTTTCCAGAAGTTTTCAATGTACTTTGTCCAGATCCTTTAGCAGAATCACTATGTATTGCAGCTATGGCCTTACAAGATGTATTTCTTAAACAATAACAATTGAAAGTCAAAATAACCCCTTGATCCCTGGGATACAGAATTGATATTGTGTTAGCAGGCATTAAAACAACATAAATCTCTTGGTACATCTTTATCAGAATTCTTGAGTGAAAAGGTGCATTGTCACTGAGAAATAACATTTTGAAAGATTTTTATTTTTTATTTTTTTCTGAGCAGTGGGGTCCAACAGTGGGCTTCAAACATTTAGTAAACCATACTGTACACATATTCTGCCATCCGGGCTTTTTTATTGCCTTTATAAAGGCAGAATACATTTAGCAATAAATTCTTAAATACTGTAGGATTTTCTGGATATTAAATGAGCATTGGTATTAACTTCAAGTCACCAGCTGCATTACCCCCTAATCAGTGAACGAGCCTGTCCTTTGAAGCCTTGAAGCCAAGCATTGGCTTCTCCTTTTGGCCAAGAATGTCCAAAATGGTATCTTCTTTCAGTATTAGACTATTTTGCTACATTGAAAATTATTTATTATTTAATGTAGCCACCTTCATCAATTACATTAGCTAGATCCATTGAGCAACTTGTTACAACTTCTCCATCAGCAGGTGCTTCATCACCTTGCACTTTCATGTTATGGAGATGGCATCTTTTCATAAACTTCATGAACCAAGCTCTGCTAGCTTCCAACTTTTCTTCTGCAGCTTCTTCACCTCTCTCAGCCTTAAAGTATTGAAGAGAGTTAGGACCTTGGATCAGGTGTTGGCGTAAGGATAGGGTGTATCTGGTTTGGTCTTCTATCTAGACCACTCATACTTTCTCCATATTCGCAATAAGAGACCAGCGTGGTCAACATGGTGAAACCCAGTCTTTACTAAAAATACAAAAAAATTAGCTGAGTGTGGTGACAGATACCTGTAATCCCAGCTACTCAGAAAGCTGAGGCAGGAGAATTGCTTGAACCTGAGAGACAGAGGTTGCAGTGAGCTGAGAACACGCCATTGCACTCCAGCCTGGGTGACAAGAGTGAAACTGCATTTTTTAAAAAATAAAAAAGATTGTTTCACTTTCTATCATTTTTTCTGTTCACTGGAGGAGAACTTTTATTTTCCTTCAAGAACATTTTGTTTACATTCACAATTGAGCTAACAATTTGGTGCCAGAGGCCTAGCCTTCAGCCTATCTCAGCTTTTCACATGCCTTCCTCACTAAGCTTAATCATTTCTAGCTTTTGATTTAAAGTGAGACACGTGACTCTTCCTTTCGCTTGAACACTTAGAGGTCATTAAAGGGTTTTTAATTTACCTAATTTTAATACAATTTTGTCTCAGGTACTAGGGAAGCCTGAGAAGGGTGGAGGGAATGGCTGGTTGGTGGGATGGTTAGAATGCACACGATATTTATCGATCAAATTTATCATCTCTTATAAGATCAGCTTGTGGTGTCCCAAAACAATTACAATAGTAACATCAAGGATTACTGATCTCAGACCAATGTAGCACGTATAAGAATAACAATAAAGTTTGATATATTAAAAAGTATCAAAATATGACACAGAAACATAAAGAGAGCATAAACTGTTGGAAAAATGTCACTGACAGAATTGCTTGATGCCGTATTGCCATAAGCTTTCAATCTGTAAAAAATGCAGTATCTGTGAAGAGCAATAAAGTGAAGCTCAATAAAGCAAGGTATGCCTGTATTTAATTTAAGGTCTGTGTCTTTATATCATCCCAGGAAAGATTAATTTTGGTCACTTTCTATAAACTTACATTTTTAAAGTGGTAGACTTTGAACACCTCTAGGTTATATTGTCTACACCATACATTCAATGCTTAACATATGCAATCTTATACCTCAGCTCTTCAAAGACAGCTAAGGTTTCTCTCTCCCTCTGCCTCTCAGAAAACAAACCTACTGATGGAGCGAAGATTGCAGGCCAGATTATTTCAAAGTGCCTTGGTCAAAGGACTTGCCCAGGAGGCAACTTAAAGCCACTGAACTTTTGGTGATGAGCACCAGCCATAAATCAAAGAAGTAGATCCAAGGGGTAAGTCTTAGTATGAGTGGCAGAGAAGCAAACAGGCTGACAGCAGCTTCATGCCAGCCTTGCACACTGTGTGGCAAGAAGAAAAAAACCTTCAGAGTCAGGGATCTGTCACGGGGCATCTCCAACAGGCAGATAACAAGTCATTCGCTGTGGCTGACTGGGAACAAGTAGCATTAGGAGCACTGCAGACCCTATAAAAACAAGAGGCTCCAAGTCTAGTGGAAAATCAGAGAAATAGAAATGAAGATTCTAGTTATATGTTGTATTTATGTTACTATGAAATTATAAAGGGAAATTATGCAAAAATGGAACTGCTTCTCTATAAAAATTACGCAAAATTCTAAACACATTCTCTAGCACTTAACAACAACCACTTTTTTCTCTCTTTACAATCAACCAACATGCATATTATAAATAATAAATTATATGAGAAAAATTTATTTTACTTATAAAAATAATTTATATTTTTGTGTTTTTGCCTCAATAGACAGAGTTGGTCTTCTCACTGACAAAGTAGTTATGAAGACATACTAAGATATTCTATCCAAAGTGATAGTAATTTTTAAGACCTAAGAGAGTTACTGTAGTGAAAAAGGATCAGCCACTTCCAGGATCAACATCAGAAACTTAGATATAGAGAGATGGTTAAAATTTATACTTTATGAGTCCTGAAGATTTTGCAACTTAAATAGGAAATGATATATGAAGAGTCCATGTAATTACAACACAGACAGTGTATTAAACATATAAGTACAGAAAGCATAGATAACCCATGTTTTAGATAGAATGGAGGGAAGAGGTCTAAGAAGGCAGAAGACAAAGCATATTGGGAATGGCTTCTTGATCAATGTGACATCCCAGCTGATCTTTGAATAATGAGGAGAAATTTGCCAGGAATGGGCTGGGTGGAAGAGATGATATTTTACACATGCAGTCCAGCATGGCTTTTTGAAGGATCCTTATAGTTAAACATGGCTGGAAGATAAAAGCCCATTAGTCAGAAAAGTGGAGTCTGCAGACTTTGGTAGATACCAGATTATGAACAGACTTGGCTATGCTTTAGAGTTTGGACTTTATCCTGAAGGCATTGGTGTGCCATGAAGGAGATAGATATAGATGATAGATAGATGATAGATAGATAGATAGATAGATAGATAGATAGATAGATAGATAGATGAAGTCTTGCTCTGTTGCCCAGGCTAGAGTGTAGTAGCACTGTCATCTCTCATTGCAACATTGAGCTTCTGGGATCAAGCAATCCTACCACCTTTGTTAGCCTCCTGTGCAGCTGGTACTACAGGTATGTGTCACCATACCTGTCTAATTGTTCCTTTTTTTTTTCTTTTTTGATAGCGATAGGGTCTTGATATGCTGCCTAGGTTGGTAATGAACTGGCCTCAAGTAAACTCAACCTTCCAAAGAGCTGGGATTATAGGCATGAACCACTGTGCCCTGCCTTGAAATTTAATTCATCTTTCAGCAAACGACATATAGAAAGAATCAGAGGCCAAGCCAGGCCGAGGCCTAGAAGACCAGTCAGAATAATTCAGATGAGAAATGATGCAGCTGACAGAAGAGACAGGCTGTGGGAGCCAGCAGGAACATATGCAGATGAGCATGATTAAAAGTCAAAATTGATGGGACTTGGTCACCACTGAGTCAGGAGAGGAAAGAAAAGCAGCAGAGCGAAGGATAGCAGCAGTGCTAAGCCCCATTCATCCTGGACACAATGTGTTTCCAGATCCTCAAGTCCTGGACTCTTAACCTATTATATAAAGTATCTAGAAGTAGAGAAATCTTGTTGTGGGCAAATTAAGGCACTGTGGGTAGCAGTGACTGATGTATTCTAGGAAATTCTAGGTTGGTAGGCCAGGAAAAAAAAAAAAAAGAAAGATGGCATTTTCTTGACATCCTCTCTTTCTTTTACCTTTTGAGTCAGAAAGAAGAAATAGCAAAGCCTGAGCTAACAGTCATTTTCCAAACAGAAGCTTATATCCTGCATTAGTCCTGGCTTTGTGGTTTTCCAAAAATACATATTAAAATTTTAAACTTCTTTTCATCTCAGTTAGATTTTTCAAGGTTTGAATTGTGATGTATACAATAACAGTTCTGGAAGTGAGTAAAAACAATTATGTTGTGAGTTTACAGATAATCTTCCCTAAAGCTTGAGCACTCAGCATACAGTAATGTTAATGCAGCTAAATTGTGATTATTCACAGAACAGGATTCACTGAACATCTACAATATGCTAGGCACTGTTCAAGGGGCTGATGATATAGCAATGAACAAAATAGATACAAATCTTTGCCTTCATGGAGCTTACATTTCAGGGAAAGGACAGGTAATAGATAAGATAAATGAGTGAAATGCATAGAACATTAGATACGGTAAGTGCTGAGGAAAAAATGAAGGATGGAAAGAGAATAGGGAGTTTCAGGAGGTGGCTACAATTTTAGAGAAAGTAGCTAATCTGGTCCCAGTAAAAAGGTGATTATTTGAATAAAGATACAAAGGAGGCTAAGGAGCACAGCATAAAGACACCTAGGGAGAAAAAATAAAAACTTCCAAGCAGAGCGAGAAGAAGATGCAAAGGCCCTGAGATTTAAAGGGACAGTGGGGACAGAAGAAGAGTGGGCAAAGGGAATGAGTGGATATGAGATCAGAGAGATAATGAGTGATCACATCTGGCAGATAGAGGCCTGCTAAAGTAAGGGCTGGCTGCTATTCTCAGCGGGATTGAAGCCATTGGTGGCTCCTTAGCTGAGGAATTGTGTTAGTTAATTTTGTTCTGCTATAATAGAATGGGTATACTCTTAATACCTATTAACAGATTGGGAAATTTATAACAAATAGAAATTTATTGGCTCATAGTCTTGGAGGCTGGAAGTCTAAGATCAAGGCATCCACATCTGATGAGAGTCTCCTTACTCCTTCATCACGTGGTGGGAGGTAAGAGAGTGAGGGAGAGAAAGAGGGACTGAACTTACCTTTCTGACATCAATCTCACCCTGAAGTTGGAGCCTTCATGGCCTAACTACCTTGTAAAGGTCCCACCTCTTAATGAAGTTACAACGGCAATTAAATTCCAGCATGAGTTTTAGATGATTCAAACATTCAAACCATAGCAGGAATATTATCTGATTCATGTTTTAATAGGATTATTCTGGCTACTGTGTTTAGAATAGACCGTAGTGGGGAGTTAAATGGGACAAAGCAGGAAAGAATTAGGAATATTTTGAAATTATATGTGAAAGAAATGATGACACCCCAAAGCTGCACCAAGATAACCCAATGTAGAATATTAAAAATGATTAGTTTTTAAATATACTATATACCTTTAAAGCTCCATGTTAAGGAATAGAAACCCATTCTGGAGAACAGCATGTGATAACTGCATTTGAAACTGCTTTAGTCACCTAAATCAGGTGTATTAGCCAATAGATATAGATATAGAGATGATAGATAGACAGATAGATAGATAGATAGATGATAGATAGATAGATGATAGATACATAGATAGACGATAGATTAAATGAGCCTAAATAGCCAAAGCAATCCTAAGCAAAAGAACAAAGCCAGAGGCATCACACTACCTGACTTCACTATACTAAAAGGCTACAGTAAACAAAATTGCATGGTGCTGGTGCAAAAACTGACACATAAACCAATGGAAGAGTAGAGAACACATAAATAAAGCCACAAATCTAGAACCATCTGATCTTCAACAAAGTTGACAAAAATAAGCAATGGGAAAAGAACTCCCTATTCAATAAGTAAGGCTGTGATAGCTGGCTAGCCAGATGCAGAAGAATGAAACTGGACCTGTAACTTTCACTATCTACAAAAACTAACTCCAGAAGGATTAAAGATTAAATGTGAGAATTCAAACTACAAAAATTCTAAAAGAAAACTTAGCAAACACCATTCTGGACATTGGCCTTGGCAAATAATTTATAACTAACTCCTTTTAGGCAACTTCAAAGAAAAAAAAATTTAACAAGTGGGGCGTAATTAAAGTTAGGAGCTTCTGAACAGCGAAAGAAATATATCAGCAGAGTAAGCAGATAATCTACAGAATGGGAGAAAATATTTGCAAACTATGCATCTGCCAAAGTTCTAATATCCAGAACCTATAAGGAACTTAAACAATTCATTAAGCAAAAGCAAATAACCCCGTTAAAAGTGGGCAAATGACATAAACAAATTTTTCTCAAAAGAAGCACACGAATGTCCAACAAACATGTGAGGAAATATTCAACATCACTAGTCACCAGGGAACTGCAAATCAAAACCATGATGACATACTATCTGATACCAGTCAGATGGCTGTTTTTAAAAAGTCTAAAGAACAATAAATGCTGGTGAGGCTGAAGAAAAAAGCAAATGTTTTAACAGTTTCGGTGGGAACATAAATTAGTTCAGCTATTGTGGAAATATTTTGGAGATTTCTCAAAGAACTGAAAACAGAGCTATCATTCAACCCAGCAATTCCATTCCTGGGTATACATCCAAAAGGAAATATATTATTTTACCAAAATGGCACATGCATTCTTCTGTTCATTGTAGCACTATTCACCACAGCAAAGACATGAAGACAACATAACTACCCATCAGTGGCAGACTGGATAAAGAAAACGTGGTATGTATACACCACAGAATACTACACAGCCATGTAAAAAAATGAAATTGTGTTCTTTCAGCAACATGGACGCAGCTGGAGACCATTATCCTAAGCAAATTAATGCAGGAGCGGAAAACCAAATATCAAGTGTTCTCACTTATAAATGGGAGCTAAACATTGGATACTTATGAACGTAAAGATAGCACCATTAGGCACTGGGGATTACTAAAGGTGGGAGGGAGGAAGGCAAGGGTTGAAAAACTATTGCGTACTATGCTCATTACCTGGATTGTAGAATCACTCATACACTAAACCTCAGCATCAGCCTAAATACCCGTGTAACAAACCTGCGCATGTACCTCCTGAATCTAAAATAAGAATTGAAATTATAAAATGTTAGGTAAGTAAAGCCAGGAGGCTTAAGACCTAAGAATAGTCAGTGTTTAAGTATGAGTCTGAAGGCCATGAAAGACCGATAGCAGTTGGGCAGGAGAAGTTCCCTCTTATTCAGCCTTTTTGTTCCACTCAAGTTGTAATTGATTCATGAGACTCACTCACAGTAGGGCGGATAACCTACTTTACTCAGTCTATGGATTCAGACGTTAGTCTCAACCAGAGACACTCTCGTAGACACACAGAAAACAATTTTTGGCCAAATGTCTGGACATCCTGTAGCCAAGTCAAATTGTCACATGAAATTAACCATCACACCAGGCTTTTTTTCTAACCAAGCCTCAAGAATAGATGTGCTTCTAAATCAAGCCCGTCTTAGCAGTGCTAATATTTAGTAGCGGTCAAGTTTGTCAGAGAGCTAATCTGTAACTTGAGCCAACCATTTATTACCTTAAGGCCACAGTGTAGATTAGATTAATAAACTAGAGAGAGGTTCTCCACATTTCGTTATATCCTGTTCTGTAATCACAGCCCCAGGTGGGACTGGATGAAGGAAGTAGGAGATCAAGAAGATGCTGCAAGCTTGCTCCATGGAAGGCAATAATTATGAACTGTTTAATATATTACCTAGTAGAGAAGACTAATCTCTTTCTAGATTTGATACTGAGTACAATATGCAAAGTTCAGCTTAAAAAAAAAAACCCTTGATTTTATTACAGGAAGTATGTTTAAGTGTGACCCCTTACTGTGGTTCTTCAGGTTCTTGAAAATATGGTACTGCAACATTTGAGATCCTGACCTTGATGTTACATTGACTGCCTTATTGGCACAACCTCCATTTGATAATCTACCAACAGATGGTAAGGGTATCTTGATATGCTTTCTAGTCCCTTGCCTATTTGTGCATCATTAGACAGGATACTTCTGAGACAGCAAAATTGAGCTGAAGATGTTCTGGTTCATTGTTTCCAGCAGTGGTTTTGGCTTTATCTAGAATTTCTTGATTCAAATATATATGGGACCCCAATCTTATTCAGCCTTATTGTGAAATAACAAAGATGTGACAATTTGTAAAATTTCATGATCTATTGTCATATTCTATAATGGGCATTTCCAGGGTGATGTCTTGCTGTCACTAGTAAAAAGAGACTTGATTTAAAAATTTTTTAAAGTTTAATTATCTTTTAAATTGAATAAATGCAATTAAATAGCACTTTAATACTAAAACAACGTATTTCTGGCCGGTATAAAGCTATTATCAAGTTCATCATTATTTATTTATAGATAAATGTTGGCATATGGATTTTTATTACACTTTTAATGGTATTAAATTATCCTCCTCGTACTTGGAGTAGTTCCACAGTAACATGTAAGAATAATGGAGAAATTAAAGCCAAAAACCATTTGGGGCTAACATTTTATAATGAAACATTTGGCAAAATTCAGTATGTACATGATTTCAGAGCCCTTGTAAAAATAACAAAAAAAAATTTGACAATACAGATTATAAAGGATGAAGTTTCACATCATTTGTTCTGAGAATTCTATTATTTTTTACCTTGATGAAATATCAGAAATTTGAACCCAATTATTTGTACAGAGATAATTGCCACAAAATATACATAAAGACAGCAGCAGAAAGTAATTTTAACCATGGAGTATTTAAATCAACTATGACATAATAACGTGATGAAATGTATGTCAGTTATATAGCATTTCTAAAATATTAATAAAATGATGTGTATAAATTCAATAATGTATGTGTATTTCTATGTGTAGGAAAATATAACAACTTATCAACAATATATCTTTGATATTAGAATTATTACAGATGACTTTTTGTTGTTGTTGGATTTTTGCCAATTTTTTATAAAAACATATAAAAGGTAATGAGAAAAACATGTCCATGGGGTTTTAGAAAATGCCACATAAAAATATTTTAGTTGGCCATTCTGCACCATTAATAGTGTGGTGAATATAGGATTTTCAGTCTAATTGATAGTTAGATTGATGTACCTTGAAAGATCTCAAGTTTTACTTGTGTATGGACAAGCCTTATTATGATATTTTGAAAACCCAGAAAGACACCTTCACTTATGTGATATTTACGAATTTAAAAATTGAAAGAGTAAATATTTCTTGCTTTTGAAGCTCCCATAAGAACTAGGCAATACTCTTAGTGATTGAATCAACCTACTGTCTCTATATCTTCTGAATTTGAATGGCATCTGTGCTGGAATAACAAAAAAGAAATTAAACAAACATACAACATTGGCTAAATCAATAAAAGCCACACAGAGGAAATTACTATTTCCCATTAAGTATTATATATGATAACAACAGCAGGCATGATAGCAACTTATATAAAGATTTACATTCTGTAAAACATCTACAAACAGAAGACAGTTGAATGACAAATTTATTCTAATCACATTTGCTTCAAAGAGGATTTTGCTCCGTGTAAGATACTGATGCATGCTGAGAAATGTTGTGTCCGTATCTTGTTTTAACCTCTTTATTGCTTTGTCAGATTTTTACTTCAGTGAATTTCTCAGTGAAATCCAAAAGCCTAAGTAACACTAGAGAAGAATAATTTATAGCTCTGATGGTGGATAAGTCTTAAGTCTTTATTCCTTTTGAAATTTTAAAAAGAATTAGGAAAAAATAAGCCAAAGTTTCAACTTAATTTCTATGTTTTTAGGTATTTTTGATACTAAACCTTAGTAATTAAATTGTTAAAGAAAAAAACCCTAATGGTTTTTAAAAGTAAAATAAAGAAATTACGTTACACTTGAAAGTTTGACCTAAAATAATTTTTCTAGTTAAAAACTAATTTTGTAACTAAACACTATTTAAAATGTATACTTTGGGGGCCTGGCACAGTGGCTCACCAGTTGTAATCCCAAAGCTTTGGGAGGCTGTGGTGGCAGGATCATTTGGGTAACATAGCAAGATCACATCTCTATAAAATAACAACAACAACAACAACAACAAAACCCAAAAAATTAGCCAGACGTGGTAGTATGTCTATAGTTCCAGCTACTCTGGAGGATCTCTTGAGCCCATGTGGCCAAGGCGAGAGTGAGTCATGATCATTCCACTGCACTCCAGCCTGAGTGACAGAGCAAGACACCATCTCATAAAAAAACAAAAACAAAAAAACAAGAACAAAACACTATACTCTGTCACAATAATTTAGGGTTTACCCTGATTCATTAGGCAATAGAATTTCAATGTCATTATACCATCAAAGAGACTTATGACATAATAATGATTCACCCAAAAATCCAATAAAAGAAACAGCTTTTCTCTGATGAAGTATTTTTTTCTGTTATAGATTTCTTGTTTTTTTCTAAGCTATAAAATTGTAGCAATTTATAGTCTAAACCAATTAAATTTAATACAAATAAAGCCAACATGTTAAACGAAATTTAAAAATTGTTATCAGTTGAAGTAGTAAAAACATTCATACACTGAAGCCCTAACCTCCTATGACTATGTATAGAAGTAGAAGGTCTGTGAGGAGGTGATAAAAGTTAAATGAGATCACAAAGATGGGCCTAATTCAATTGGAGGCCTGGGCACTTACAAAACAGGAAGAGACACCCACCTCTCTGTCATGTGAGAATACAGAAAGAAAGTGACCATTTGTAAGCCAGAAAGACAGTCCACGTCAGAAAGTGCATCAGTATGAACCTTAACCTTGGGCTTACAGACTTCAGAATTGTGAGAAAATAAATGTCTGTTGTTTAAGCCACCCAGTGCTTTGTTATGGTAGTCTGTGTAAACTAAAACCTTTGTTTTCTTTTTTTTTTTTTTATTGCATTTTAGGTTATGGCGTACATGTGAAGAACATGCAAGATTGTTGCATAGGTACACACATGGCAGTGTGATTTGCTGCCTTCCTCCCCTTCACCTATATCTGGCATTTCTCCCCATGCTATCTCTCCCCAACTCTCCACCCCCCACTATCCCTCCCCTATTTCCCCCCAACAGACCCCAGTGTGTAGTGCTCCCCTCCCTGTGTCCATATGTTTTCATTGTTCAAGACCCGCCTATGAGTGAGAACATGCGGTGTTTGATTTTCTGTTCTTGTGTCAGTTTGCTGAGAATGATGGCTTCCAGGTTCATCCATGTCCCTACAAAGGACACGAACTCATCGTTTTTCATGGTTGCATAATATTCCATGGTGTATATGTGCCACATTTTCCTTGTCCAGTCTATCATTGATGGGCATTTGGGTTGGTTCCAGGTCTTTGCTATTGTAAACAGTGCTGCAATGAACATTCATGTGCATGCATCCTTATAGTAGAATGATTTATAATCCTTTGGATATATACCCAGTAATGGGATTGCTGGGTCAAATGGAATTTCTATTTCTAGGTCCTTAAGGAATTGCCACACTGTCTTCCACAATGGTTGAACTAATTTACACTCCCACCAACAGTGTAAAAGTATTCCTATTTCTCCAAATCCTCTCCAGTATCGGTTGTCTCCAGATTTTTTAATGATCACCATTCTAACTGGCGTGAGATGGTATCTCAATGTAGTTTTGATTTGCATTTCTCTAATGACCAGTGATGATGAGCATTTTTTCATATGTTTGTTGGCCTCAGGTATGTCTTCTTTTGTAAAGTGTCTGTTCATATCCTTCACCCACTTTTGAATGGGATTGTTTGTTTTTTTCTTGTAAATCTATTTTAGTTCTTTGTAAATTCTGGGTATCAGCCCTTTGTCACATGGGTAGACTGCAAAAATTTTTTCCCATTCTGTTGGTTGCAGATTCACTCTAATGACTGTTTCTTTTGCCATGCAGAAGCTGTGGGGTTTAATACCGTCCCATTTGTTTATTTTAGCTTTTGTTGCCAATGCTTTTGGTGTTTTGGTCACGAAGTCCTTGCCTACGCCTATGTCCTGAATGGTTTTGCCTAGATGTTCTTCTAGGGTTTTTATGGTGTTTGGTCTTATGTTTAAGCCTTTAATCCATCTGGAGTTAATTTTAGTATAAGGTGTCAGGAAGGAATCCAGTTTCTGCTTTCTGCACATGGCAAACCAGTTTTCCAAACACCATTTATTAAACAGGGAATCCTTTCCCCATTGCTTGTTTTTGTCAGGTTTAACAAAGATCAGATGGTTGTAGATATGTTATGTTGCCTCCGAGGCCTCTGTTATGTTTCTTGGTCTATATTTTGGTACCAGTACCATGCTGTTTTGATTACTGTAGCATTGTAGTATAGTTTGAAGTCCAGTA
>NW_016107431.1:1202077-1277805 GCF_001604975.1 Cebus imitator
TTGGAGTGGAGAGTTCTGTAAATGTCTATTAGGTTTGCTTGTTCCAGGTCTGAGTTCAAGTCCTGGATATCCTTGTTAATTTTCTTTCTGGTTGATCTGTCTAATATTAACAATGGGGTGTTAAAGTCTCCCACTATTATTGTGTGGGAGTCTAAGTCTCTTTGTAAGTCATTAAGAACTTGCCTTATGTATCTGGGTGCTCCTGTATTGGGTGCGTATATATCTAGATTGTTAGCTCTTCTTGCTGCATTGATCCTTTTACCATGTGTAATGTCCTTCTTTGTCTCTTTGATCTTCGTTGCTTTAAAGTCTAATTTATCAGAGATGAGAATTGCAACTCCTGCTTTTTTTTACTCTCCATTTGCTTGGTAAATCTTCCTCCATCCCTTTATTTTGAGCCTTTGTGTATCCTTGCATGTGAGATGGGTTTCCGGGATACAGCACACCGATGGGTTTTGGCTTTTTATCCAATTTGCCAGCCTGTGTCTTTTGATTGGGGCATTTAGTCCATTTAAAAATCTTTGTTTTCTAAATCTATACCTGCAGTGTATAGAATATGGTAGTTTTTATATAAGTGGGGGAAATGATTTATGCTTTATGTTTTTAAATTTTTCTTATGTGAGGAATTTACAGACTACTCCAGAATTGTCTTACTATCACTGCCACTGTCTAGTTTTTTGTAGCAGATTTATCACTTATTGCCTTTTCTCCATTTGTCTATTTTTAAAAATGTTTTAGGGTCATCTTTAGTTTAATTACCTTTTAAATTCAGCTTTATGTTTCAAATATTTATCTCAGCTCAAAAAATTTTGAATATTCAGATTTCTACCTCTGAGAGGAGACACAAAATTGTCTAATCTAAGCTACTGAAACCATAAGAATTCACACTGAATTTTGTTTTATGAATAATACTTTGTAGATTGGAAGCCTTCAGAGAGTTCCTGACTTCCAAGTTTCATCCAAGTGTCTGTCACTAACCGGAACCTCTCTGGTACCTATAATTAATTATATGAACATGTAGTAAGTAAATTTGTGTGTTAGAGCCTCTCATGGGGAAGAGAATCACAGAGGAGAGCTCCCACCTCCCGACTCCGACTCCACCATGAGCTAATAGTCTAAGTGGAGCATCAACAAACAGACTATCACAGTTCAGTGTAATAAATAAATGACAGAGGTATAAAAATGTTGCTATTTTAAGTGAAAAGCATCTGGGTAGAAGAAATCTCCTTGGGGCAGATTCTGCAAAGTGTGACACTGGCTTTATTTTATCACACTGGGCACCCGAATCTTTATACTAAATAGTCTGACAGAGTCAACCCTGATTATAGAGGTTGGGGGTTTTTGTTTGTTTGCGTGAACATTTGTCTTTTTCTTTAGGGCTTTGTAAAGATGACAAAATGATTTGGTGGCAATAAGTGAGCACACACTATGTAATGATAACTATTTTACAGTCTCCTATATGTATAAAATATATATCCACAGAAAACAAACTGTAAAGGATATACAGTGAGTTCTTATATCATTGTCTTCTCTTTTCTCAATAAGGAAGAGACAATAACTTAACCAATGCAGCTACAGGGATAAAGGATGCCCTTCATTGTATCCCACATGGCCCTTCCCCATGCCATCTGCCTCAGCATGCCATGCCACTGATATGCTGGGATAAGACCTCTATAGGCCTAAGGCACAGATAAATTATTGACACCCTTCTCTTGCTTCTATTCAAACACTATGCAATTCAAGATTCAAAAAATGCTAGTTTCTAAAAGCAGAGTTAAGGAAAGTTCAAAATGATCTCATTTTTATTCCTCATGATCACTACAGCAATGTGTTTTTTAACAGTGTTATTGAGGTGTGATGAACACACCAAAAAATATATCCATTGGAATTGTGCAATTCAGTGATTTTTAGTAAATTCATGCATTTGTGCAGCCATCACTACAATCCAGTTGCAAACATTACCATCTTCTCTGAAAGCTTCCTCAGTCTGTTTGCATCAATCTCTTTTACCATTCCATCATTCCCATCCCTAGTCAATTACTGATCAGTTTTCTGTTTCTAAAGATTTTCCTTTTTCAGTATTTCATATAGATGGAACCATGAAGTGTATGGCTATTAGTATCTGTTAATGTAGTTTTTGTCTTTGGGTTTTGAAATAAATATGGATTCACAGAAAGTTGCAAATTCAAACGATGAGGTCTCATTTATACTTCACCCTATCTCTGCTAATGGTGATATCTTATGTAACTATAGTCACAATATCAAAATCAGATATTTGCATTGGTACAATATGTGTATATACTTCTATGCCATTTTATTACATGTGATGGATAATGTGCATAAATTTGTACTACATGTGTAGATTTTGTCATTTTGAGAATGTTATGTAAATGAAATCATGCAATAGGTGACTTTTAAATTTAATTATTTGCAGCTCATTGCTTATCAGTTATACCTCAAAATATATTAAAATGGGGGGAGACAGTGCACTTATTGATTCAAATCAAAGGAACATTTCTTTATACCTTGGAGGCAAGAGTGATCACCCAGACATAAAATCTCTTTTGTCTCAGCTATTTTTAAAGCAGAGTTGACACATTCTGCTAATGTCAATACAATACATAAGCAAATCAAGGAAATATAACTTTTTGTAAAAGTTTTGATGATAATGTTGCAAGCCACCTTGAGAGTCAATACATTCCTATTTACTGGAATGCAACATTTCAGCTCTTCGTGGGGGCTGCACAGTCTGTAGGAAACCTGTCAGGTGAACAAAGATGATGGCACACAAAATTCCATTCCCACTTTTCCCTCCTGTCAGTGGGGAAAAGGGCAGTTATGATAATGACACAAAAGCAGATTATTCCATTACCTTTCCCAGTAGAGTTAGTTGTTTTGATTTCTCCAAATTTTTTTTTGAAGTGTATGTCTTTGTATAGACATTTAGTGATTGCTCTAGATATTACATTACAAATACATAACTTACCACAGTTAACTACTGTCATCATTTTACCGGTTCAAATGCAGTATAAAAAACCATAGATTCCTTTCAGTCCCTTTACTCCTCCCTATTTAGAAAATAGTTCTCTTACATATTAGCTCTAAATACATTGAGAACATCAAATAATGTTATAATTGTGAGGATTGTTGGCTTCTTCAGCACCCAGTCAGCGATATAAGAAGCAGAAAGAAAATCCACAGAGCTTACTGCTTGGTAGTTCCTCGGGTCCTGAAGTTTCTAGCCAGTCTTCCTTCTTCTTAAAGCCTTTCAAAGTCTCTCTCCCTCTCCATCTCCATATATACATCTATATATACACACACATATATATTACATATATGTATATATCTAATTCTTCATACATGTATATGTAAAATTTTACCTATGTGTATATATTGTATATATAAAATTCTGTATATACACACACACACACACACATATACACACAGATAATCATGTCACATATATATAATATTCAGAGTCTTAATCTGTACTAAGGATGAGGAATAGGAAGAAGTATTACTTCACCGTGTGCCCCCATTCCTTTTTAATTGTTTTGTGTGTTTTATTTTCTCTTTATCACTAGAATGCTACAGAATCATGAGGTTTGCAGGCAGGTGGGTAAAAATCTGTCAATGCCTTTTAAAAATACAGCAAAATCTTTAAAAATATTGCTGTTTGTTAGTATCCAGGAAGGTGTCCGTTCTATTGTTTAACTTTACGTTAGGCTTCCCAGTGTGTATGGCTCTCTCTTATTACTATAGGGCTTAGTCTTATGTGTTCATGTGTGCTTTGTTCATGTGCTTAACATATAACCTTTACATACTGAGCCTACAGTGCCTTATTACTGAGGAAATCTTTACTCCCCTGGAATAGACTCTTCAAAATGTTGTGTGTCATTGTGTGAGGCTACACCTTTATGACTTTCTAATCCTCTTCCTCTCTCTTTGTGTGTTCACTTTGACACTTTTGATACTTCCCCAGGAAAAATGTTATCTTGGACTGTATCTGCATAAATACACTTTATTTTTTTTCTTCCTCAGCTGCTGCCCTTGGAGGTTCATCACACACATAGCCAGCTCCACCTGTCAGTCCCTCAACCTTTCATCTTTTTCCCCTAGAATCAACTCCCTTCCAACATCTGTCGTTTGTCAAGAACACCACTGGACCACCTCCAATTTGGAATTCATTTCCTCCTCATGCCCCCTGCCTTCCACACCATGACTTTCCACTGAAACCTCTCCCAGTTCTCTCTGCTTTTCCCTCCTCATTTTCTTTATGCCAGTGAGGAGAAAACTGCTAGGAAGTTTTTCATCCTTGAAGAAGTTAAACTTTCCTGATGCTGGATTTAGCATATGCATTTTCCCACAGAACTCATCAGAAGCAATGATCTTGGTATTCCAACCCAAATTCCTAAGTGGATTGTATAGGGACATTGATAAATACAAAGCTTATGATATATAATACCCTTTATATTATATCTGAAACAATTCTTTCTTCCAAGACTTTTTTCTTTTTTCATTAGACCTATGTGAACTAGTTTCAAAATTTAATGGCTATTGATGTCAATTGTATTAAAATACACTCTGAATTTTGAAAAACTGACTTTAAAAGAACTACCAGAGCCTAATTAATTTGTAAGTTTTAGACATTTAATTAATAATATGGTTGATTATTTGGTTATTAAATTGAAATGTGGAGGTTAGTAAAGCACAGCTTTTCTAAAAATAATGACATACAATTTAGAGATGAGCACATGCAATTGCTTATTCTAAAAAGGGGATTTCAAGGCACCAGCTGCTTGCCCGTGCCACTCCAGTAGGAATACACTAATATTTGACTATCTTAAGTGGTCTAGTGATCAGTTTATTGAAAAATTCTAATTAATTCTAAGTTTTCATTTCTTATTCATACAATCATAGCAAATAAATAAACTCTAACTGCAGTTATTAACATAGATTATGCAAAAGCATTTAAAACAGTGTATCTGAATCACATAAAACATATGGTTTATTATTACATGCAATTAATTATATTTAAAATAAATACTTGTCTCCTACAAGCAACTACTTAAACAAAACCTGCTATGACTAAGTTGGCCAACAAGGTAGTTCTTAATCCTGCCTTAAAACATTCATGTTACAAAAAGTCTCCTCTGTGTGTTTTATTTAAATATCATTTGTTAAAAGCCTATCAGAAAATAAAACAGTTTAAGGTAACTTTGGCTTCAGATTTTTGTTTTATATTTGTTTTTTGTATATAACGCTCATGCTCTTCAGTGATAGAATTGTAATTTTCTTATTTGACATGCACTATCTCACCTGCTGCTTTAGGTAATTACATAGTAGAACTCCTGAAATCCCTTGACCTCTTATTAGGATGTACATTCTCTTCCACCCATCAGTCACCAAGCGTTCGCTACCTGTGGAGTCTTGATGACATAGCTCAGTTCTGCATGTCAAATAGTCACTTTAGTCCAATTAAATTCTCATTGCATGGCATTTTGGATTGCTGATGAGAGCTAGAAGAAGTGGTGTTTCTACTCTGGGGTTTAATAGTGTGGCTTTTTGACACAAAGTAAAGATAAGTATTCCAAAGTTGTGCTGCATGGCTATTTTCTCTCTTAAAAAAATAATCGTCTGACAGTGCAATATTTTCCTGTCTCAAACACCATAATAAATAGGAATTTGACCACAGTGGTTAATATAGTAGCTCCACGGACTGAGATACTCAGGTTTTATTATTGACTTCTTACCAGGAATTAGACCTGCCAGGCTATTTCACTGATTAAAATCTTGATTAATCACCTGTTAACGTGTCAGATTTTACTCTCTATGACAAGGGGCACTATCCATGAAGAATAGGTGAACAAAATGCTAAAGAAAATGCCATTTATAGCCAATCAGATTCTTATCTAACTCCCATTCCAAGGATTAAGTTATTTTTCATCAAATGTTTCTTTACGGAATCATTCTATAGGCACCATGAAAGATAAAAATGACCTTTTATATTTAAATTTAATGGAAAAAAAGACACTGCTCTCCACCGCGACGTATGCCGTTTCATTACTTGATATCACAAAATGGGTAATTTCATGTTGTGATATCAAGTAATGAGATGGCATACGTCGCGGCGGGGAGCAGTGTCTCTTTTTTTGGGTGGAATTTCGCCGTGTCACCCAGACTAGAGTGCAGTGGCCTGATCTCAGCTCACTGCAACCTCTGCCTCCCAGGTTCAAACAATTCTTTTGACTCAGCCTCCTGAGTAGCTGGGTTATAGGTACGCATCACCATGCTTGGCTAATTTTTGTATTTTTAGTAGACAACAGGTTTCACCAAATTGGCCTGGTTGCTCTCGAACTCCTGACCTTGGGTGATCCACCCGCCTCAGCCTCCCAGTGTGCTGCGTCTACAGGCATGAACCACCATGCCTGGCTGGAGCAGTGTCTTGATATAAGAAATAGACTTAACCAATAAATTATTTCAAGTAAAGATTATTTCAAGTAAAGATAGTCAAGATACAGTTAATGATTAAACAGCAGCTACAAAGTGTGGGAAAGCAGCTATTTCTTCTTGGTTATTGTTATTAGAGTGGCAGTACTGTTTGCTTGTGAATGAGCAAGTTAAGGAGAGTCTGTGGGTGATTAATGTGCTATGCTGTCAGGCTCAAGAGTGACCTACAGCAAGGGAAGGTTTCACAACCTTAAATTCACACCTTATTTCTCAAATCAAGCCTCAGCTCTTTTATTCTCAGCCTTGTACCTCCCCAAACCCCAACCTGACATTGTGTCTAACAGGCACTCAGGCAAACATGTCAAGCACTATCACTGTGCTCTTTGTCTTCAAGGAACTCATATTTTTTCCTGCTAAGTAGCTTCATGTTGGGCGTCTTCTTCCTCTCTGTGCAAATATCTGCTTTTTGGATGTCAGGTCTATCACGAGTAACAGTGGCCCTTTTTGAATCCAAATGTCATTCTGGTTTGTCTAGATTCTTATCTATTTGAGTCCTGTTACTGTAGAACTCATATAAATCTATACAAATCAGCTAAAATATGTACTATTTATGGATAATTTATACAGAGAGATTTACAAAATCAGTTATCATATCACAGTCAATTTTAAGAACATACAATATTTGTTATAATATTGTTTTCTGTGTTTTGTATTGGCAGTCATGGCCAAAGGCCATTACTCAGGTTACAATTCCAGCTCTGTCCCTGGATTTTTAACGTTTGGTTGTGCCAAAGAATATACACATGCACTTATTTTGTATTGTCTTTTATAATCCCTTGGCCACAAAATAGGTGGAAATTAAGGTGGAATGGAGATTCCCCAGCTGGAAATTGTGCCTGTCACATAGTCAACCACGAGGGAGTCAGTGCAGAGTGATAGGGAGGAGGGGATACGTGCTTGGCTCAACTGGAGCCCAGGGGTAGGGGAGGAACAAGTCTTTCTTGAGCAGTTCTGAATAGGTATAGCAGCAGAGCTCTCTCAGCTAGAAAGGAGTCACCATTTCCTCTTATGACGTCGGTCAGTTGTCACCAGATTCACCTGGTTATTTCACTCTTTACTACATACCAACCACTGGAATTTAAACCAAGGATTAGAACATCAAAGCAACATTATTTATATTCCTTAGGCACTCAGGCTTCACTAATTTATTCAAGGGATCTCATAAAGGAATCTCATTAAACAGTTCAAAATATGCTGAATTAAACACCCACCAACCAAGAAAGTTTTCCCTATTACTTCATGCCCATTCTTTTGGACCATAAAATACAATTAATATATAAAGAATATTAAGAGAATCAGCCCATGCTCTAGTTACTTCTTCTATGGCAAAGGATTCATATTGTAATGGTTTTACTGAAAAGAGTACGTCACCAAGTTATTCTGAATATTAAGGGAAAGGGAACTTGTAGTAACAGGGAAACCATATTCCATCCAGGTGACTTCAGCCTTCTACTGACACCTAAAATGTGGTTCAGAGATAGTTCTAGATCATCACAACAAGGGAGGAAAGAAAGGACAGAACCATGCAAGCTGAGGAAAAATAAAGAAATTAGAATAAAAACCTCACTGTATCTAGGCTTGGTGGTGCATGCCTTTGTCACAGCTACTTGGGAGGGTGAGGTGGGAGGATGGCTTGAATCCTGGAGGTTGAGGCTGTAGTGAGCTGATAGGGCCACTACACTCCAGTCTGTGTGATAGGGTGAAATCCTATCTCAGAAAAGAAAGAGAGGGAAGGAAGGAAGAAAGGAAGGAAGGGAGGGAGGGAGGAAAGGATAGAAGAAAGAAATAAAGAGAGAGAGAGAGAGAGAGAGAGAGAGAGAGAAAGAATAAAGAAAGAAAGAGAAAGAAAGAAAGAAGGAAAGAGAAAGAAAGGAAGAAAGAAAGAGAGAAAGAGAAAGGAAAAAGGAAAAAAAACGAAAGGAAGAGGGAAGGAAGGAAGGAAAGAAAACAAGCAAAGCTCAGGTCCATTGGCTACATGTTTTGTGACAATCATATTTTATTCTTCTTTTATTTATCTGGCTGAGAAGCCAGCCCCAAAACAGATTTCAAATTAGGTGTTCTTTCACTTGTGAGTGTGTGGGCATCACAGAAGTTATTATGTATTGTAATAGGAATTATTTTGAAGAAAAATACTTATTTGGATGCATTAGTTATGCTGTGCTTGATAAGAAAATTTGTTTCATTGTGTTGTAATAACCAATAGTACTTCATTAAAATTAATGTAAAAACAAAACCAAACAAAACAAAAAACACACACACTAAATTAGTAAGAGTTCCAATACACTGTATTCAATCAATAGTTCTTATAGAGGTGAATAAACTTAACTTTTAGAAATGCAAGATGAGCACATTCAAAAAACAACACAAAGTAGAGAGCACATGTTTGGCAAAGGGAAAGATTTCAAGAGCATTGCACTCAACACAGGGTCCTTGGGCTATGGCACAGCAGCATGCGCTCTGGTTTGGAAGGACAGGTCGAGGGCAAATTCCTGTTCTGCTTAGATATATAATACCTAATTCTCTTTTCTGAATCCAACTGCCCTTTCACCCCTTTAGAAATATTAATGTGATCCATATTTCAGCTTACAATAGACAAAAAACGTGCCGTTTATGTTAATAACATATGGGGAAAAAAAGAGACTATTAGAGAAAGGTCATGCACTAGAAAGGTGTGTGAAAGAGTCAAGCTGCTTATTCAGTAATTGAAAACTTGAAAACTGTAACAATAGGAATTTTTTGGCCTTTAACATCACTGAAAATGTCACAATAAGTCCTCATGATGCAACCTAAAAATAGAAGTTCATGTACATTTTTAGTTTCTGTCTGATGAAATCCAACCATTCTATAGTACAAGACAACCCATTGGGAAAAATCCATCTGGTGCCTTTCACATAATATATAGAAATGTAGGTCCACAAATACCTTGTCTTAACCATTTCCTATTGCTGACACATTGCTTTCTAGTGGAGAAGCAAGGTGATCATAGATTTTCGGCATAAAACTTAAATAAAATAATTTACAAATTGTTACTCGCAGTACCCCAGACTGAAAGTGCATACAATTTTAGTTGGTTAACCAGGCCCTCTATATATACTGTATGTAAAAGTAGGTGCAAAAGATGCTGTCCTACAGGTGCTAATATTTACAGTCAATTGAGAGGGCTTAGTACCTTAGTAAATGAGAGTTTAGGAATAAAAGCTATTGTCAATTTGATTATCCTTTAATTGGGTACATGGATAGGCTAGTTGGATGGTCTAGGGTCTAAAATGAATGTCATTTTGTAATATCTTTACTAAAAATTTACTTCAGAAAATGTATGTTTATATACTTAGTTATTTAAAACACTATCATGTAGAAAAGAAAAATTCTAGTTCTATCCTGCTCCTACTTCAAAATTTACAGCAAATAAAAAAAATAAACGTATAAAGTGTTAGATCCAGGAATAACTAAAGATGCAACTTGTGAGGAAGTTGCATCTTCCTCATAAGTCAAACTATTACTATTAACAAAGGAATGTAAATTCATATTAATGTTTATAATTTATATTATCACGCATTTTACAGTAGAAAATGTATTGCATACTTAGGAGTCAGAGAGCCCTGTGTTCAATTCTGGTTCTTCTACTTACTTATCATTTGAACTTCCTAACTATTAAAATGGGGATAATGATGATATTTAACTTGCAGAGCTTTGTAAAAAGTGTATGAGCTACTTGTAAAGCATTCAGCACTCTGCCTGGATCTCAGTGCTTGCTACCTCCATTTATACTATATTATACTATACATTATCATCTACTTGGGAGAAACAGCTGATACTAATAACATCAAAGATTTTAGTTTAAATAAAAAAGTAATTAGGACTTGCCATAAAAATGGAGGGGCATGATTAAGGGATTTCCCAACTATCTTTTATTAAGGTAGACAGGGATTCCAATATGGCATGGTGTAAAATATACTAAAGCAATGACTAACCTGTGAAGAGAAGGTATACCTCTCTAGTTTCCCATCAGTATGGAAACAAACAAAAAAATTGCACTGTTTTTCTCTATGTCTGCCTTATTAACATTAAAGAGTGCAATGAAATTGAAACATTATTGTGAGTTCACCCTGGGTGGACAATTAATTCCACTGGCAACTTAAAATGAAAAACGTTATCAAATATATCATGGTTTCGGTGTCATGGTCTTGTCTCCAGAATCGAAATCACTTAGTATAAATACCTCATTTGAGAGATGAGGAAACTAAGGTCCTTAGAGAGCATGTAGCTGGCTCAGAGTAATACAGATGGCTCATGGCAGACCTGGCGCCCAATCCAATGCTTTGTCTTACAACCTAACGCCAAGGTGTTTCTCAAAATATGCTGCATTAATGATTTTTTGTTTTACTAAATGTGTTCCCTTTCTTTTGATAAAACTTAGTTGTCTTATATTTATGTCTAGATTACCATATTTTTTTTCCAAAAAAAAAAAAAGATAAGTAAAAGTTTCTCTTCCAAGTACATTAGCTCGTCCCTAAAACTTGGAAAAAAAAAATTATTTTCTATTATTCCTCTGTGAGAACTAGTCTAAAAATTCAGTGTCTGAGGAAAACTAATGAAGAAAAAAAACCTTTCCCAAAGAATAAAACAACGTTCTCTCATGCCTAGAGCTGTTTGGGCTAAAAGAAAAAAAAAAATACATCTTCCTTTTTGTTATTTCAGAATTCAAATTAAGGCAGAAAATAATATGGTCACAATATGGTGGTTTTGATATGATACTTCAGTAGGATTATTTTAAAGACAATTGTGAAGATATCAGGCATGACAGAAAAAAAGAAAGAGAAATTAATAAAGCATAAACATAGTCAATAATATTTTTATATTTTAGAACCAGAGAAAGAGCTGAGCAATATTTTATGGGGCTCACTATCGGTCCTAAGATAAAGGCAGAAGGAATGGAAAGGGAGAGTAGCATACAGGGAACAGAAGCAGTATATTGTAATAGAGTGGGAGGGATAAAGTGGGGCAGAGAGAAAAGAATTGCATATGGAGGGGAGGGGAAGACTGACATAGAAAATGACTTCAGCTGTCACTCAAGGTTACCACTGCCATAACTTGCCTACATTGATCTAGCTTAATCCCTTGCAGTATCACTCCCTTCTCTTTTGCTGTCAGGGGCAAAAATATAAAGGGAGGAATTTTTTTTTTTTTTTTGCTAGATAGATTCCATTCTTACAGAATAGTTAATCTTTAACTGGATTGAAATGGGATTTTTAATGTTTCAGATAACATATATTCTAAAGCCAATCCAAATTTTAGAGTGCAGAATTTGCAGCTAAAATACTTGATTGAAACCCCTTTTGACTTATTTTCTTTCTATTGATTTTAAAACTTCAACTAAAGAGAAGATTTAAAAGTGCTATCTGCAATATGTTTTAAATCTTGCTACAAAAAGCATCGAATCTGTTCATTTCCTAATTCCACAGTTTTAATTTCATAGAATTTACTTCTCCTTTATGTTAGGCTTTGTTTATGAATATGTGCACAATTGATTTATTCAACTTACAGTTTTTAACTGATGAGGTCGCTAACATGGTTCAACTGGTAAAACATACCTGCAGCTTGCCTGGTATCACAAATTTGTAATAAAGATAGGTCTAGATTTCTAGAAGGTGACTCCCAGTCCTCAGTCTTTATGAATTGGAGAGACAGATAATCCAGGCCTTTTTTGTTTTGTTTTGTTTTGTTTTTGCAATAAAAAGAATAACTAAGGGTACAAGAATTAGTAAGGAATATCCATACCTTGTGAAAATATACTAAATACAAACAACTTTTTACTCATAAGACTTGAAAATTGAAATGGAAATCCAGTGTAGTATATTCTTCTAGTCTAAGATATTTTATTTTCAAACTAGATACACCTAACTCTCTTGCTTCCAGTTACATCCAAATGTTCTTGGGGAATATCTCTTATTTCTGCAAATAATTAAGACTGTCCCTTTTGTTAGTAAACAATAATAATTTTATTGAATTTTTATAATATAGTCCTTAAGAAAAAGAGGAGTCTAATCATTTCTGGTATAGATGTAAGCTAAGGACAATATTTTTTACTCATCTCAAAGAACAGAAGATCTTCCCCTCTATTATTTTAGAGACCATATACTACTACTTCCTTCATTCTTTCAGAACATCAGATAAGAAATCAGAGTTTCATGCTACCCTTCTGCTTTCCTTGAGCACGCAGCCAAGCTACAATGTCTATTGAACAATTTAGCCTGATTTGGACTCTCTTTCTAAAACAGGATAAGACTGGAGTAATAAAGAGGGAGCAGGTCAAGATGAAGGAGGATTTGCAGAGCTGTGCACAGATACCTGAACCCTGGCCTGCATTATACCTGGCTCTAGTGGAGAGTGTTATTAATCCTCTACTTTAATGAGCACCAAGCTTTCACACAAGACTTAAAATAAATCTCCTACCAGTGTCTCTTCGCAGTGTTACTGCAATTTCATATGCTTCCATTAGACCTTGCAACTGGTAAAGAAAATGAGGCATTTCAAGGCTATTGAACACAGTGAATCAGAGCAAGTTAGTTAATATGGATTTTTCCATAATTTTGGCAGAAAATAAAATCATTTGTATGTGTGCTTTATAGTCTCACTGGTTCTGTGGATCTACCTGATATTAATATCTTCTAGTTGCTTATTTTGTTTATGAGAATATTATTATAATAATTTTTTCTCTCATGTTACCCAATCTAAATTAGATTCCCAACGCTCTGCTCTGGGCCTTTATAGAAATTAATAAATGTTTGATGGATAAGTTGATATATTTCAGGTCTTTATCCAGCCTTTCAGGAAAAAAATAAACATACATTTTAAGATAAATAATTTAAGTACTTTTCTATGGATACAAATATGTAGCAAATATGAGCTTAAAGGGAATCAGGAAAATGTTATTTAATAAAATTGTGGTAAAATCAAAATAGGTGAATAAAATTAAATGGTTACATTTCAAATGAATGAGAGGTGACCTAAACTTTATCATCTGTGAAGTCAGTATTAGCCACTGACTCAGAAATAGGCAATGCATTTCCTCAACAAGGCGACCTGATCTTAAATGTCACACAGTAGAGGCCTGAAGGTAAGGACTGGAGGGAGCTCATGAAGACTGGCAGTGGACACTGAGTTCTTAGGGATTACAGAACCTACATTCATGCTACAAAATTGACTCATTCTTTGGCAACTGGTCTTCTTGTAAAAAGTGAAAACAAATTTTAAAGCAGTGAGTTAAGCAATACGAAAGTCAGAAGAAATATGTAGCCATATTTTGCAACTTCTAATCAATTAAAACCAAACATTATGGGTGCCTTTCCTTCATTATGTAAGATTTTCATGTCTTCATTAATTCATTAGTTCACTTCACTGATCTCTTGCTCTTGACTAAAGATCTGTGGGGGCCAGGCACAGCCCCAGCACTTTGGGAGGCTAAGGTAAGAGGATTGCTAGAGCCCAGAAGTTTGAGACCAGCCTGGGTAATATAATGAGATCCTCTCTCTACAGAAAATAAAAAATTAGCAGGCATGGTCGCTCCTGCCTGTATTTACTGCTTCTCTGAAGGCTGAGGTAGGAGGATTGCTTGAGCCCAGGAGAAGTAGGTTGCAGTGAGCCATGATCTTAGAACTGCACTACAGTTTGGGTGACAGAGTGAGACCTGTCTCAAAGAAATAAAATCTCCCATGGAGTTTACACTAAAGAAGAGTGGAAACACTGCACGTTTGGCCAAGGGAACTTGCTTTACAGCTGAGGGGAATGGAGACAGTATTCAGGAAATCAAAATTTATTCAAAAAGTGAAAAATATAATCCATAGTTAAAATAATATCAAACATCTATTTTCTTGGGATTTTCATGGAATTACCTTTACTTAATATCATTTGGGGAAAAACTGAGGACCAAAAGAAAGATGAAAAGAAGAATAGGAAAAGCTGCTGTGAGGGACTTAGCTCCATGCTTAGAGAGGAAAGTGTCAGTATGTAGACTCCCTTAATAATGAGTGGAATTGAGAGTCCAGAGACACAATTTCTGTTCACTGAGAAAGGAATGATTTCAATGACTAAAATTGTAGACTAAAATTGTGTTTGATTATGATTCATGCCATTTGGAAATGAGAGTGTCTATAACGTTATTTAAATGAGTCAAAGCCAAATGACCCTGCCCGCCATGTTTTTTGAATAATGAAATAGCAAGCAGTCTTCTTTCCTGATGGATGATGTACCTGTACAAGTTGTCTTCCGTAAGTACCATGACAAACACTAGCTAATATTTCATATCGGCTTTCAGTGTAAGTTCCAACGCAAATATACTAGCTTACAAGCCAGTTTTTTGAGAGTTTCAATTTGAAAGGACAGAAACAAATTCTTGCTTTATTACATTTTTAGTTTATTTTTTTAAGTAGAGTTAATATAAGTTCAAAAATAAAAAATCAAAAAATAAAAGAATGCAAAAACAAATGGAAATTCTCTGTCTTTCCATAATATTCCATGCTAATTAAAATTGCCATTAAGAATAGGTGATTATTCTTTCAGAATCTTTACTTGCCTAAACACACCTGCACATATGCATTTATGCAGAAGCTATAGAAATAACACACATACACTGAAAAAGTATATGTGTGTATGTGTGTGTGTGTGATGAACATCTTTCTATGTCATATTGCACATCATCAAATTGCCAGAAAATGTGCACAAATTACATTTTCACAATAAGTGCATGAGAATACTTTTCTTTTTCCCCCAAATTCACCAGTGTTTAATAAATAGATATAAGTTATCTATGCTTTTATTTTTTCAAAATGAAAAAGCTATATTTTACCTTAAATACTAATAATGTTAGATTATGCAAAAATATGGAGATGAGTACATAATGATTTTTAAAGTAAAAATGTATTTTAATTGATACCCAGGGTAAGCAGTGTTAAAATTTTGATTAATACTCTCATGAATATTCTCTCTGTCTCCTTCTCTCTCCCCTCACTTTCTCTTTTTCTCCTTTTTTGATTTAAATGGGAGTACATTGAATTTATCATATTATAAATTATAATCTTTTTAAAAACTACTTATTCCTCTACTAGTTGGTAGGATTAATTTAAGACTAGAGAATTATTTCTCAATAATCAACATGAGGTTATTTTAATTAAACTGAAGCTTTTATAATAATTTTATGTTATTAAAGCTACTATCAATTATTATAACTCTACCCCTTAAGAAATCTTATATTAATTGCATACATTAGAATATCATCTGATAAAAGAGGTTTAAACCATATACCTTTGTTATTTCACATTGCAGGAATTCTGAAGTTAAATATTACCAGGGTTGGTTAATCTAGAAGCTTCTGGGTTGGCTTCTTTGAAAAGTTCTAAAGCTTGACCTTATGATCCTAAGATAGTTTCACTGTCTTCCATGTTCACATCTATAGGAAGTAATATCTAAAGGCAAGATGAAGCCATGTTTTCTCCTATACTTTGCTCTTTTTATCAGGGAAGAAGTCCTTACCCGTAAGCCGTTAAGGAGAGCTCTGGAAATCACATGCCTGTGGCCCAATTGCAAGAGGCCAGTAAAGTGAAGGGCTAGCATTTTGAGTGTCTGCAGTGGGAAGATTTCTTTTAGCAAAGCAGAAAGGGGAAAAGCAAGAGGTGGTGATCAATAGTATCTGCTTCAACTTCAAAGCCTAAAAAATTTGAAGCATTTCTAGTTAGGATCACAATAGACCGCATTTCGCTTTACTATACAACATTTTACTCGTTGGAATTTTTATCTTGATTTTGAATTCCTTGACACAACCTGCATGAGCATGAGCGTGTCCTTAATTCATTTAAGCTACTAGAGGTAATTCTCACCATAGATATGGTTGTAATTGCTATTCAGTTTTAGTTTGTTTCAGTGGTTTTGAAAAAAAGAGAAAGCGGAACATATGATAATAAATTGGAATTTATTATTAAGACAGCAAGTGCACTCTTTTTTTAAAAAATCAACTGGTGATTTATTGTCTTAACATGAAAGTGAATGTCAGTTTGGAAACTTGGATTTATACAGACATAATCTAAAAGCTGTGCAATGCCTTCTGCTTCAGGAATGTCTTCATTTGTTAATACTGTTTTCATATATACTTTCCGTCATACAAATTAAACATATAAGTGATATTTGACCTTTCATGTTGAGATTTTAGTTGTTTTTTAAGTATATACCCATGCAGATCACAGTAACAACCCATTAAATAAAAAAGTAATTATAGCTAATATCCATTGCATCCTCACTCTGCACTAAATACTAAACTAAGAGCTTTGTGTGTATCCCTTCATTTGAGCCTCACGGCAACCTTATGTGGTAAGAGCTACTATCTTTATTTTACTGTTGAAGAAGTTGAGTCTAATGGATAAAGTCATCTTATGAAGCCCACATGGCCACAAGTATTCAAGCCATGTTGCCATATTTGACACTGAGCAATACAGATTTAGACTCCAGTCTTAGCCACTGCCTTATGCTTCTTGGGATTTGGTGCAGGACTGACTAGGCACAACTCATTGATACAAATTTACGAATCAGCACATAAATTACAGCTGTGGACAAAGTTATACATTTTTAAAATTTTACATTGGCCATGTTTCAAGGGCAATTTATATAACATGGGTCACAGTTAATGTGTAAATTATAATGATGGTATGAAATTGGAAATATAATTACTCATTAGCAAACCTCGCTTGCAAGAATTAAGAGAATCCCCAGAGAAATAGCTTTATTTGGATAGGATTGTGATTTTTGCATGAACTTTGGTAGTATCTGTTTTTTTCTATCCCCTCGTTTCTATTACCAAAATGCTCTGTTCACTGGGCACTCTGACATGACCCTCATCCCGTTCAGAAAGATGAGTTCCTTTGATCATTGTTGTATATATTTGTGAACTATGATATCGCACTATTCTTAAAAGCAGAAGAGCTGAATTTAGCCTGTCTTTTTTTTTTTAACACATCACTGGAAACCATCAAGAAACATACACTACCTGGTAGAAAATAGAAGTTCCCTGCATTCCCCAAAGAAGGTCTCTCAGAAGTATGTACAAGCCAGAGGCTTTCCTCAAGTGGCTTGAAAACACTGCTGAGGTCTTTCTTTTGAAACTCTTTAAACTAAAAGAGTGTTCACAACCATTTGTGACACATTGTTGTGAAACTGGTGAGTATACCCCATGCCCACTAATTTCCTGAAGCCATAGACTCAGTGGAAAGGTGGAGAGTGCTCTAGATGATGCTCACACAGTACAACTATATCCTCTCCAATGCAATGGAATAAGACGGGCATCCAAGCTCAGGGAAAACCCAAACTCAGAGACAATGCTGAGAGCAGAACAATAATTCCCTGCCTAGATCCTCTCAGAGACACAAGACCAGAACTGCCTCACACAGAAATGACTGTTACAAAGAAAAAGGTTTATTCTTAGAATGTTTTCACTGAAAACATCACAGAACTAAGTTTCTCCCATTATCATTACCTTGTAGGCAAATAAAGGGGTAATTTTAGGACTAAATTATCTATTATGGGTTTTTGGTTTTATTTTATTTTTATATTTTTTATACTTTAAAATTAGAACCTATAAAATTAAAAACCATATGCACAGTCCATTAAAAAGACAATGCCTCAAGAATCCTAGAATCATCATTTAGTAAGGTAAATTCTAACTTGATTCCAAAAATAAATGAAAATATGTACATATACAAGTGTGTATGTATACACACATAAACGCAGAATTCTAAAATTTATTTTTTGGTGTCTCAGTTACACTGTATACATTTGGTATAAAACTCTTGCCCATTTGGTCCTTTTATTCATCATTATTGTTAGGATATTGCTATGAATTGGAGTGTGTCACCCAAAATTTATATGTTGAAGCAACAACTCCAATATTTGTATTCAAAGATAAGGCCTTTAAGGAGGTAATTAAGGTTAAATGAGACCATAAGACTGGGGCCTGATCCAATATTACTGGTGCCCTTACATGAATAGAGACACTAGGGATGTGTGTGCACAGAGAAAATGCCATGTGAGGACACAAGGAGAAAATGGCCACCTGCAAGCCAAGGAGAGAGGTTCCGAGAAACCAAACCCACTGACACCTTTGTCTTGAACTTCCAGCCTTCTGAATGGTAAGACATAAATGTCTGTTGTTTAAGCCACCCAGTCTGTGGTATTTTGTTATGGCCACTCCAGCAGACGAATACAGGTATCATTACTTCTAGGCACAACAGGCTTTACTTTAAGCTAAGAGTTGCACTCTCTAGATTTTACATATGAGTTCTTTAGGAGTAAACAGCAATACTACATTATGAGAAAAACTATGGCATAGAGAAATTAAATGATATGCCCCAAATAATACAGTCTTTTTTTTTTTAAGTTTTGTGGGTACATAGTAGGTGCATATATTTGTGGGGTACATAAGGTATTTGGATACAGGCATACAATGCAAAATAATCACATCACAGTAAATGGGGTAACCATCATTTTAAGCATTCATCATTGTGTTACAAACATTCCAATTATACTCTTAGTTATTTTTAAACATGTAATAAAATTTTGTTGACTGTAATCACTCTGTTGTGCTATCAGGTACTAGGTATAATTCATCCCATCTATATTTGCACTCATTAATCATACTCACTTCCCTGACCCCCTACCCCACCCTTCCCAGCCTCTGATAAGTCATTCTACTTTCTAAATTCATGAGTTCAATTGTTTTAAATTCTAGCTCCCACAAATAAGTGAGAACATACAGTTTGTCTTTCCGTGCCTGGCTTATGCAGCTTAACATAATGTCCTCTGGCTCCATCCATGTCTGTAGCAAATAACAGAATCTCATTCCTTTTTATTGCTGAATAATATTCCATTGTATATATGTACCACATTTTCTTTATCCATTTGTCTATTGATGGACACTTTGGTTGCCTGCAAATCTTGGCTTTTGTGAAGAGTGCTGCACTCTATTAGTGGGAGCAGTGTTGGAACCAGATCATGTACGTCTCAGTTTAAATACAGCCAGGAATATGTCAAATACCTATTGTTTTTTGGAGACTCACATAATCTTCAGTGCTGGGAGGAGAGAAGCTAAGCATTTCATAATTGCTCATGTGTTGCAGTTTTTATGGTCATTCCTTGTCATGGGTTGTCTAGGGACACCAGTTTTCTAAGAACACTGTTTTGGAATATATATGTATATATTTGTTGTTGTTTCATACCTTTACATAAATTATGATTGATTTAAAAATAGCCCAGGAATAATCCTTTTTAATATTTAATGTCATAATCTTAGATAATTTGATTTGATTTAATTTTAAACTGGCATTTCCAAGTGACAGTATTTCTTCAGTAGAATTTCTTGTCACTTAAAGTAGACCACTAATACGGTGTCATCAAGTGATGATGTAGGAAATAATTAGTCTTTTTCAAATTTGCCTGTGTTTAAATAAAAGAATTATACATGTTAGAAATGCCTATCAAAAAAGATGATGTATCAATGCATGAAATTCACTATATCTTTATAAATATTTTCTTAGTAAGCAGACCAGTTCATTCATCTAGAACCAATTGCAAAGAAGCTGTCCATGCTCATGGGACCATTGGAGTAGCATCCTAAATCTTTTTCGAGACGTATGAAAATGAAAAATGTTTTGTCTTATTCCTATTAGCTTGCCTTATTTTCCTAAACTACTCAAATCCTTTATTATACCCATCTATCAAGTCTTGCCTACAGTTATAAAGTGAAAATAAAAGAGCAGCAAAGCAGAATGGGAAGAAAATAGTAAACTGTGCCTCTACTTTATCATTTCATCTGAAGCTGTAAGTGTGAAGGAGTTATGAGTCTCTTAAAATAACCCTTCTTCAATTCAAATGTAGCTCCTGGAAAAATCTGTAAAGGACTAGTGATCGGATTCACAGCCTTGAATAAAAAGGAAAACCTTTTGAAATAGTTAATTGATCCATTTCACATATTTGTGCATGAGGGTTGAACATAATGCTGGGAATAAATCAAGTCCTGAGACAATAACATTCATAAGTCACTCTGGCACATTTTATTTTATGTAACCCATTCAGTGCCCTTGTAGAATCTGTCATCTGTCATATTTCTATCCAAACCATTAACCACACTGGTAGATAACAATTACATCCAATCAAACAACTTGGGCAACCAAGATGAAGTGCTAAAACTCTGTCTCATTCTCAAATTGCAGACAGAAATATATGGAATAGAACCTCCTTTTCCCCACTGCTGCGTATATGAATCTATAGCACATGCATCAGTCCTTTTCCTGATGAAGAACATCATGCATAAAAGGTGCTCTTGGTGGTAATTACAGCTTGCAGGTTTTTTAAATTACCCTTTGTTGAATCTTTGACATATGACAAGAGACTTGATATTTCTGGACTCCATATAAGGCCTCCAAAAGCATATCTGAGTTAGTCCCAGAATTCATCTCATCTAACTTGCACGTTCCCTGTCATTTTGGTGGCCAGAAGAAGGCAAATTTGTTTTCCTTTTAGGAAATGGGAATTAATGGTTCCTTTAATTGGAAGGAACCATTCAAGGCTTAGCATTATGTCACCTCCTTAAAGAGGAATTTGCTGATCACATGATTAATAGCAGTTTTTTTTTTTTTTCCATCTTCTGTTAAAATTTAATATTTTTGCCTTAACAGCACATATTACTATATAAACTTTGGTCATTTCCTTGCTTACTTGTTTATTATCTTTCATCTAATTATACAAATTCTAAAAGAGCAGAAATCTTGACTTACCTTTCCATTGCTATATCTACAGCACCATGAACAATGTCTGGTGCTCAATGGACATCAATGAATATCTGTGTAATGTAGTGAACTAATTAATGACAACTACTTTGGAATATTCCTGATTATACTGATAATACTTGACAAATTTCCTAAGTTTTCTTACATATGGAATTTGAAATGGCTATTGTAGACTCATGAACTGGTCTAATAGATTTTAGAAAAGTCTAATAGTATTTTCTAATTTTCTCTGGTCAAATTAACAGAACCAGGTGGTATATCATTTTTAGGCTCTTCGGGCTTTTTCATCTGTCTCTTTATAGGGTTACTTACCTCTGTATTATCTCTGGGATGCTCATTAAGAAGTTCCAGAATCAGCATTTTTATTCTAAAACAATTAATTGAATTATGAATCCACTGACTTTTAATTATAGAAAACATTAAAAATGCAATAGAAAATAAAGGTAATATATATTGGGGCTACTCAAATAAAATGCTTTTGAGATTTTTCTCATATTCAAACAGATTTGTTTATTTCTGTATGTGTAGATATATGTTTTAGTAAAGGCAAAAGCAAGTCAATGCAAAAACAAGCCCTGGTGTTAGCTTCTGATCTCCCAAGTCCTAGTTAGAAAGAAAAGTGAAATCTTTTTCCCCAGTCATGAAGGATTATAGAATTTGCCCTTGGGGAATGGTACCTGGGCATGGTTGGACATGGTACCTGGGTAGCATGGAGATGGTAAGGGTAGTCTTTGATTCAGTAAACTGGGTGTTCCCAAGAAGTTCTGTGTGCCTCATCTCTTCAGGGGAGAAACAGCAATTTGTGTAACACATTCCAGCAGATAAAACAGCAAGAACTGGAGTGCTGTGGCATAATCTCAGCTCACTGCAATCTTCGCCTCCCGGGTTCAATCAATTCTCCTGCCTCAGTCTCCCTCCTGAGTAGCTGGGAATACAGGCACCTGCCACCATACCCAGCAATTTTTGTATTTTTAGTAGAGATGGGGTTTCAGCATGTTGGTCAGGCTTGTCTGAAACTCCTGACCTCAGGTGATTTGCCCACCTCAGACTCCCAAAGTGCTGGGATTGCAGGCATGAGCCACCATACCCGGCCTAAATTTGCCTTTTTTTTTTTTTTTTTTTTTTTTTTTAAACTAGGTTATAAGCTCTGTGAAAGTAAAGACAACATTTTTAAAAAAATTATTTATTTTTACCATTGAATCTCTAGCAATTAGCTCAGTACCAAACATGTAGCAGTGTTTAATAAATATTGTTAAGAAAATTGAATAAATTTTTAATTAACAAATGATGTTGTGTCTTTGGGTTAAATAATGTGAACATTTTTTAAGGCATTTAAAAGATAATATTCAGGCCTAGCATGGTGGCTCATGCCTATAATCCCAGCACTTTGGGGGGCCAAAGTGGGCAGATCCCTTGAGTTCAGGAGTTCAAGACCAGCTTAAGCAACATAGCAAAACCCCATATCTACAAAAAAACAAAACAGCCAGTCATGGTGGCACACACCTGAAGTTGCAGCTACTCAGAAGGCTGAGGCAAGAGGATCACCTGAGTTCAGGAGGTCGAGGCTGAAGTGACTGTGATTGTACCACTACACTTCAGCCTGAGTGACAGAGCAGGACTATTATATTTAATATATAGATACTGTTTATATCTATTATAAAATAAAATAAAACCTATTATTCAGGATTTTCTAGAGAGACAGAGCCAACAGAAAATAGATACAGATACAGACGTAGACACAGGTATACATATACAAATACACATACTTATATGAGAGATTTATTAAGGGAGTTGGCTCATGAAATTATGGTGGTTAAGAAGTCCCATGACAAGCTATCTAGTCTGCAAGCCGAAGACCCTGGGTGCCAGTAGTGTGGCTCAGTCAAAGTTTGAAAACCTCAGAAATATGGAAGCTGATGGTAGAATTCTCTATTGAGGCTGAAAGGCCTATAAACACAAGATATAAATCCTGATTCCCAAGACCAGAGAACCTAGGGTCCTGATGTCCAATGGTAGGAGGAGAGTGTGTCCCAGCTTCAGGAGAGAAAGGAAATCCTTTTTGTTTTGTTCCAGCTCCCAGCTGATTGGATGGGGCCTGCCCACATTGAAGGTGGATCCTTCCCACTCAGTGCACAGACAGAATCCAATCTCTGATGAAAACACTCACATAGACACACAGGGAATTAATGCTTTTTTAACTTCTCTAGGTATTTCTTAATCCAGTAAAGTTGATGTCTAAAAGTAACTGTCACAAATATTTTTAAATACCAGACCAGAAATTCTGGTCAAGTTTACCTTCTAATTATTAGTACAAAAGTATCTCATGTCAGACTTTACCCACTGCCTATGCATATAAAGACACTCCAGTCTAAACTTCCGAGATACAGGACTAAGCAACTTCTGCAAAGACTGGAATGTACCTGGGAGTCAAACGTGTTGGTGACTGTGTCGATTTCACTAATAATGGCTAAGCTAAAATTGTCTGAAAGCTTCACCTTTTAATACATAGTATTAATTTTCAATCCTTGCAGGCAAGAAAAAGTCTCTGAATCTGTACATTCTAGATTGATTCCAGAGCCAAGTGTCAATTCAGATATACAATATGCCTTTTGTTGCTTATATGGCAAATGGTTCTCTGAGACGTTCATAGTGACATTTGTCTTTTGCTGCGATTTTTGATTTTTACCTGAAAAATATGTTGCCTGGGGAAGAAAAACATTTTCATAAAAATTCTAACATCTGGATTTTAACTGCATGCCTCTTTCTTATTTCTGTCTGTAATCATACTCACAGAAATAACTGAGCATTCTGCCAAGTCTTATTTTCATGTTTTTTAACTACCTAAAGAATGGATTTTATTTGGTCCATTTTCTGAATGGAGACATTGCAATTTAACGGAGTCATTAAAAATTGATCTGATTTTGTAAACTAGGTAACCATGCAAGACTAAAACAAAACATTTGGTAGGTAATAACCAATTTAAGGTGAGTAAAGGGAGGGTTGTTATTTTTAAAAAATCAAATTTCTGTACAGCATCGGGGCTGTCGTTTTGTATTATGCAGCTGTGCAATGCAGTTGTGGGTGCTCAATAAATACTAAGTGAGCATCATAATAATATCATTTCAATCAAAGAGTAAGAAGAAAAACATCAATGCAAATATAGAATGCTTGATTCTGTGGTTGATACAGAAGTCTGTGCTGTGCATAACAACAAAAATGGAAACATCTGCCGGGATCTGCTGTCACAATACAAGCAACAACAAAGATAATAAAGCCATTGTTTTTGTCTAAGCTGAATCTGTTATCTGGCTTTCTGTTAGCTGGTCAGGGGATTACGGTGGCAAATATTAGCTGACCATCAGAATATTCAACAAGTAGAATTACATTTTTGTTTTCAATCCATTAGAGCAATATGCTTCATTTATGATGCTGAAGAAAGGCAACATGTTAAGGCAGTCCATTGCCACCAGCTTAGTGGGTATTTTGTGGCTGTATTTTTCTGAGTCTGTAGTATTTTTATTTCATCTTTTGAATTTTATAATTTGCTTTATTCTTCTGTTCTCTGATGGTAAGAAACTTTTACTGTTCAGTAGCATCTTTCTTCAAAGAATATTGAAGGTAAAGAAAAAAATGAACAATATCTAAAAAAGAAAAAACTAAATGTTGAGTTAAAGTGAAAATTGAAGACGATAGTTAAGAGATATGTTTTTATATTAATTTTAGCTGATTATGGTTCTTTGGCTCACAATCTAATTTAAAACATAGGATTTTGTCCCTGCTGAATTTAGGTCCTATGAAAATGGCAGTCTAAGGAAAAAAATATAGACAGTACCTGCTGTAATAATTTTTTTTTTTTTTTTTTGCCTAGGTTTTCCCTCCAAAGCTCAAAGACCTTTATGTCTTTGATGGCTTTGTAAAAGAAGCAGGCAGAGACCTCCTCTGCCTGTATTTTTTACCGTGCCTTCTAGCCATTCTATGTTTTGATCTGTGTTTCCATCTGGGCTTACTAACATAGCAACTCTGGCATCTAATCTATCCAGTTTATTATCTATTGAAATACCTACTGCCTGAAGTGAATTTATTTTGGCAGCAATGACTTCTGATAGAGATGTATTTTGTTGTTTTTCTGAAAGACAGGTGAGTCTAAAGATTCCAAACCAACTCCCAGATGACAATGCTTTGGCCTTTTCTCATGGCAAACTTTGGGGAAAAGTAAATAAACAACTTCTGTGAACACATTTGTTTTTATTTGTCATTATCAACTTGTTTTGTCTAAAAGCCAGGAATCTCAGAGGCTAAAAGTAAGGAATGGTAACATGCATAAGGAAAGCATGTTATTATAACACAATAGAAGCAGACTTTCAAAGCTCCCTGAGGGCACATCATTCTTCTCTCTAACTTTTTCTCAGTGTTGAGTTATTTTTAACCTTTAGAATTTAATTTATGAAAGATTATGGCTATATCAAGCTTTGCAGGCACTGTACTTCTAAAGTGTTTGCATGTTTTATATTTTGATGATTCATTTTCTGTTGCTTTCACCTGAAGCTGAAATAGAGGAAAGCAGGAGGAATGAAATTATGTAAAAGGAACATCTAAAAGGTCAAAACAGTAAAATTTATTTTGATCTTTTACATAATACATGTTGTTCTTTAAAACTTTTATTTCTGCCTTTTTGAGGTACATTGTAAAACAAAACTGGGTTATTCTTTAAACTAAAATTGGTTTCGAACACAACTTGAAAACCAATTTGTTAATGGATGCTTCCATTTAGTTTCCAACTCTGCTTTTTTTTAATGAACATCTCAACAATTTGGTTATGTTGTGGTTATGTATGGTTTTGTCATGATAATTGGTCATCAAGTACAGGCCTTATGTTTAGCTTTGTTTTAGAGACACCATAACTTTTGGTACAAACCATGCAATGCCTTTAGGAAGGAATAGGATGAACATTCTTCCCTTCATATGATAATCTATAAAACATATGAGTCTTGGGTGATTTGAATCATTTTGTGAATTCTGGTAACACTTGTGTATATTATTCAGTCTGGATATGAGAAATCTAATGCAGATGTTCCTTTGATGAATAAGTGTGGGGCATTTTGTGTCTGTAGCAATTCCTTTACACAAGTCACTACTTAAAAAAAAAATTTCTGTTGCATATATTGAGATATTTCACATGGTCCATCCATATTACCCCATATCTTTTGCCGAGTTCTTGATAAGAAAATATTTTTTTATAATAGAAGTAGCATCTTTACCAATAAAATTATACCCGTTAAAGAATTGATCTCATGGTTATCACTAGAACCATCCAAGTTCTTTATGCCAGAATTTGTACTTCCATTGTATTATGCTACATATAAGAGCAAATGGTTGAAAAAGAATTTTTTCATGACTTAAATCCATTTAGGTGGTGTTTGAGATGTAATTAATCATTAATCCATTAATCTATTTGTTCATTCTTCTATTTCACATATTTGAAAATATATTTGGTTCCAGACACAAAAGATGACCTGTACCTCCATAAATTTGCAAGCTCATATAGAAGAGAGATAATAGAATGATGAAATGAATTAAAATAGTAAAAAAGAAAGAAACTTTTTTCAAGTGCTTAGATATTCAGTGTGATTGCACTGTACGTCAGCAGAGAATGTGGTGAAGAATAACAGAGAGTAGGAAAAATCCAGATTATGAGATTCTTTTGTGCTATAGTCTAGGATATGCGGACTTTATTTAATAAAATGTGGTCTCCAAAGCTTGGCACATGTCCCCAGGGTGAACAGAAATCGACTCATCGGTCATTGTCTTATGTTATGCTTCCTCAGAGGCAGACCCTGAGACCAGCATTTAAATAAAAGTCTTTTGTGGAAGTGATCACAGACAGCAACAGTAAGAAAGCTAGGAAGTAAAATAAGGATGATAAGGAATCCCATAAAGAATGTTTTATTGAACAGGTTATTCCTGAGTGCAACTGGTGTTCAATTCAGGGGAACTCTAGGACAAAGTGCAGGTTATACTTCAGCATCATTTTAACTGAAGGGACAAGAGAACAGATAACTGTATACCAACCCTTCTTAGTCATTGGTTGAACATTGCCCATGGAAAGATGAATTTCTTGGTATGTTTTGGATCCCCGTATACAGGCCATAAAGGTTTTAGTGACCTCAGGCAGAGTCAAAGATGCTTGTGGCTGGGGCTGTGGGGTCAGCATGTATAAGAATGGTGTGCTGAATTAATATGGTCAGGCATCAAAGACCGATGCCATATAGATGTGAAGAAAATATTAAATTTTACATCTATATTTATTTGTACCTTTCATATATAGATTGACAAGGCACCTGCATTTGATCTTTAAGTGAGATAGATAAATTTACACAAGCTTGTCACTTCCTTCTGATACAGAATTTTGAGCATGGACTTTTGGCAGTTCTTACTTTTTGATTATAGTTAATCAATCTTTACAAGATCAAAAAGCATCTTTAAAAATTATTCAGAAAGCATGGTTTAAAATACCAATAAGTAAGAAACTATTTCTATAAATAAATTTTACTTAGAGTTATCATATAGGGTCAGCCAAGTATATTTCAAGATTATTTAAAATACGAATTTTAATTCACCATCAGAAGTAGGAATATATTAGGGTTGGCATTGATAATGAGTTCATCTAATATAGGCATGAAAGTCTTCTGAAAATCCAGTGGGAAAATGAAAATAATCTTTTCTAACTTAAGATTGGAGATGAAGCAGTAGATTTGGTATATCATTTTATGTGGTATATAATTTTTTAAAATATAATTCTATGTGAAAAAAAAACAAATCCATTTGGGTTAATGAAATCACCCAAGGTGAATAAGCAAAACAAGAAGAAATTAGGAGTGTGAATATTTGGCTCAACTTCTCTCAGGGAGACCAGTAGTGGATCTTTATGGGCTAACAGGTAGTATGTTAGAGGTTTAGTTGTTTTCAAAAACAAAACAAAAATTTCGTTCACAAGCATTTCATAATTTTTAAATGTAAGAATAATGAGGACTTTTTTTTGTTGTACTTTAGGTTCTGGGGTACATGTGCAAATCATGCAGGATTGTTGCATAGGTATACACATGGCAGTGTGGTTTGCTGCCTCCATCCCCCATCACCTACATCTGGCATTTCTCCCCATGTTATCCCTCCCTAAACTCCCCACCCACCCACGCTGTAACTCCCTTGCCCCCCCAACACACCCCAGTGTGTGATGCTCTCCTCCCTGTGTCCATATGTTCTCATTGTTCAACACCTGCCTATGATTAAGAACATGCAGCGTTTGATTTTCTGTTTTTGTGTCAGTTTGCTGAGAATGATGGTTTCCAGATTCATCCATGTTTCTACAAAGGACATGAACTCATTCTTTCTTATGGCTGCATAGTATTCCATGGTGCATATGTGCCACATTTTCCTTGTCCAGTCTATCGTTGATGGGCATTTGGGTAGGTTCTAGGTCTTTGCTATTGTAAACAGTGCCGCTGTGAACATATGTGTGCATGTGTCCTTATAATAGAATGATTTATAATCCTTTGGGTATATACCCAGTAATGGGATTGCTGGGTCAAATGGAATTTCTATTTCTAGGTCCTTGAGGAAGCGCCACACTGTCTTCCACAATGGTTGAACTAATTTACACTACTACCAATAGTGTAAAAGTGTTCCTATTTCTCCACATCCTCTCCAGCATCTGTTGTCTCCAGATTTTTTAATGATAGCCATTCTAACTGGCGTGAGGTGGTACCTCAATGTGGTTTTGATTTGCATTTCTCTAATAATCAGTAATGATGATCATTTTTTCATATGTTTGTTGGCTTCATATATGTCTTCTTTTGAAAAGTATCTGTTCATATCCTTCTCCCACTTTTGGATGGGTCTGTTTGTTTTTTTCTTGTAAAACTGTTTTAGTTCTTTGTAGATTCTGGATATTAGCACTTTTTGAAGAAATACTATCAAGGTCTAAATATGAGGATCTTCCATATTGCACATTTGTTACAAAGACTGTACTAGTCACTTATCTCTGCTTATGTTCAGAAAGTACAACTCACTTGGGTTTTGTCAACATTTCCAGGCCATGTTTATTAGTTGATTATTTTAAAAATATTTATATTTTTATTCATATTAGTTTGTGCTCTATGGTTATTAAAGGCCTAACTTTTAAATGATCTCCCAAAATGTCCCACTTTATTCTTCATTATCTATGGATTTATGATGTCACTCCCATAATTATATTATATGATACAGTTTACCCTAAAATAGAGAGGTTATTTGGGTAAACCCTGCTTAATCAAATGACAGCTTAGAAGAAGAAAGCTTTTCTCACTGATGGCAAAGTGGCAGTCAAAGAGATAGCATGAGAAGGGTTGGACCTGCTATTGCTGGTGTTGAAGATGCAGGTGCCACATAGAAGGAATGTGGGTAGCCTTCAGGAGCACTGAGGCCACTGGCCACCAAAGAGACAGGAACTTCAGTCCTACAACCACAAATAACTCAATTCTGCAAACAACCTGAATGAGATTGGAAGCAGATTCTTCTCCAAAGACTCACTGTAAGAGCCCAGCCAAGTTGACTTCTTAATTTCAATCTTACAAGATCCTAAGGTGAGTCCAGCCAAGTGCACTGGGAATTGTGACTTACAGAACTATAAGATGATAAATGGGTATTTTTTAAGCCTTTAAATTTATGACTATTTGTTATTCAGCAACAGACAGTTAATGCATCCCTGATTTACAGTTATCAGTATTTAGTTTAGTGAAACAAAAATTACTAATAAAACTCCTAAAGTAAATATCAAATCTCAGAATGGCATCCTACATGTTTTTAATAAAGTTGACTATGGCATGAATATAGATTGTGAATCTGTATATGCTGGGACAATTGAATTTGTAAGTGTGACAATTTTGCATAGCAGTCCAAAAATGTGTTTAAATTGGCAAAACGGAGATCTGAAAAAAAAAAAAAAAGGAAACTCAATTTTATTAGATTAGTTTTATTTTCTCCTTGTTCCAAATATTATGAAGTTTTATTAAAGAGAAGAATAAAGCCATTGAACATTTTTAAAATTTAAATTAAAGAAAAATATTTCTCTTGCAAGAGCCGAGAACTTCAAAAGCAAGTGCAAAATCATATTTTCCAGTGAAGGAAAGACTGACCAATACTACATAAGCACCTCATTGAGGGCAATAAGTTTGATGAGAAAATAGAAAGAGCGTTTATCAAACAATTTCACTTGATATTGCATACTACACAAGCACAAAATGCGGAAGAATGGTTACCATCACATTTCTCTGAGCAGATATTTTACATTACATATGGGAGAAACCACTGATTTCCAGCATGAAGCAGCTCTCTCCCAATGGATGGTGTACATGTAAGGAATAAATACTTGATGATATATCTTTTTCATGATTAAAAACCTATGCCAAAAAATAAACATTGTTTTGTGTGGCTAAGATTATTTTGTTAGTCATGATAAAGACTGGAACTTACACTAATGGCATGTAAACCTTACATGCAGAAAGGCCACATGTGCTTTGTAAAGAGAAGAAGTTGCCCTTCAATGCCAACACACCCGTAGCTTGATTTACAATGAAGGACAGTAGTTTGGACCAAATCTTGGCTCAGCATTGATAGGAACACTGAATATTGTAAATATGTCAAAAGACATGTTTGCCTGAAGAACCGGACAAACACAAGACTGTGGTTTTACAGTAAATTATATTCAGTAAATTATGCTGAATATTGAAAAAAAGTTATTCATAAAGTGGTTGATATTATTAGAAATGTTGTTTTTATGATTTTATGTGACTTGCCAAAGTTGTACATCTTAGTGACACATATTCTGACTCTTGACTAGCCAGCATATCATTTTGGTCATATAGAATATATTCAAAAGTCACATCCAAATGCTATAGAAATAGGAACACATACTTTACAGAAGTGAATTCTACAAAATAGCGGGTTGCAGATTTTTTTTCACAACTATCATTCAACAATTTTCAGTTACTTTCGAATGTAATATATCTTTTAATTAGCATCTTCTGTGATTAAGGAACTGGTTTAAATGAGAAATTTTTCTATAATTCTCAGTCAATAATCAGCACTCCTGGAGAATGACATTGACTCTTGCTGGCACTTCCAGTGTACTACAATGTGATACAGAATTTTCTAATTTAAAAGGAATATGAAATTATACATACAGCTATGATTATGTGATGGGAGTATAAATAAATAAATAAATAAATGTATATGCACACAGATATAATTAATAGATGGGAGATGGTATATATATTTATGTGTGTGTGTGTGTGTGTGTGTGTGTGTGTAAAATAAATCACCTCTGAAGTTTGAACTACAGCTTATATTATTTTGTTTTAATACATTGTTTAAAGTCTTCCTTAGGATTTTTTCTCTCACTGGTTTGTTATTTTTAATTTTACACATTACATTTTGTTTTATTGTTTGAAATTCCAATAAGTAATATCTCAATTTACTTAAAAGTGAGAACCTGCATTGCACCTAAGAAGGACAGTTTTATTTTGTTTTGTTTTATTTTTAAATATTTACCTAACTGATCTAAGAAGAGAAAAAAGTGTTCACACAGACAGGGGTAGAAACAAGATAAACTGATGCACTAAATGCCTAGGAAGAAGCCAAGGGAGCTGGTTGTATCCAGTGCTATTTGGTATATAATTATCAGTTTTGTGTTTCAGCCTGCCTGTAATATGCATGATACATAATGTTCTTTGTTTCCTAGCATAAAATCTGCACAAATGCCCTCATTCTATAAGCATCTCCTATTCGTTTTGGGAAACCAACTGTGATCCAAAGGAAAACTGCTTTTTACCATAGAAACTCTTTCTTGTTTATTTTCTTTATTTCTTGCCAAATTGTCTTGCTTTCAGATATGTCTGGGCATGTCACAAGTCTAAATAATTCGTAAGTCATCAAAATAAGCCCTGAAAAATTTGCCAACCCACGTAAAATGCGGCAGTTGTATAGAAGGCTAAATAACAGTACAAACAGTGCCTCAGTCCTGGGCAGTGTGCTCCTCCCAGGTGAGGCAAGAGGAACAAACAGGCTTTTTAGAAGGAATGAGTGTTGTTCCCATTGATGTTCATAATAAATCATCATTCAGAAGATTCTGTCAATAACACACTGCCCCCAATCGCCTCATGCCTGCAGCATTACACTCATGCTATTGCAACTAGATGAGGTATCAAAGCCTCATGCAGTCAAAGAGAGTAGTTTAAAGAGGTACAATAACAGGCGATTTGCAAACAGCCCAAACCTTTAGCTTCTTCCCCTTTTCCAAAAGTGTGCAGTGAATTTACATTAACACCTGCTATTGGAGATGAAAGAATGGATTTGCACTGCAAGGAGAATGCCAAATCCTCCCATAAGAGTGACTCATTTCCCTAAATTGCGGGATATTATGTGGAACTGGAGGCAGCATGTTGTATTCAATATATTGGGTCAAATTTGAATTTTCAAAAATAAAATGGCAGTATATCATTTAACACAAAGAACATAGAAGTCCTGTCTCTCCATATATTTGCAACATAATCACCAGATTAAATTTACTCTGTGTGCAGGTAATTTTTATTGTCCAAGGATAATTTATATCTGTAGACTTTTTACTACCTACTCATTCAGATTACTATGACATCTAAGATTTTCATGCTGTTAAATTCAATTTATGGTGGAACATAAGGGCAATTAAGGGATGGTAGATGACATTATATTACATCAAAGTGAACTACAGGAAAAGGAGGAGTGTACCACTAATAAATTGCTATATATAAACATAATTTTGAGTACTTTCTTCATGGTGAAAAACCAGACAATATTCCTAACAACTCACTATGTTTCAGCCACTTTTTTCAGAGCCTATTTACTACCTAAAAACTTATAAATCATTAACTGACAATTTGAAAGAGTTAAAAAAAAAAAAAACCTAAAAATTCTTAAAGTCTGAAAAAGCCGTATGTATCAGAAAATCCATTTAAATATTTTAAATAAGGCCCTAAAACATCTATATACCTATATATTTAAAATAAATATTTTAAATAAGGCCCTAAAACATCTATATACCTGGTACATAATTCTCCTATGTTTTCAAATGCTATATTAGTTTTTTAGTGCTGAATAACAAATTATCAGAAATTTAGTTGTGTAAAATAAAATATATTTATTATTTTTAATTTTCTGTGCTTCAGAAATATGGAAATGCCTCAGCTGGATACTTTGAGTCAGAATCTTTCACAAGACTACAGTGAAGGTATCAGCCAGGACATAGGTTTCATCCACAGGTCTAATTGGGGAAGTAACTACATCCAAGCTCATATGACTTTTAGCAGAATTTTAGTCCCTCAAGTGTTGTTGGATTGATAACTTCAATTCCTAATGTTTAGTGGAGGTCATCATCAGTTTCTTGCCATATGCACCTCCCCTAAATGATACCTTTATCAAAGCCAGCAAGGGAGGGAATGGGCTAGCACAATGAATTTCATTGTGTTGTATACCTAATCACAGAAGTAACATATTATTACTATGGCTAGAAGCCAGATACAGGTTCTGTTCGAACTTGAGGGGTTAGGAGAGAATAACATAAGGACAGAAGTTGTGTGTGTGTGTGTGTGTGTGTGTGTGTGTGTGTGTGTGTGTGTGTTTATTTTTTTAGAGATGGGATCTTACTCCATCATCCAGGCTGGAATGCAGTGGCGCAATCATAGCTCACTGCAGCCTTGAACTGCAGGCCTCAAGGTGTGTCCCTGCCTCATCTTCCTGAGCAGCTGTAACTACAGATGCCTGCCAATGTGCCTAGCTTACATAAGACACAAGTAGCAAGAAGTGGGATGACAATTAGGAACAATTTAAAGTCTGTGTTGCCTCTTGATACGACACTCAAATTCACTGCCTATTCTCCCCCAAATTTGATGCCCTCGAATATGTTTTATTTTCTAGAAATCTTCTACTACTCACTGAGTGTCCAGACAAAAAGTATACAGCCAAAGATCATATGGTTTGACTTTAGCTTGGGGATTTTCCACTGGCCAGGCCAAAATCTCTTTAGAGGTGTTCTGTCCTCTTTGTGCCCTATCATCTTTCCTTCCACTTCTCCTTTCATATGGCAGACCTGCATTGTGAGCTGCAGCTCTCTCTGCTTGTTCCTGCTTCCTTCCTTTCATCCTTCAAAGACAGCCCCCACCCCCAAATCCCCAACTTTTACATGACTTGACATGTGTTTCTCAGAAGAGCTGAATTAGGCACAGATATAATCCCAAACCGGGTTCCTGAAAATAAAAGTGACGAAGGGTATGGATGGCTTTTGACAACTCTTGAACCATACAAACGGTGTAAATAACTTCAAAAAGGAAAGAGTTTCTGTAACTATCTTTTATTTCTGTTCCTTTTTAAATTTCTTCTTGTAGGCCAGGTGTGGCGGCTCACGCCTGTAATATCAGAGCTTTGAGAGGCTAAGGTGGGCGAATCATGAGGGCAGGAGATCAAGACCATCCTTGTCAACATGGTGAAACCCCGTCTCTACTAAATTACAAAAAATTAGCCAGGTGTGGTGGCGTGCACCTGTAGTCCCAGCTACTTGGGAGACTGAGACAGGGGAATCGCTTGAGGTCTGTAGGAAGAGATTGCAGTGAAGCGATATTGTGCCACTGCACTCTAGCCAGGGTGACAGAGACTGACTCCCTCTCAATAATAATAAAAACAATTTCTTCTTGTCATTTCATATGTGTCCATTTGTTTTGGGGAAAAACATACCTGCGTGGTCCCTTAATTATTTGCCATCCTTCATTTGGTGTGTTCTCTGGAAATTAGGAGAGAGACAAGAGAGAGGGCGGAGCACACATATGAGAGCAAATGCAAACAGCATATGTCTTTCTTGCTTCTCTTTTTAGGTATACAAGTTTACATCAAAAAATGGTTTGCCATGAAATATAACAGTATTTCTGTATACAGGTTTTAATATCATAATTACTTTAAAGTATTTTATGCTAATTTATTAAATTCCAGTTATATGCAAGGGATATAATAATAAATATATGCAACCATTTCTGTCAAGGCACCTACAGAATTTCAAATTTATTTCCATGTCATTCTTGGAAAAATATATCATGCCATTCTAACCATTTTATTTTTTTGTAAATGGACATATTGAAGTGCTAAACAAATTATTTATCAAGTGGCATCAGGTTTTAACTAATTCAGAGAAGCCAGGTTGAAAGATTCTAGAGAAACATTTTAGAGTAATTGTTTCTGAGTTTGAAAACTTTAGAGTTTTACTCATCAGAATTGAGTAAAACTTCTGCACAAACAGGAATAATAACGCAGATTGATGTCATGGATGATGAAGTGCCAGAACATATACCTTTTTGAATCTCTATTTGTGGAATATATGAACAGCTGCCCTCCCACGTGTTTGCAGATAAGACTCACACACGATGTGTGCAGGTACATTCTACCCAGAAACTAAGAATATTTCCTAATGCCTGCCCATTTTTTTTTTTGGCTGAGTTCTCTTTTTCTAAGGTTATGGAATTATTTTTTATTACTAAGTTTTCATTATTTAATTGCATCACAAATATCTTCTACAAATTTTTTGCGTTATCACTTTGCTTATGATGCCTGGTCATGTAGAAAATCATGAAAATTTAATCTACTGTATTTACTATATATTTCTATATATACACACATGATAAGTATTTGGAAAAGTTTCAGGTTATCTGTTATTTTAGTGAAGGTAGGGGAAGGAGACTTGTTGGGAGACTTCGTAATGTTTTTTTTTTTATTACATTAAAAATCTGAAGCAAATGGGCAAAATGTAATATTTTATAAACTTAAAATGTTAGGAATACAGTCTATATGTTGTTTATCTGTATTACTTTTAGAATTTATAATATATTCAATCTATAGACAATACATATGTTTACACATGCACAAACATAGATTAGGTGATGGTAGTTGCCCTCCCACTTCATCTCTGCAACTGGGGCTGTTTCAATCAGGCAAAAGCAAAGCAGAGACAGCTGGAGGGGATCAGAAAGATGTGGGGGGGCACATTTGTGACTCAGCACTGCCCACTGTAATCAAGTCAGGGATCTCAATTCAAGCTTCCTTAATTGATCCTGTCAAATGTAGCTCTTTCTAATTAAGGATTTAGCCTGTAAATAAAGTGACGATAAAAGAGAAGAGGGACAAGGACTTTCAAAGGGAACTCTTTTAGGAGGACATTTGAGAATCCACAGAATAAAATATAATTTTTTTTTCTGAGAATGTGATGATACACATTTTGCATTCACTGCAAAGAGGCACAAATAAAATCTGAAGGAAATAAAGGTAAATATTGGGCTAGAGATGTTTGTCCATTCTTGAGGAAATACGATTGACATACCTGAAGAGTAATACCAAGGACCTGAAGTTACACATAAGGGCAAACAAAGAGAAGAAGAGTTAGATTTAAAGAGCAAGAAAACAGAAATTATACTGCTAGTTTGACATATCGAGGTTGACCACCAGATATGATGCAAAGGACCAGGCAGCAAAATGAAAATAAATAAACACTGTACCTTTTGGAATGAAGCTGAATGAAAAAAAAAGTGAGATGAACTAAAATAAACTTTATGGTAATATGCTTGTATAATATAGAACAAAAGACAAAATAACATTCCTCCATTTAAGAACTGTGAGTAACAAGAGTATAAATACAGAGAAAGATATGTTGTTTATTAACATTCACTTTAGCTCACAATAAGTTCCATTTGTAATGGTTATTTTATTTTTCAGATAGCTTTATATATCTTGGGGATAGCAAGGCACTTATAGCACATCTTTCGTTGTTAGGCTCCATAAGGATATTTTTTCTCCTATTTGGTTTTTCAAATACGGTTTAAAAATTTGCCTCCTTCAACCTTTCACTCCATCTAATCCATATAAATTTCCTCAAGGCTAAATAACATTTGAAGGTGAACAAAAGAAACCCAGCTTGTCATAACTCAGGAAAGTGATCAAAAGAAGCCAGGTGCTCCCTTAACCTTTGATTACTTACACGCGGTTCAATATGTGAGTAAGAAAGTACTTTGCTTTGTGTCCTTAGATTCCGTTAGTGATCATGACAAGAGAAATAAATTTTGGGTAATAGGAGGAAATAGAGATGTATGGCTTGACTACATCTTTTTAATTATAGAAATGTGCGTGTGTGTGTGTGTTATATTTGTATTTGTATTTATCTATTTTTGTTGTTGTAACTCATCTTTTTTTTTTATTATATACTAAGTTCCGGGGTACATGTGCAGATCGTGCAGGTTTGTTACATAGGTATTTAATAATCAGTCTATTAAATAGCTAAGACTGGTCTTTACTAAAACAGTAAACTTTAAGCTACTGTGTATCAGGCTTTGGAAACTTTCAAAAGAACCAGCCATCAAGTGATGTGGAGTAGGAAGATAAAGCACTTTCAGAAGAAGGGGCTTCAGTTCATCTTATGGGAGTCTGATGATTACTCATAAGATTTCTTCCAAGTTCACCATTAAAGTGTTTACAATAGTCTTCAATGTGGAAGGCAAAAGTAAAATATATGATAATATTTCTCAGCCATTAAGATAAAGAGAAAGCTGAAAGTTGAAAATGAACAAAATGGGGGACAACTGAGAGTAAATGATGGATTCTGTTACCTGGTATACTTTTGTCCCCATAGATTACTTAAAGGACCTTAAATAGTTATTTAGTTGGGACTTATGCCTGGGAAATACTTCGTCAAGGAAATTCTGCTTCTTGAAATAGAAAATAATGGAAAATAGCACTACTGCTTAAGAAAAATCATTTTCTCAAGTTTCTTGTTTTACATGAAGAAGTGAGTTTTGGTGATGTCAAGGAAGAATGCATACACAGAGAGTAAGAAAAGATGGAAAATAATCCTGGGAAGGAAATGGAACTCATTATTTTCCTATCGTGGCATGGCTTAGGAAAATATCATTTAAATCATATTCCTCTTGAGTAAAGAATTATCTAATTCTACATTTGATACAGTATGTACTATATACTTGGCATTCAATCAATAGTTTTGAATATAGATAATAAAAATGTTCCTTTTCCTGCAGTGCAGACTACAAATTTGGTGCAAGGACACAATTCTCTCATTTTTTTCACCACAGCTGATCACAAGTAACCACTGATCTTAAAGTATTCCCTTCATGCCCTTTTTAATTCTCCAAGGACCTTAACCTTTTATTGTCCATCTAACAAGCCACTTTTCTAGTCCAGATGGACATTTGAAAACAGTCCTTAGAAAAAATAATTGTCTCTAGAGATCATCTGGAATTTGCCCTGTTTGCCATCCTAAATGTAAAGCCTGATTCTGCAAAATATTACCTAGCCACCCAACCACTTCAAACTTGAAATGCCGCAACTATACATGCTAACTGCTCCAATCAAAAGAGGCTTCACAGGGCTTCCAAACACTGTTTTGTTTTCCCTGCCAGTCATCTGAACAATACTATTGTCAGTCATATTAATTTAGACAAATCTTTTCAAGGTGAGTAGGTGGAGAAAATTCAGGCAAACAGAATGGTATTAGCTCTCTCCCTCTCAAAATAGCCAGAAAGAGCAAAGATGCAATTACGAAAATAAGAAATGTGTCTCAGCATACATCCCTGCCTTAGTATTCTAGCAGATAGACGGAAATTATGCCAGGGCAGAGAGGCCAGGCACGTCTTCTCTGAAGCTGAAGTTGTGCTACACTAAGGAGGACAATTTAGAAAACATGCATGTTTTTACACCTTTGGAAGCCACTCTTAGTGACAAGATAATCTTTCTTATCTCTTTTGGGAGGTCTTTATTCTGTTGCTCAGTGTTGGCATTGTGTTTGAAATCCACTTTTTGTTGTTTACATTCATTTTCTCGCCTCTTTCTTAGCTATACCTAAATGTGACTAGCCTATATTTCTAGAGCACAGCCTCCACTCTACTTCCTCTGGCTGATGGCTGAAATGCTTTCCCCCACAGTATACGGAATCAAATATATTCCTCAAGAACAAGTTCAGATGTCAGCCCTCAAAGAAGCCCTTCCTAATTATCTCCAACATGCTGTTCTTGCTCTTCTTTCTTGGGCACCCAGTCTGATTGTCTCTTATGTGTGTCGCTTCTGTATGCTATTTCTATCCATATTTTCTGCTAAACTATAAAATCCTCTGGTACACAGAACTTGACTAAATACTTATATTTTGTATGTTGCAGCTAATTACTTTGAATCCAGAATACTTTTGATAAAAGAACACATTCATAATAGAAGAGTTTAGACTCAGATAACGTCTAATTTATACCTCCTACCCTTCTAATATATAATGATGTATATAATCACTATAAAACTAAAAGCTTTATTCTTTTATTTCCTCTATTTTACACACAGAAAGTTATCAGCAGCACAAAAAGTTTCAAGAACTTGCCCAAGCTCATGCATATATTATATGGCAAAGCCAGAATTCAAACCCAGGCAACCCAATTCAAGCATCCATACTCTTATCTCCTATCCTCTCCTATGTCTTTTATTTGAAGCAATGAATAAATGAATGAAAAAAATCATATTACATTTTAATGTACTTTTACTATTATACTCTCTTTCCTTTCAGAAGAACCTGTCCTTGTATGTGACAAATTATTTTTCTCTTGATGCTTTCACAATTCTTTCTTTGTCTTTGACTTTAGTTTGATCATAATCTATCTTGGTGTAGTACTTTTTGAGTTTATTCTAGTTGGAATTTTTTAAGCTTTTTAAATAAATATATTTATTTTCTCTCAAATTTGAGAAGCTTTGGACATTATTTCTTCAAATATTCCCTCTGTTACTTTATCTCTTTTCCTTAGGCGGCTCCCATAATGTATATATTGGTCCTCTTGATAGTATCTCTTAAGTTTCTTATACTCCCTTCACATTTTTTTCATTTTAATTTTCTTTTTGCTCCTCTGACTCAATTTTAAATAATTTGCCTTCAAGCTTGGCATTTTTTTCACCCCAATTAGCTTTATTGTTGAACTCATCTAGTAAATTTTTCAACCTGGTTACTAAACCTTTAGGTCTAGAATTTCTTTTTCTTTTTTTCTTTTTTTTTTTACATTTTCTATCTCTTTGTTGATATTCTCAGTTTTTTCATGTGTCATTTTTCTGATCATCTTCATTTATCTATTTGTGTTCTCTAGCTTATTAGACATCTTGCATTTCTTTAGGATCCATTTCTGGAGTTTTAATTTGTCTGTCCATTGAGCAATGTTTCCTTATTCGTTTATGTGCCTTTTCATTGTATTATTTTTGGTTTTAATTTTTGGCAGGGTTTTTGCATTCAAAGAAACCATCACCTCTTTTGGTCTATGTGTACTGGATTCCTACAGCTAAATACCTTCACCAATTAGCTCAGCTAGAAATTTTTTCAAGCCTCTCCAAATCTCCTGTTCTCCCTGGATTCTGCCTATGGGACTGCTGCTCTAATGTGCTGTTACCACTATGTTAAGGACCTTCTGATCTCTACACTGATTCTGCTGACACTCTGACAGGCAGAACTTAAGCCATTCCCGCAGGTAGCCCTCAGACAAATCTAAACGTTGAACACAAGATCAACTCTTTCATTTCCCTCCCAACGGAGGAGCTCTGATATACGCAATATCTTCCTGGTTGCTTACTCAATGCCACATGAAAGGAAGGACACAATAGGGTGTGCCAAATGTCTGAATATTCTACCCCTCTTGCTGAAATTCCATTTTGGTTTTACAGTAGACTGGTGCTAAATCTTTTCAAGTGATTGCTAGAGCTCTCATAGAATTAGTCTAGTCCATGTATTGTTCTTAACCCTGCGTCTCTGTAGTAAAAGGAGAGCCTGTAGCTCCCTAGTTTTAAACAAGTTCTTAAACAAGTTCAGTTAACAAATGGGACCCAGAGGGGACAGCTACATAACTCCTCTTTTTAAATGTTTGTTTCAGACCCCTCCCTGCTCTATATTAACAAATTATACTCCTTCTCCTGCACACTGCATACCTAGTGTTTCCTCCCCTAGCAGCATTCACTGGATCTGAATTTTGGCCAGACTTAAAGCCTCATTTATCAGGGACTTAGATTAAAGTGAAAATGGTGAGGACAGTTAATGATTTCTAAATGACTATAAATTATCAATCAAGATCTTGTGATGTTATCTTGTTAAGTCTTTACGACTATCTTAAGAAAAAAAATATTTTATTCGTAGATTTAAAAATATATAAATTTACTTGCTTTAGGTCACTTAATTACAAAGAAATTTAGCCAATATTGAAATCAGAAGTCACTAATACCAAATGTTATGCTCTTTCTGTCACTCTTCTCATAGATTTCTTATATGGTTACCCAATGAGCCTGTGTTGTGGTCCCTGGTTTTGAAAATATTTTCAACAGAAAGCATCTGCTACTCAGATCTTCTTTACAGGAGTAAAGTGAATCATTCTTTGTCTCATTTATGCAGATTTTTTCTCTGGTGAGATAGATGGTAATTAAATATATATCTGCCTGACAACATTAGATTAATTCTTTTTCTCTCCAAGGAAACACAGAAACTAAATCCAATTGAAAGTTCCTTCTAAAAGTAATGTAAAGACATGAATCATATATATATATATTCAGGGATATTACTATTTTCTTTCTGTTAATACACCATGCAGTTTTCAATTTACTATCTCAGAAAGACTAATCAGGATATAACCCCTCACCCTTTCCAAGAACTCAGTTGACCAAAAACTACAAAGCAAACCAAACATCAACTCATTAAGTCAACCCAAATGCCAAAGCAATGAATGTGGTCCTAGAAGTTCCAAAATTACTAGTTCTTACTGGGACCTATACAATCAGTATTGTAAGACCCGACCTATCTGCTTCACAAAGCTGCTGAAGAGTTCCAATGAAATCATGTAAGTGAAGGTAATTTATAAAGTGTAAATTATACACAGAGAAGAACCACATTCCTTGTACTTCCAAATAGACCCCACTGATGGCTAGCTACCATCTCAATGTTTTGTGCCCTGGGTCTTAGATGGTAGGAATGCTCTTTTCACTATAATCACACTTGATCAATGGCAATAAAGTTTCACCCTACACAAAAGCATTTCTCCTATGGAAAAAAAAATCTGCTTTTATCTATCTTATTGATAATAAAACTTATTTTTGAATTGCTTATTTTTGGGATCAGTGTTTTACCCCACAGAAGAATAACTACCCTAAAGTCATAAAATGTCCCGCAAAATCCAAATGTTGATCTTGGTCGTTAATTACTTCTCTGTGAAGACTAAATTATTTTCTATTAAATAATATATGTAATGTGTACCTCCTTCATACCATAATCTGGACATAAAGAGAAAAGAAATGTATGCCTTCGAAGAGTTCACTGTGTAGTTCAGGAATGTGCTACTGCCCACTGGAGCCCAGCATGCCAACTACAGGAAAGTTCAGGGAAGGGAAGCCCCCTTTAAACCAGAATGTCTGACTCAGATAGTACAAGTTCACTGACAGAAAATTCCAAATTCTCATTTCTTTAAAGAACAAATACAAATTTTGTAAGTGTCACAAAAACTTTTTACATAACATTTACAATTCTAACACAAAGCATGAAATTTTTGCATTCATTTATTCATTTAGTAACCATGCATTGAGCACCTACTATATACAAGCCTCTGAGTTAAGATCTTGGGATAAAAAAATCACAAAATATACACTCCTCTGCTTTTTAAAAAAGTATACCATAATACTTTTATACAAAAGGAACTAGTATTGAGGTGATACATGGGAATGTCTATTTTTCAAAAAGTGTTACTTTTCATATAAATAGAAGGCATTGCTATGATTAAATAATTGGGTCATGCAGAAATTTTCACTGATAGAATTGGTATAATCCGATTAGCAAAAACACATTTACTAAGGAAAATGAAACCAGGCATTATAATAGCACTTGTTGAAATACCTGCTATTCTTTTGTTTAGCCTTAGATCATAGTTAAGATTAAAAGTCTTTGAAATTTATCTAAGATACTCAAATTTTGAGAGCAGGGAGACTCAGTTTAAATTGATAAGCCTGGTTAGATTAATCACTATAAAAGCAAACCTAGAAATCAATCATTTTGTTAAAAATAAATCAACTCCATTTAGAAAAGTTTTATTGGCACTCTCAACTACAAACCACTTTAGCTCTAAAGATGTTTACTAATTACTTTCTTACCTAACTTGAAGCTTTTAAAAAGTGAAAAGACTCTATTATATTACAATTCAGTGTGATTTAGAAATCTGTGTTTCCTGCTATAAATAATCAACATTTCTTATTGGCAGGTTTGCTTTTCTACTGGGATGAATTTAAATTCTAACTATGGATCTCTTATTATTTCGTACTTGTTCATAGAAATCATCCACAGGAGCGCTTGCTATCCAGATGCATAGAGAATGTGTACTGAGTGCTCCTGGGCTTCCTAAATACTCAGTGCAGTGTTTGCTTATGCCTATGAGGGATAATGAACTTTTGGTTACTTTCAATTGCCTTATCATTGTCACTGTTAACTGGCCACCTCAACTGCACATCCCCCATGGCTGCAGAATCCTGGAGAATATAACTTCCTTCCCACATTGCATCACCTTGGGTAACTTCTTATAACAGCTTCAGAGTTCAAATAAGCTTAAACTTCCTGTCATCGAATGGGCTAAAACATTGCTTGAAAATGATACTGTAAAGGTATCCTGAGAATGCATCCTCAGATTGGTGGTCTGATTTCCCTATATCACCATTTTGTTGGTCTCACAGGAATGCATTTCTGGGTAACCACTGGAAGTACCACTGTAAAGAAACTGTCATCATTTGTTCTGGGTCTCATCTGAGATCTGCACCAATTCAATTTCTCCTGGATATTTTCCTCCTTTCAGGTGTGCTAATGGGAATAACTGGAAAGAATCAAGTACAAACTGCCTCAATCTGCTGAACGTTTTCATTTATTATTTTTCCTTATCTCTTTGTGTATGTGCTCTTACACAATAGTAGCTGTCTCCTTGTAAATCAGGTCTTCTAGAAAACTATTTAAACCCTGAAAATTCCTTGTTGTATTAAGCATAAATTAATTAAATACATCACAAAATGTTTTTAAAATATATTACATTTTATGGCATAACTGGATATTTGCTTACAAGTACCAAAGACATATCAAAAATGCAGTTTACTATTTACAAGTGCCATTTAAGTTTATTAATGGGACCATTGACTTCCAATGTCTAATTCAGGCACTGACATGTCAATCACAATATTTTCTAAATGTGGTTTAGGATAAGGATAGAAACTCCACTAAACATTATTTTTAATGGCAGGGAGGTGTTTACAGGTTATAAACACAAAAGCAAGGTGAATAATACGTGCAAAAGACAAGAGACAAAATCAATGCACAAACACACAAGAGTGCTTGCTGCTCCACTCATGACTTTACATGGTATTCTTTGATGAAACATCTTTTTCAAGTTCTTGGCTTGTGCTACTAAAAATCTGATAAAAACAACCAAACAGATCTATTGTAGTGTGTCAAGAAAAGTTCTCATATACACAAAATTCTAAGACTCTAAGAGAATAAATGCAGTAACCATATACATATCTGGTTTTGGACATTTGATAAAGGGAAATTTTGGTGATGGACTGATGAGGGCCGCCTGGAGAGGCAGCCAGGAAAACGGTGATATGGTGATAAGAAGGGAGAGAGTTGAATAATACAGAATATGAAAATTTTGTAGGGGATTAAAAACAGGGAAGAAAAAAGAGTTTCTTGTAACTAAAATACAAGGAACATTTCTGTTTACATCAACAATTTAAACATAAGAATAATGCTTTTTGAATTTCCCCAGGGTTTGATTGATGATTCTTCATTGCTAATTTTATTCACAAGTTTAATGTTTGACATGTGAGCAGAGATGGGCCAGAGGAGGAGGCTGAGGAAATAAAGGAAAGGCAGGTGAAAATAGTAACATTTGGCAACCTGTGCTTAACAACAAAAATCAAGAACTAAGTACAACCTGGGGAAAGTCTTTTAAAAACTGCTTCCAAAATTTCAGAGTAAGATGAATGAGTAGACTAGCTTAACTGCAGATTAGGTAGTTTGAATCAAATATAATAAAGAGAAGTATGCTCTTAGTAGGCATAAAGTAAAAAAAAAAATATTTTATGGAAATAATTTTGCTTGTCTCCACTACTTACAAGGGGAAATAATCATGTTAACATTAATAACACTTTATACCATCATACTTAAATCAAAATTTTTAATCAATTTTCTTGTAACTACTGTTCTTTACCTGCTATACAAAGGTATGGGGGAACATACACTGCAGCAAAGTCAACACATCTATAAATTGCTTTGCTCTAGATTCTAGAAGTCTAGAATCTTCTACGTACAAGATTCTAGACTCTTTTGTGTCTGTTAAAGACAGTATCATATGCACAATTGTCAGTGTGATATATGATATGAATACAATTAAAAACCATAAAAAATAGACTAGAGCCAGGGTGGTCTAATGTAATAGCATTTTATTGCCTGAATATTTTTGGGCTTTGATATTTTAGAGAGATCTTGTACTTTGCAAAGCCCTTTGCTCAGTCAGGCAATGGGATGTGAGTGAAAATAGCAACAGCAAATGGAACTCTGAAGGCTGGCTTCATTTTAACACAAGTCTATGGTATATTGGTATTCCAGTAAAATAATTGCTGAGTTTAGGTTTTCTCAGCTGAATTTTGGAGTTGGGTTGCTATAATCAATTCCTCAAAAGGAGAAAAAAAATCTTTATAGAGGTTTAATGCAGATTGTCCCATAGAACACAGAAATACATCTTGGAGTTTTTCATCCTCCTTGAGCTACTATAGAAGAGAATATCTCCAGTGGCAAAAAAAAAAAAAAAAAAAAATGCAAATTTATCATGGGCACAGTAGGTTTATATACAAAACAAACAGATTTTAAGCAAGAACATCTGTGCAAACAAGATTGTAAAAGGTAATTTCAAGGCTACAAAAGAAGAGAAAGTATGCTGATTTGATTTTAAAATAGACATGTTAAATTTGCACACCCATTGAAATGTGAGGTGCATGACATAATTCAATTTATTTAATGAATATTTGCAAAAAGCCTAACTGGGTAAAAAAGATTTTTTCTTGTTTTCCTATTTTGATGTTAAGGAATATTTGACAAGTAAATAAATAAAAAGGAAATATGAAAATGCCAGCTTTTCAATTTAGACATTTGCTTGAGAACGCACTATGGGCTAGATATATAAGTAGAAGATATATTTTACTATCGCTTGATTTCTTTCTTCAGAAAATTATAATAAAGAAACATATGAGTAATTTATAGCATTTGCTGGGGAGAGGGAGTTATGGGTTTTCTGAGAACACAGGTTAGGGGCAGGTAAATTATGCCTCCAAAATCTGGAAGGTTCCCAGTGTAAACACTTAATTTTGAAAGAGGAGTCAAAAACTATCGTATAAAGAGGATGCAGATGGTTTCTAGGGGAGAAGTTTTGTATACAGAGACAAAAAGGTATGAAACAGCATAAATATCTGTGAAAAACTGCAAGTGGCTGGGTTATTCTACTTTCTCTCAATATTCTTATTTCACATGGTACAGAGAATGCTCCAAGTAAATGTAAAGACTGAAAAATGTAGAAAATGGGTAGCCCACTCAGGCAGCAGTAACATCTAACAGGGAAGCAGAAATAATGCCAGTAAGGGCAACTGAGAAGAAATGGTCAGAGAAATAGGAAAACGGAAGAGAATGGTTTCCCAGAAAATCAGAATCAAGAATAAGATACAAAAAAGATGAAGTGCTCTATAAGGTCACATACTGCCAAAGGATCAAATAAGTAAGAATAGAAGATGATAGCTAAATGTAAAAAGTCAGAGGCCAGTGCTGGCCTTAAAAAGAGTCTCAAGGGAGTATTGGTGCACAAAGTTAGGTTGTAGCATATTGAAGAATGAATGGGAGATGCAAACCTGCAGACTTAAGTTTGGGAGATAATGGAATAGTTCAGGAGGGATTGGGGCATGTTAGTATAATGTGGGGAACAACCAGGGATAGGGAGAAGTATAAAATATGAGAGAAAGACAGGGTTATTAATAGGACCAGTTCCTTGCAGATGCTGGAAGGGATAACAGAAAATGTTCAACTGGAAGGATCAGGAATGGCATGGAAGGAGTAGCGTTTGTACTTAAGAGGCAAGAGGCAGACTGAAGATGGAATATATCTGTTTAAGTTAGGAAAATATGTTTTCCCAAACTTTAAATTCAATACATACAAACACATACAACAAACCCATCCCCTTCCTAACAAACCATAAATTCTGAGATTTTCGTATTTATTATTTTCTGTACACTTAACTGTTTGTTTGATTGAATAAATAATGATGCTGTCAGCTAATGTGTACCTTACAAGTTTCCTTTTAAATAATAATTTATTGTTATTTAGTCTTAAAAATGCTAGCCTTTCTTTGGATAGTTTGTAGTTTTCTGCATTTGTTCTCAGATTAATATGTTCAAACACAAAAATAGCATAATAGTCCTGTCATGATAAAAAATAAAGATGTGCATTAAATTTTACCTTTTTAGTATTAAAAATGGAGCCATGCTAAGTCTTTCAGGACATTATAACCTACATACACATTTTACTGGACAGTCCCCAAATCCATCTGTGCATTCCTGGAGCACCTCTGACTATAACTTTCACTCCAAGCAACTTCTCTGCTTGAAAATGATCAAATGAAAATCTCATTAATGATCTAAAAATAAACAAATAGGCATAATTCAACACATATCTTAAGGGGGTTCATATTTAATGTATACCAATAACACAGCATAACATAATTATTGAAGACTAATGAAAATCAAGTGAATTTTCCTAAGTATTTACCAATTAATATTTTAAAAATAAATTCGTTTAATCTTTGCTTAGTAAAGAAAGTTATTGTTTAGTAAACAAGAAACACTGTTAAATAGAAAAGAGTAAATCTATTGCAAAACTAGATAAATATATCCTCCAGTGAGCCTCTTAATGTCTCCTATAGTGACATTTTCCATAGAAAACTTTAAGGTGGTAAAGGCATTCTTAATAATTCATACCACTTGTATCTCAAGCTTTCTGTTTTGGCAGCATAACTACTAGGTAGAAGTTTGAAAAAGCCATGTTTTAGTTATTCTGAACCAACAATTAGGCAAGAATCTATTTGGAAAACTGATTAATATCTCTAACAAATACTGCCAAGAAAAATCAGATCTCACTTTTCAAAATTGCTATGACTCTTCAGGATAATTGGGCTCAAACAAAAGCAAACAACAAACAAACACAACACATCTCAATATAATCAATGAGTTTTATTTTTAGGATATGCGATATTGAAAAAGTAAACTATTTGGAACCAAATTCTCAATATGAGAATTTTATCTGTGTCCATCCTAAAATTCAATAAGTCTTTAGTATGCAAAACATTTATAAGTCATGTTAAAGTGGATTTTTCTAAAATGCAAGATAGAAGCACAACTCTAAGTGAGAAATTCTAATCAATGTGCCATCTACTTGTGCCCACTGTGGTCTGTTTTTATACTTTTTTTTTCCAGAATTATCAATAGACACAGGGTTTTACAAAAACTTTTGGGTTTGGATTAATTTTTCCTGAGTTCCCAATATTCTCAGAGTGCTGAAGTACTTGTTAGCTGAATAAGATTATTTATGCTAGCTCTATAAAAGCTTATGTGTTGGGGAGCTTTTCATCATTCACAGAAACATTGTGTCAGTGGCCCAGTCAGTCATGTAGAAAGGGACATGGAGCAAGTGAGGCTGGAGAAGTAAGGTATCGATTACCCATATGTGTGACCTACAATACTAGCAAAAATAAAAATCAATTTTATAAATTTTTAGGAAAACTGACAGTATTTGCAATTCAATATATGAATAGTATACTAAGTGATATATAATCTTCCTTTCCATCAAAAATTTAACTGAATGTTATGGTAATTTTAAACAAATAAAAATAAAACCATAGCAACACTAAACACAAGAAAATAAATGTTAGAAGGAAAATGTAATTTATTTCTGATGGGCAGAAAGCAGATGAGATCATATGTATAAACAAAGCAGGGTAATAGTTGGGGCAGGGGCACTTTCACGTTCATGAGAGAGCTATCCACAGAATAGCTGGGCCATGAGGCCTCATCGTGCCCAAGTAAAGTCTTTAATAACTGATTTTGAAATAAAGTTAAGTAATAGCCTTAGGGAAGTTTCTAATGGAGGATTTGGTCTGAATAGAGAAGTCCACCAGACCCTATCATTTAACCTTCATCATGGATTTAATAAGGAAATACCAGAGACATCAACACCCCAGAGAGTAACAGTTAAATTTTCCACCTCCAGATAAAACATCTTGTTTAATTTTGCATTTTTGGGGTGATCTAAATATGGGTGACAAATTATTGACCATGACTTATAAAGAGAAACTTCTATAACATTCATCAACTATAGACTGAATGTTTATTCTCTCTAAAGTTCGTATGTTCAAATTCTAACCCCCAGTGTGATGGGGGTTAAAATTCTTATAAAAGAAACCACAGCGAGCTCCCTTGCCTTCTTCTGTTATGTGAGATTATACTGAAAAGACAGCCATCTCTCTATGGTCCAGGAAGTGAGTTCTCACCAAACGTCATTTTTTTTTTTGGCACCTTGATCTTAGATTTCTAGCCTCCAGAACTATGAGAAATACATTTCTATTATTTGTAAGTCACCAGTTTATGGTATTTAGTTATAGCAGCCTGAAAGAACTGAGACACTATGTATTTGACAGAGCCGAGAGTGAGTTCTCCTACAGAAGATAAAGCACTGAACTTTAACATAAGTAAGAAAAGTAATTTAAAAAAATAAACAATATATCTTGTACATAAATTGTTTAAACTAATTCAAAGAACTTTGGATAAAATGAACTGCTAACCATGGCTACACCATTTTTTTTGAGGGGAGCAAAAGCAAGAAAGAAAAGACCAACTGAATAACAAAAACAACTAATACCAGTAAAAAATGAAAGTAACATAAAGAGCAGAAAAACTTAAAACACAATTCTAATTAGTATCTTTAGTGATATTCAAGAGAATATTACTCTCATAAAACAAGAAAAATTCAAAAGAAAACATTAAAAAAATCAGAAAGCATGTAAAATTTCTCAGAAATTAGTAAACTAATATTGTAATAAAAATAAAATGGCTGACTGATAAATCAAGTTGAATAATAAATTAATAATTCAGAAAATGGAAGAGTAAATTGTTGCTACCAGATCACAAAGAGAAAGAGATAGAAAATATGACCAAAATATAAAAAGATATTTAGGGTAGATTTAGAAAATTTGAAATCCAAAATAAACTAATAGTATAGATTAAATTAAAACACACAAACAAAATGTGTAATGATTGTGGTAATGTTATAAAAAATTCTTAAGCAAAGGGCATAGATACACAGATTGATAAAACACTATGTGCCAAGCATGGTGAGCAGAAACAATATACACCTTGACATAGCCTGACCAAAAAAAAAAAAAAAAGATCCTTAATTTGGCATTTTGGTGTTCATTTTTTAGTCCTAAAATACATTATATCCAGGTACAATGAAGAAATTTCAAAAGCTTCAACATAATCAAAATGAGGTTGATACCAAGTCTTTTGTTGGTGATTGTGATTGCTAGTTGACAATGAAGCAAAATATTAAAGTTCTGTGAGAGAAGTTCCTACAGCTAGAACTTTATTTTCAATTGTGTCAGGCCATCAGATGGGTCCCCTTAGATTCCTTACACCCATGTGTAGTCACACAGTAATCTCAGCCTGAAATAGATCAGCCAGGCACACCTCAAGCTGGAGGCTGCTCACCAATTCCAGACTGGAATAAAGGAAAGAGGTCTGCTTTCCTCAATTGCTTCCTAGACAAGGTGATCGAATCTAAAAGGACAGATGAGTTATCTTTTTTCAGGACAAACTGTGACTAAGGGGAGAAAGAAGACAAGAGGAAGAAGCTGATAATAAAATTTTCCCCACTTCTTTCTTCTGATGGTCTGAGTCACAGTTTGATGTACTTACAAAGCCAGCATCTGCGTATCTTTGCTGTTAGTTACGATGCCTGTGAATTTGTTTTTTATTCCTTCTTGCATCATTCTTGCTGTCTGGGATTGCATTTGCACATAAGTCTTGTCTCATGCTCTATTTTTTTCTGGGAAATCTGATCCAAGACACAAACCTATTTATCAAGTGTGACATCAAATAATTTTATGTAAGAAAGCACCCAGAGTTTTATGTTTTGTACTTTGATTTTTTTAAAGAGTGCTTTTAAGGAGAAACTATACAAAATACCAACAGCAACATCAAAAATAAATTAAAAAAAAAGATGTTGTATTTAGAAAATAGAGAAAATAACTCTAAAATGCAAAGAAAGGAAATGTCAGCCAACTGTTTTATATACATATAGTACATTTGGTATTAATTATAATGTGAAGCCAGAGAAGTCCATGAAAAATACCTTCAAGAAGAAAATATTTTTAATTATATAAACAGTATTCTAATCTGGTATATTTTAATAAATAAAAGAAAGGTAGTTTATAACAGAGATTAATAAAAATCTGTAGTTGACTCCAACGTTTTGCAACACAAAAAAGGCATGATTTTGAATAAGTGGAGTATATAAATGAATAGATTGGAACCTGATGTTTAATAATTATTTTCAGGTATCATAGTTTTAGGAGAATTTTCATTATTTTGGGTCAAATTATTAGATGAGGTAGTATGTATGACAATATTTTACATCCTGTTTATATTATTTCAGAAAATACCAGTAGAGAAATCAAAGGATAATGATGGTGATTGTAGAATAGAAATCATCTTGTATCGGTCTTTGTAGTCACAATTAAAAAATGAGAATCAAATATGAATAGCTCTCTGAGATGTTAAAAATATTTTATAATGGCCAAGGTCAGAAAAATACAGGGAGAAAACAAAGTAGAGGGAGGTGCAGGCACACCAATTTTTCATCACATAGCAGAGCCTCTACACAGAGAGTAACAAGTTAATATAACTAAAACTAAACTCATGAATCAATCAATTAAAGTATAATCATATTATTGACAGGATTAGAGATGAGAGCTAGAAGAATTTAAAATAATAATGTAAAAATCAGGAAGTACATCTGCATATGGGAACATATTCTAATATGGACCACATTCTTGATCATAAAGCAAACCTCAATAAGCTTCAAAGCTTGAAATCATACTGATATGGTTTGCATTTGTGCACCAACCCAAATCTCATGTCAAACTGTAATTCTCAATGTTGGAGGAGAGCCCTGGTGGGAGGTGATCAGATTACAGGGGCAGATTTTCCCTTCCCCTTACTGTTCTCATGACAGTGAGTGAGTTCTGACAAGACCTGGTTGTTTTAAAGTATGTAGCATCCCCCTGTTTCTGCTCTTCTTCCTTCCCCAACCATGTATGTCATGCCTCCTTCCTCTTCACCTTCTGTCATGATTGTAAGTTTTCCTGAGGCCTCCCTAGCCATGCTTCACGTACAGCCTGTGGAACTATGAGTGAATTAATCTTCTTTTCTTTAAAAATTATCCAGTCTCAGGTAGCTCTTTATAGCAATGTGGGAACTGACTGATACACATACCAATTATACATTCAGACCACAGTGAAACAAAAACACAAATCAGTACCAAGAAGATCCCTCAAAACCATATAATAACATGGAAATCAGAAAACTTTCTCCTGAATGATTTTCAGGTAAATAATGAAATTAACATATACATTTTAAAAGGATTTGAAATAAATGAAAACAGAGACACAACATACTAAAATGTCTAGGACACAGCCAAAGCACCATTAAGAGGAAATTTTATAGCACTAAATATCTACATCAAGAAGTTAGACAGATCTCAAAATAACTGGAACTAGAAAAATAAGAACAAACTAAACCTACAGCTAGCAAAAGAAAAGAAATAACTAAAATCAAAGCATATCTGAATGAAATTGAGATACAAAAATCCATACAATGTATGAACAAAACCAAGACCTGGTTCTTTGAAAGGACAAACAAGATCAATAGACCATTACCTAGATTAACAAAGAAAAAAAAAAGATTCAAATAAGCAGAGTCAGAAATGACTAAGGTTACATTATAACAAAGCCCACAGACAGAAATACAAAAAAATCCTGGGACTATTATGAACACCTCTATGTACAAAATGTAGAAAATCTAGATGAAATGGTTACATTTTTAGAAGTACACAACCTCCCAAAGCTGAGTCAGAAAGATATCAAAACATTGAATAGACAAATATTGAGTTCTGAAATTGAATCAGTAATTAAAAACCTACCAACCAAACATAGCCCTGGACTAGATGGATTCACAGCTAAGTTCTACCAAATGTACAAAGAACTGGCACCAATGTAATGAAACTATTCCAAAATATTGAGGAGGAAATACTCTTCCCTATCTCATTCTATGAAGCTAGAATTACATTGATACCAAAATCTGGCAAAGGCATAACAAAAACAACAAAACACTACAAGCCAATATCCCTGATGAGCACAGACCCAAAGATCCTTGACAAAATACTAACAAATTGAATCCAGCAGTACATCTAAAAGTTAATTCATCACAGTCAAGTAGGCTTTATTCTTGGGATGCAGGGCTGGTTCAACAAAACCAATAAAGTTAATTCACTACATAAACAGAGTTAAAAACAACACCATGTGATTATCTCAATAGCTGCAGAAAAGGCTTTGGAAAAAAATCAACATCATTTCATGATTAAAAAAACAAACAAACAAAAAACAACCTTAACAACCTAGGCATGGAAGAACATACCTCAAAATAATAAGAGCTATCTATGATAAACCCACAGCAAATATCATACTGAATGGACAAAACCTGGACGCATTTTCTACTTAAGAACTAAAGCAAGACAAGCATACCCACTCTTACTACTTCTATTTAACATAGCATTGGAAATCTTAGCAAGAGAAATCAAGCAAGAGAAAGAAATAAAAGGCATCCAAATAGGAAAAGTAGAAGTCTAATTACCTCTTCACTGATTATATGATTCTATACCTAGAAAACCCTAAAGACTGCCAGAAGGCACTTAGAACTGGCAAAACAAACAAAAAAAAAAAAACAAACAAAACAAAAAAAAAAAAAAAAAAAAAACAAAAAAACTTTAGTAAAGTTTCAGGATATAAAATCAATGTACAAAAATCAGTAGCATTTCTAGGAACAAATAATGTTCAAGCTGAGTACCAAATGAAGAACACAATCCCATTTACAATACCTGCACACACACACACATGCACGCAAAAATTCTATCAATTCATCTAACCAAGGAGGGGAAAAATCTCTACAAGGAGAACTACAAAACACTGCTGAAGGATATCATAGATAATGCAACTAGAAAAACATCCCATGCTCATGGATCAAAAGAATCAATATTGTTAAAAAGGCCATACTCCCCAAATCAATGTACAGGTTCAAAACTATTCTCACCAAACAATCAACATAGTTTTTCACAGAATCAGGAAACACAATTCTAAAATTCACATGGACCCAAAAATGAACCCAAATATCCAAAGCAATCCTAAGCAAAAAGCACAAACCTGGAGACATTATCTGACTTCAAGCTATTCTATAAGGTTACAGTAAGCAAAACAGCAGGGTACTGGTACAAAAATGGACACATAGATTGACAAAATGCGAGAAAACTAGAAATTAAACTGCATATCCACAAACATCTGATCTTTAACAAAGCCTACAATAACAAGCAATGAAGAAATGACTCTCTATTCAGCAAATGGGGCTGGTAAAATTATCTACCCGTATGCAGAAGAATATAAACTCCTACTTTTAACTATAAAAAATTAAATCAAGATGGATTAAACATTTAAATATAAAACCTCAAGCTATAAAAATCCTAGGGAAAAAAATTGGGAACACTTTTATTGACATAGGTCTTGGCAAATAATTTATGACTAGGTCCTCAAAAACAATTGCAATAGGAAGAAAAATAAGTGCGACCTAATTATACTAAAATGTTTCTGCACAGCAAAAAGAAACTATCAACAGAATAAACAGGCAATCTACAGAATGGAAAAAATATTCACAAATTGTCATTTAACAGAGGGTTAATATTTAGAATCAATAAGGAACTTAAATAATTCATCAAGCAAAAACAAAATAACTCCATTAAAAATGAGTAAAGAACAGGAACAGACACTTCTCTAAAGAAGACATGCAAGTTGCCAAAAAACTCATGAAAAAATGCTCAACATTATTCATCATAGAGAAACGCAAATCAAAACCACAACACGGTACCACATCACACCAGTGAAAATGGCTATTAAGAAGTCTAAAAATTACAGATGTTGGCAAGGTTATGGAGAAAAAGCTGCTTATACACTGTTAGTGAAAACGTAAATTAGTTTAGTCATTATGGGAAGCAGTTTGGAGAATTCTCAAAGAATTTAAAACAGAGCTATCATTTGGTCCAGCAATCCCATTACTGCATATATATCCAAGGAAAAATAAATCATTCTACCAAAAAGACGCATGTACTCTTATGTTTATCACAGCACTTTTCATAATAGCAAAGACATAGAATCAAATTAGATGTCCATCAGTGGTGGATTAGATAAAGAAAATGTGGTATATTTATACCGTGAACTACTACACAGATGTAAAGACATTCTTCTTTTTTTTTCAGATATGTGTAAACTTTATTTATAATTGTATAAAATTTTTAGTATTACAAAAATGATTCTGTAGTGAATAACAATTATACATTTTAAAATAACTAAAACTGTAGAACTGAATTGATTGTAATGCCAAAAATAAATTCTAGAGGTGATGAATACCTCATTTAACCTAATGTGATTACTACATGTTGTATACCTCTATCAGAATATGTATATATAACATATATATAACATATATACATATAAATAACATAAATATCACATACCCACAAATGTTAATGGTAATTTAAATGTTAAAAAAAAAGGATAAAAATTTTGCCTACAGGAACAATATTCTTTAACTTATTTGCAGTTTTAAGCCATTGGCAAAAGACATTCTTCTTTATGGCTGTGTAGTATTCATTCCATGGTATAATGGTTATGTAGTATTCCATGCCCTTTGCAGAAACATGGATGCAGCTGGAGGCCATTATCCTAAGTGAATTAACACAGGAATAAAGCATCAAATGCCCTATGTTCTCACTGCTAGGTGAAAGCTAAACATTGAGTACACATGGACATAAAGATGGGAACAATAGACAATGGGGACCACTGGCGTGGGGGGAGGGAGACAAAGGTTAAAAAACTACGTGTCAGGTACTATGCTCATTACCTGGCGACAGGATCATTTATACACCAAAGCTCAGTGACACAATTTACCCAGGTAACAATCCTGCATATATACCTCCTGAATCTAAAATAAAATTTAAGGAATGAAACATTTCAAAACACAATAGCAACTAAAATATCAGGAGTTAGATGTGGCAAAAAATTAGTAAGTAGTATAATTTTGCAAATTATCTTATTTTTTAAAATGAGAGCTAAAATATACTTCTGAAAATAATAAGTCAATAAAGAGACATAAATTTTTATTTATGTTTATGGCTATAATGAGATAATAAAATTTAAATTGCTTAAAAACAATTATTATTTAAGTATGGGGCTGGGCAAAGTAGGAAAGGTATTTAAGATTTTCTTTAAATATTATTTATTATTGTTTGAGGTATATTTTAAAAATTAAACACAAAATTACTTTCCTAAATAAAGTGACTTTCTTTTTCTGATCTAAGAAGAAATATTTACTCTCTTGGTCATCTGGTGACTGGGTTGGGGGAAAAGGTTTACTGGAAAGAGACAAGGTTTGATGGTATTTTGATAATTAAGGTGAGAAATGCTAAGAGTCTGAAATAAAAAGTAACTTTATGTGTAAGTGACAAATTTTATAGATATGAAATGAGAACGTATTTGATAATCAGAAGTTTGTAATACAAGTTAAGAATTAAAAGATACTTTTTCAATTCCTATCATGACAGGCTTGAAGGTGTCTGTATGCCATCATCCTAGATAAATAAGGAATTCACCAGGAAGAAGGTATATTGATGTATTAATGGTGGTATCAATTTTCTTATGTCACTCTTATGAAGAAGGCAAAATAAATAGTTCAGTTTTGTCTTAGCTAGTTTTGACCCTTGAAATTTGAAATATCTGTGAACATTAACTGAATGTATGATTCTGGAGTTCAGATCTTATTTTAACATATACCTTTGTTGGCCCCAAAATGTTTGTGGAAATTAAAAACTACACTAATGGAGGAAATCACTTGTAGTGACAATGTGATGTATTTAAGAAGACTTAAGTACAGAACACTGAGTAACACCTACTTTTGAGTAGATGGGCATAAAAAAGTTATCCTAACATTGAAGCAGTGATCATAGAAGAAACCAGAAAGTCACGCCTGGTTCCAAAACTTGAAGGGAAGAAAGACCTTTGAATAGAAAAGAATAAAGTCACATGAGAATAACAGAAAGAGTGAGTGATATCCAATGGTTTTGGCTTGTTATTGATTGATTATCTGGAGTGTCATTGTAATGACCAGACATTCACTGGGTGCAAGAAAAATGTGTGTTGATGAAATGATTAGAAAGTACACAAAGGTCTTGATTTTGCAAATCATAAAATATGGAAACAATAGAAATGGTTATATGTATATGCTGAAGAAAAGAAATCTAATGCTAATTGAGGACAAAGAATTGAAATTATCGTAAGTGAAAAGATGATGAAATTAAGCCTACAAGAGACCAGCAAGGTAACATATCAAAGAATCATCTTGACTAATAGACATGTCTTTTTCTCTGAGAATCATCAGAAAGAAATATAGATAATACTTTGCAGTTTTGTATTTGAAATAATGTATCCCTATTAGCTTACATTTTCTTAATTCTACTGAAGACAATAGCAAGTGCTAAACCATAGAAAAGAAGATTTGGGATAGCAATGATTGAATACTTTAGTAACAGATATGCCAAATGTTTAGCATAGTTTCTCAGGGGAATGGGAAGTGAAACTGTCTAGTGTTAGATTTGAGGAATTCTGACCTAATAATCCAGTGGGGATCATGGATAACACATTGTTAGTGACAACTTGACAGATTATGGAAGTTTGTGCTGTAGCATGCTACAGTTGAGCTGTTTGAGTGGAGAAAACGGGATTGTTCTAGATCCTGCATTTGCGGGACCAGTGTGGTGAGAAGAAGGCAAGAATTTAAGGACACTGAGAGGAAAGTGGTATGTGAATGTCTTGCAGGTTCTAGTTTGAAGATGATTGGACCCCAAATGAGAAATCTTGATGATCGGAGAGAAAATAAAGTGGTGAAACACTGTCAGTTTTCTTCAGGTGATAGAGATGCTCTGATAGTAAGGAATTAAAGAAAGATTCTAGTGAAACAATAAAACAAATGGCATTTATTATTCAAGACTATGAATGTTTCCTGATGTTCGTTATATTGAGGAAATGGTAATTGGAACAGGTAACAGCAGTTGAATGCAGATTAACTCTGTTAGTATTTCAAAATGAATACATTTTGAGATGGCTATATTGGATGGGTTTTCTACCAAGATGTTGAAAGCTCCCAAAATTTAAGTAAAGTGATATATGGGAACTTTTTTGACATACCATTGGTATTCAGCAAATACTCCCTTGAGTATGATAAAATGACTTTCATGTATTAAATTGTCACAAATAGTAAATGTTGTAGACATGTACATTAGTCTTCTACTGATATCTTAATATCAGTTGAAAAGAAACCTACAATTCAGGGAAAATATCTGTATCTACCCTCTCAAAATGGAGTAGAAAGAAAAAACATTCAAAAATTTAGGCAAAAAAAATTTGGCCTACAATAATTAATTCATATAAAGTTTCTATAAACTACTATTTCCCAGATATTCCCACCATTTTTAACCTCATTTTAATCTTGTAGAAGTAGTTTTAATTTAATTTTTAATTTCAGCATGAAATTAGTCAATTTTGGTTGAAGTTATATTTACTGTACTGTGTTTATACTGCCTCTTTTCCGTAAAATTAGAATATGTTTTGCCACTTTTTTTCACCCAGAGGTATTAAAGGAAGATTTATAAAACACTAAAAACATTACGAAGATTTTTGTAAATTCAAAGGAAACTTCATGTGCATCTTTTTTGTGCATATGATCTTTACCTTTCACATCTTTTCCAGTCTCTTAATTCTACGTTTCAATCACTCATATGTTGATCATTAAAATGTGTAATGCATTCTAACAATCATACTTTGAATTTTTCAAGCCAAAGAGTAGAATAAAAGTTATATTGCAAATTACTACATGTACTGCTATGAAACTTTAGCGTGTTTGTTTTATTCAAGCTTGTAATTATTTGACTTTAACCATTTAAATCACTATTGAGAAAATGGGGTGGAAGATTAAAAATTATCTGATACATTTATACTGCTTAAACAACAAACAATTCATATCATTCAGAAGAAAATTATACCTGTCTTCTTAATAGCAGGCTGGGTCCATGAATTATTCAGATGACAGGCCAGATGCTGTCACTTAATGTACACAGCCTACACTGGTAGTTTTTCAGATAGAGCCATAGGGAGTAAGGGTTCATATTCAATGAGGATACCATTATTAAAGTACCATTTACCCCTCAACTTCTTTTACTCCCTTACTCCCACTTTGACACATAAATTCACTGTACCTTTCTTGGTCTGTTGGATTGTGAGAAATTTAGTTCCAAGGACAATTTTTCAAATGTTATCAGTGATTGAAAACAAGTGGTTATAATGAAAGTAGATTTGCAATCTTCAGTCTAGCATTTACAATTTTGAATGCTATAATTATGAAACCATCCATGTGTATGCTTTCACAACATATTATGACAGAAGATTGCATTCCAAGTAAAGATTATTCCCCAGGATAATAGTTTAAAACATGACTTTTCTCCTTTTTCTCTTCACTATATTCCAAGTTAGAGTTTGTTCTAAAGAAGCCAATGAGGACTTTAGAAAAAATTTCCATTCACCGAAAGTAGTCCGTTAGCATTTCTGTTGCTACTGATGTGTTGCTCCATAACTTCGCTCATTTATAAAAAATGCTTACTGTGGAGTAGATAGGGTGTATGGCAGTGGGGTAAGGGTGTTAACACGTATTCATAAAGTAAGCATGGTGTGTATGCTACTATAAAGGAGTAGCTGTGATATTGGGCCCTGTACCCACTAGACACTTTAAAACATGACATTTTTCATCATTCTATTTCAAATGTTTACTCCAGTAACAAGCACTGTCAAATGCAAAGTGTAGTGGGACTAACCTCACTGTTGTGAGAGAATTATCACTTCACATACATGTCATGTCCTCATAGAGAGTGGTTGGGTGAGTGTTGGACTTCTTTCTCATTGAACTTCCATAGGCAGTCATCATTTACATTGTCCTTTTATTCACTAATGTGTTTAAAAGGAGAATTCAAGGACAGAATTAATAGTGAAACCATCTGGTATAGAGTGGATTAACTCTCAGGCAGTTTTTTTACAACCCATGTGTTCAAGTGCTGGTAAACAATGTGTTTTTTTGGTACCCACTTCTCAAGTTTTTTTTTTTTTTTTTTTTTTCTCTGAGGCAAAGGAAGGAGACAAATAATTTAAAAGAGAGAGAGAGAGAGAGAGAAAAGAGGAAACTATGTATTTTACTGCATAGCCTTTCTGTGTGGTAGATTTTTGAGATTCATAATACTCACTTTTAAAGTTCATCTTGTTTTGTCTATAATATTTTTACCTTGAGAATTTTTCAGTTTAAAGATGTAAATGCAACCCCTGCCTTTCTGCATGTGTTTTTGTGTGTGTTTGTGCGTGTTGTTTGATAGTTCTTGCACTAATACACATTAAATTGCTTCCAAACTCATGTTAATAAACTTACAAACCATGTGGTAGAATGGGAAAAAAACCAAAACTGAAGAAAGTAAACTCGTTATAGAATTTCATTTCCACAATTGAGAAAACCCCCTTTTCTCTTATTCCACCATGAACACTTTCTCCAGATTCTCCCAAGCACTCTGTCTTTCCTTTTCTCCTAGTTTTCCTCATAAGATCATCACATGTGCAAACCCAGCATCCTGAGTATCCCCGGGTAGGCTGTGCCATCTGGTGTCATTAAGAACAAGGAAGCACTGTTCATCCGGGAGAGCAATCAGACATTTTATGCTGTTGCAGCTGTCATCGCAGCATTGTGGCTTCTTGCCATTATGGCTGCAGGGGATAACTTTGGCTCTAGGAGGACTGGCATCCCTGGAAGAGGATGACATCTCACACACAGAGCCCCCCTACTCCCCACCCCTTGCTTTGGACAGCTGGTTCCAGCACTTGGCAGATGGATACAGATCACAATGAAGTCTAGGCAATCAACACAATTTCTCAGTTTGAGGATGCTGGTTCTTTAAATTTTGGAAACCTCACCAAAACTGATTTGATCTTCTCGTTCCAAATGTAGCTTAGCCATTGGCAAGTCACAGAGATCCTGAGGTCCACTGTATGTATGGACCAGACCCATGTCAAAACTTCAGTTCTCGATATCATCTCCCCAGGCTCAGGGACTCCTAAGCTGGTTTGGGCTTCGAGAAGATCTTGCTGTTCAAGCGTACATGGCAGGCTTCGTTGGTTTTCTCAATTCCAGTGCTTTCTCAAGTGTGCAGAATTAAGGAGAGAGAGCAGGTATGGATGTAGTGCTTAGAGAGAAAGACTTAAAACTCTTACCAGATAGGCAGCCAGAGACACATCTAGGTTCCAAAGGTACAAAGTGGGAGCTTCCACAATGGAAATTCTTTCCAACAGATGACACAATATTTAGAATATGTGTTTGTTTCTTGCCAAGACAGTTTTTACACAGTTAAGACTTACAGAGCTTTCTGCTTATTATCAATTAAGAGATTCTAGCCTCTTCTCTGTGACCTCGCTTTAAAAATAAGTTACAAATGCTGAATATCCCCACAACCTTAGAGTCCCTATGGAGTAATGGTACTTATTCAAAGGCTCTCAAGCCCCATGTGGCTCTTGCATAAGTTCTTCAAGTCCTCATATTTTCATACAAGAATACTGTATTATTCTAGACTCCACAGGGCTGACGTAATCCTGTGGCTCCAGGGAAAGCAGTGATTGCAAATGACGCCAGAGTTAGATGACACGGAGACACTGCATATTAGATCCGGAGGCTGTCTCAATTCCAGAATTAGAGACTACTGCTAAGAAGGAGTGAGAAATAGACATCTGTGCATGGGCAGCTATTTGTATACAGTGCTGTTATATTTTGTGAATATCAGTTATTTTACTATTAGATGTTTCCCTATACTTGATAGTTATGTAACTTGAATAATATAAAAGCTGTGTAATTACTTTATCTGTCAGACAAATATGTAGATTTTGTCGATTAGGTATATTATAAAGTAGGTAATCTCACTTCTAGAAGATATTTAAATAAAATTCAGTTCATGTGATCAAGGAAGTCCACTGATTTTTTTTTTTTTTTTTTTTTTTTTTTTTAAAATGTGAAGCAAATAAGAAGGGAAGATAATTTGTTCTGCAGGTCTAATTGCTGGCTATGTGATTTAGGAGAGTAGGATAATTTCTCTTAAAATGACAGATTAAGTAATTGAAAACAAATTTAAACTCATTACACTAAAACAGGGAACTGATAGAAAAAAAATCAGAAATGAAAGCATTTTGGAATTCCTAATGATTTTGTGAAACCACAAGCTACACTGCACAGACGGTGCGTCTCTGTAGATGTTGGTGGTTGAACTACTTAGTATATTTTACCTTTTCTCTTTTTTGCTTTCTTTCTTTTTAAATTTCAGCCTAAAAGTAGGCTTTTCAGCCAGAACAACTTACATCACATGAAAGTACTTTTGAATCAAAATGTCCACAATTTACTTCCAGAGAATTTGAACATCATCATTTGTATGTTCAAGTTTTCTGTCATTTGTCACAGAAAAAACAGTTAGCTATGGATGAAAATAACACTTTCTCTGGTATCAACCTTCAAGACCGATAGTTTGGATATTTCCTGCTAGTAAATTTTTTGGAAGACAGAAAGCTTTTATTTATTTATTTATTTTTCCATTTATTTATTTTATTGCATTTTAGGTTTTGGAGTACATGTGAAGAACACAAAATAGATTTACAAGAAAAAAACTAACAAACCCATTCAAAAGTGGGCAAAGGATATGAACAGACACTTTACAAAAGAAGACATACGTGAGACCAACAAACATATGAAAAAATGCGCATCATCACTGGTCATCAGAGAAATGAAAGCTTTTATTTATTAAAGAATGTTTATATTTCATTCTTTTCATTTTTCTAGATGAGGGTACAGTAAGCAATCAATTGACTATTTAAATTTAATAGTTAAGGCATACATAATTGGTTGGTTAAAAGATTTGCTAAGAGGATATTGGTGTTTATTTGGATTCCCATGTACCAATGAAAATTTTTCAAGTAGCAGAAATCCAGTGAGAATAAATTAAGCAAAACAGATAAGTGAACAAAACGTAAATGATGCAATTTTTGAAAAATTATAAGGTTACAGGTGTGTCTCGTGGAACTTAAGTACAAGAATGTAGCCTAGATTCTTAACAGCAATAAAAGAATATCATCAAGGGGAGTGATAACATTTATTCTTTATCTTTCTCTCAATTTATTCTTTCTATAAGATTCCTCTGTTTTTCATTCTACATGACAAGCACAAGATGGTCACTTCACTGTTTTCAATTTAGCTATTCTTTCAAGAAGCCAGTCTAGAATGCCTTAGCATAGTTTAAAATTCCCAGGTGATGAAATCTACTTGGGCTGTTTGGATAACGGGTCCAACACTGATCTCTTCATCAGCGGCTGAGTGCAGGAAGTATTCATGGTATGCAAACATACTTGTGCTCTGGAGAGCCCAAAGGAACTAGGCTGACACTCGCTGCTCCCCAAGTTTCCTATTACTTAAAATCCAAATACTACTAGGCATAATTTATTTGTACAGCTAGAAGGATAGCTAATTCATGTTCAGATTTAAATCCATATGCAAGCTCTCTCTGAAAACACTAATATTAACTTGTCTTTCTCCATTTGATCTAAATATAATGACATGCAAACTCCAGAGAGATAGGAGTTAGTGTTCTGTTCAATGTCTTACATTTTCTGAAATATATGGACCCACAAAAGAGAACTTCATATCACTAATCATTTTGTGTATCATTAAAAAAATCAAGATAGTCTCAATTTAAATTTAATTTAGCTTGAATTAAGATATATATATTTTCTTCCATATAGTACCTATTGAATTACTGACAAAAAAAGTGTATGTAGAAATACCTAATAGTAGTTCCTATAGTAGTTCACTCTTCGTGAAATTTAAACAAATTTTGCTTAAAACTCCATTATAAACTCTTTATTCTCTTGACAATATTGTATTCGTCCTCTAATACGTGCTAGGTACAGTTTTCATGCCTCTGTTTAGAAATGTTCAAAACAAATACCAATCCACCTGAAGTTTACATTGAAATGGAAGGTGATAGATGAGAGAAATATACACTTGTAAATAAATAGAGTTCATTAAGTGATGATAAACACTGTGAAGAGGCCTAAAGCAAGTTAGAGATTTGGAGTAACAACATGGGTGAGGCGTTACTGATCCCGGTGGGTCAGGAACTGCCTGTCCACAGAGGGAGGAGACCTCTGAGCAGAGAGTTGGAGAAAGCCAGGAGTAGAGTGAAACGGATCTCTGGAACAGCATGGACAAGGCTCTGCAGCAGGACAGTATTTGTTGTTGAGGGGAGCTGAGACCAGTGTGTGTGTGAGCAGACTGAGTGAAGGGCGAAGACAGTGGTGGGAGATGAGGGTTGAGAGTGATAATAGGAAGGGAAGGGGCTTAAAAAACTATTGCATGTGGTCATTAGAGAAATGCAAATCAAAACCACACTGAGATATTATCTCACGCCAGTTAGAATGGCGATCATTAAAAAATCGGGAGACAACAGATCTTGGAGAGAATGTGGAGAAATAGAAACATTCTTACACAGTTGGTGGGAGTGTAAATTAGTTCATCCATTGTGGAAGACAGTGTGGTGATTTCTCGAGGATCTAGAAATAGAAATTCCATTTGACCCAGCAATCCCACTATTGGGTATATACCCAAAGAACTATAAATCGTTCTACTATAAAGATACTTACACAGGTATGTTAATTGCAGCCCTGTGTACAATAGCAAAGACCTGTAACCACCCCAAATGCCCATCAATGATAGACTGGACAAAGAAAATGTGATACCTATACACCATGGAATACTACACAGCCATAAAAAACGATGAGTCCGTGTCCTTTGTAGGGATTGGATGAATCTGGAAACCATCATTCTCAGCAAACTCACCCAAGAACAGAAAGCCAAACACCGCATGTTCTCACTCATAGGTGGGTGTTGAACAATGAGAACACATGGACTCAGGGAAAAGAGCACCACACACTGGGGGGAGTGGTGGGGGATAGGGGAGAGACAGCAGGGGGAGGGGAGAGGGGGGAGGGATAACATGGGGAGAAATGCCAGATACAGTATGCACCTAAAGTAAAATAAATAAATTAAAAATAAAAAAACTATTCCACGTGGAAAGCACTCTGGAATAAATGAAGTGTGAGAAAATAATACAGAATTTTGAGCAGTGAAGTGATACAACATAACTAATGTTTGAGTAACAGCCTGTAGTAGAACTAGGTTAATGATGCCAGTTAGGCCTTTAAACTACTGAGAAAGTGCAGGTTAGAGACGATGATAGTTTGCAGTAATCAAAAAGTAGTGAAGATTTCAAGTTTTTAGGTTCTATTTAAAAATGTACCTGATAAAAGTGGTAGTAGGATCTCCCCAGACTCCCCCACCATTTTGTGTCCTGACCGAAAATCACAAATCACTCAGTGCATGGAGTGCTCTGTGACCCAGCCAGGTGCAAGTTTTCCCAGCAGGCTTGAAAATTCTGAGGCACTGATAAAGGTATTTAAGCTGTTGCCTTGAAACAGTGAAAGAAACTGGCCCAGGCCTTGAGCCAAATTCCAACTCTCATCAGAACTCCATACTCTAATTCCTTTGCCATGGACATACCAAGGTAGACAAAATCCCTTTTTCCTTGCTGTCTGTAGCGAAGAACGCTACAGTACTCGGTAAGTCTCCTTAATAAATGCTTTGGCCTAATCGCCCTGTTGCTTAGCAATCTTTCTTTGGAATGCTCATCAGGCCCATCTCAGGATGGTTTGGGGCACTCCCTTGTGCGAACTCCCCTGCTGCTGTTTTTGGGGTGACTCTCGCCACTGGAGGTTCAGTAGGATGAAATAGCGCTGCAGGGTATGAGGGAAACTACATGCACAAGGATATAACCAGGAATTTGAGCTCAAGCAACAAGTAGAAAAGAAATTATATCTACTGAGATGAAGGAAACAGTACAGAACAGGTTTCGAAGAAAGTGGAGAAACATGTTGGATTGTAGGTGGCACTTTGATTTGTACACAAGTACATACATTCCTACTAACGATATTATAGTGAATAATCTATATTTGCAATGAACATTTGTAGAAAACAATAGGACTGAAATGCTGTAAGTGGCAATTAACATTAACAGCTATTAGAAAAATACATTAGGAAACTTGTATTTTTTAAGATTTAAAATGCTATTTGTAATGCCACTGCTTAAAATGAAGTAGCCTGATGCAGAAAGTGAATAGTGGTTTTATTTTTTTCACATTCAGGAATCTAAGAAAATGTAAGCTTTAACAATGTTGTTTGTCTTATTTTTTCTTCTGAACTCTATAAATAAATTCAGATTTGTTTTTTCTATCCATTAGGACACCTGCGTTTTAATGTCGCCTTCTTGGTATAAAAGATCTCTCCTTCCGAGTGAATGCAGCTTTCCTTCGCTCTTTTCTCTCAATGCTCCAGGCTCTAATGTGGTTTAGGGACCAGGTAGGTAACAAAAGAGAGAGTGGTGGGGTGTCTAGTAAACTGTGGACAGATAAAATGTGTAGCTGTGAGTCAGGTTTAGTCAACTGTTGCCATTTACAGAATAGGGGCACATATTGTTGCCAGGCCTTCTAATTTTATAAAAGAAAATAAATCTATATAGATTTTAGAATCTATATAAAATCCATGTTTTAAAATCAATACAGTTTTTATATGAAATATAGATTTCATATAAAATCTATTATTTAAAAATCTCTATTAAAATCTATTTAGAATTTATATAGAGATTTTAATATATAGATTTATTATATGTATAAATTGTCTCAATATTTAAATGTTAGCTCCATTTTAACAACACTGTAAGATCTAAACAAAACATGCTAAATTCAGTCTCTGATAAGTTGTAAATTGGTACCTGCATTTACTCCTAGCCCCTCAGAGAATATTGATTCCCTGAGTACTGCTATCAATATTTATTGTACATTAAAAAAACCCTTATTGATTAAATCCTTTCTCATTAGTAAGTGGATGGTTTATCCCTAGATGGGGATCCATACCTAAAACCTTAGGGTTATGATGACAGGGAATTCAATGCATAACCCAAATTGTTAACATTCATTTAGCAATTTTATGTGTCAGACACCACTATAAAAAAGAGACTTATTACATTATATATTAATCCTGAAAATTAAGAAACCTAAAAGCTAAATGTCTCTCTGCAGGATATATGACAAGCAAATAGTAGAGCTGGGCTTTGAATAAAATATGCCTAAACCCCAGATGTGTAACTACTGTGCACTATTGCCTCAAGCAGTTTTAAAATGTCCAATTTCTACAGAATTTTTACCAAGCTATTTCATGTAACTTGTGCTCTATTTTGATCTTACAATTTTCTGATTACATTGTATACTATTTTCCTGATAATGGCTTCCCCTAACCGTAGCACCTAAGGTACTAAGGAGTTACTTTGCTGTAACCAAAGGCTAGAATAGTGGGGTCCTGGGTGACTTTAACTCTGGAAGGGTCTTGAATGGCTGAATACCAAGCTGTTTTTATTTAAAGACTTCCAAGTAGCCAATACACTTCTAAAGCTATGATTTAGAATAAACTCTATGATTTCATTAGAGTTGGGGTCCTAAATTAATAGGCCTCTCTCTTTTTCTCCTTCTTCTTCATAGGCAATCATCCTAAAGACCAAGTTCTTTGGAATCTAGTGTTGCTGAATTACATTATATATAATATATAGGCAGGATTTAAAGAATAGTAAAATTTTAAAAAGCATAAATGTATATTCACCACACAGTTTAAATATTGTAAATTACTAGTACATACTTAGAATCCCTCTGTTGTTTTCTTAAATAATTGCATCCTTATGTCTGCCAATTGCTACCCACTCATTCCCCAAGAAATAACCACTGTGCCAACCTTTGTGTTAATCACTGTTACTATTTATAGATTTATGTGGTATGTATTTTTAAATAGCATATTAACTGTTGCCTGTTTTTAAATTTATATAATAATATTATATTGCATATATTCATCCATGAATTTTCTTTTACTCAGCATTAGTTTTGGACATTTAGCCATGTTGATGCATGTAGTTGTACTTCACCTTCATTAAGGTATAATATTACATTGTATATCTCTTCTGATCTTTTGTATTCTGAATAGACTCTTGGTTTGTTTGCATTACTTTACTGTTATAAATAATGCTTCTGTGAATGCACATGTGTGTGTATGTGTATATATATATATATATACACATACATATGTATATATATATATATATATATACATATGTATGTGAATGTGTTTATATAATGTACATGTTTGAGAATTTCTCTATGTTATTGTATTGTCAGCACTTCCAGATAATGACATTCACACAATGGATGGATGTATTTATTCTCACCAATCATAGAAAAGATTTTTTGTTGTCATCATAGATTTTCATCCATACTAGATATTTACATATTTAATTAATGTGAAATGATGTCCTATTTTGCTGTTAGAATTTTTCTGGTTGATAATGAATTTGAAGAGAGCTTTAAAAATATTCATTGAGAACTATTTCCTTCCACTGGAATTATATGGTTTAAAATTTGCTTTAGTAAGAATCTGTTACTGCTATAAAATCACTTCATTTTTAGGTATCTGACAGTATCATTACTTATGTTAATGAAAGGTAGTTTCACTGGATATAGAACCTTGGATTAAAATTATTTTTATTCAATAGATTTAAAATAATATTCTATTGTTTCAATCTTCCCCTTCTGTTATTTTCAAGTTAGTGCTTAGTCAAATGGTGTCTCTTTGCTCATGGTCTATGCTCGCCTGTCTGTGCTTTTTGAAGATAGTAACTTTTCGTTGTTGTTGTTTATGTTACACATTTTTATGAAGATGTGTGTTGCATGCAAATTTTTGTTTGTACTTCTCAAGTTTTCAAGCTTTTTGAATTTGCCACAAGAAATTCTGAAAATTCATTTGCTAATTACCTTTAAATATTCTCTTCTAAGTTCTCTCTGTGATCCAATTCTAGAACTTAAATTATTCACACATTGGAATTTATTAGTCTATCCTCATGTTTTTATAATCATTATTTTACTAAAATATTTCCCTTTTCTTATTTCTGTCTTCTGAATTATGAAAAATTAATTGCATCTGTGTTCTCCTTCACTTTGTCATCCATTGGTTAATGTATGCATTGTTTTAGTTGCAATTATCATGTCTTTAAAAATCCTTAGCATTATATTTAGTTATATTTGAAATCCATTATTTTTGCTTTAAATAGTATTCTGATCACTTCTCACATTTTAAAGCTTTTCTGAATTTTAAAACATTTATTAAATTTGTTAATTATTTCTTTTACTAACACCAATATTTGTTGTGCTAAAAAGTCTGAATCTGCTACTGGCTGTTTCTACTCTTTCTGTCTTACGGTGAGTTGTTTCCTTGCATTGATCAAGAATGACTCATTCTCTTTAGATTTTTATCTTCATCAATGTTGAGTTTCTTTAAAGAGAGTTTGTAATGGTTTCCACAATCACCTGAGTGTACTGCCTACCAAGGACCATTCCACATTACACTCTAGGCTTGAAATTATTAGATTTTATAGTGAATGTGAATTCACAATGTAAACCCCATAAGTGGGCAAGGTAGTTTCTTATTTGAAGAAATATTTTCTCTTCCACTTAGCAATAAGATTAAGGCCTCACATAATTTGAAGCAACCTAGGCACCTGAGGTGCAAAATTGAAGAAGTCACTGAAAAAAATCTGAAACTGGGTGCCTCCTTATGGGAGAGACACCTTGCTTGCCTAGTCTTCAGCCTGATCAAATGAACATAAATCAGTCACTCCAATCTCTCTTCTACGGGACACAAGTAAGAATTAGGCTTTATATTCTACTATGTCCCATGCCATTATTATAACAAAAAATCAAAGTTTTCAGAGTTATCTACAGCCCTCTAGATGCAAACCTACTTTTAGCAGTTGCTTATTGTTCAAGGTTCCTATTGTCACTTTACTTTTAGCTCTATGGAGTCTTCCTTTTATGACAACTTAGCATTGTTTTAAAAATAATATTTTAACTGACATTTTAGTTGTTTTATTATGAATTTCCATTCAGGCTACCTAGAATGCCATACTCACAGCAATGAAAATCACATTTTCCTCTGCAAAGGTTGTTTGATAACTACATTTTGAGATTATTCTTAAAATAAAAACATTATTTTTTATGATAATATTACCATATACTTATATGATTAGAAAAAAAATGTACATTTTTTACATTGAAAGAAATATACTGAACAGAACACTTAGTTACATTTACAATGGCCTAACAAACAAACAAACAAACAAATCAGTCTCTATGAGTAAGACTGAACATATTCCAAAAAATAGCCTTAAAAGTAACAAAGTGGATATGAAATCCTAGAGTGTTTTATGATTAACGAAAACAATTTTTTCCATTTACCCTTTCAGAAGGATTTAAATGCATTAGAAAATTAACTTGCTAACCATGATGAATATTTACACGGAGAAATGCGAGGAGTGGTTATGTATGAGTCTGGACCATCTCCAGGTGCACTAAACTTTAGGACCTGCATCTTTTACATCCTAGTACCTATTTTCTAACCTCTGCATTGTATTGGTCTTGCTGAGTTGCTTGAATGAGTAATGAAGCTTTCAAAAAATAAATAATTTCCTTCTTTTTTTGCATGAGTACGATTTTGTCAACAAGAAGCTACTGTTCTAATGATCACCTTACTATAGACTAACAAATCTTAATCTCCAATGTGTCTTAAATTATCGATATGCTGATAATTCAGAGAAGCTAATAGCTCAGATGTGGAAAAACTAACTATTTTGGTTGCCTACTTATAAAGAAGCGTACTGTACAAACCAGTGATTTATTCCTTAAGACCACCATGGGGACTGATCATAGGGTCTCAATAGTTCCCTGGGGATCAATAAGTATTAACATAATGTCAAATTTTACTGAACCATCAAAAACATTGGCATTAAGAAAATCTGTTTCAATATTTGTCTACATGCAAAATATGAAAGCATCTTGCCTGTTTATATTTACTTTTCCTATTTTCCATGTGTGTGTGTTTACACTTACGTGTGTGTGTTTGATTTGCGTATAGAACACAAATGTGTTCTGTGTCTTTTTTAAAGAGAGAGGAATGAGTCATGATCATCAAAACCTTCTCTCAACTACAGCCTTAGGCACAAACCTTGCAAAAGGCCTTCAGTCCCCAGTGTAAGTAAGTTAGATCTAGTCCCAGTGAAGCATCAGCAAGGCTCATCCTGCGGCTCGTTTCACTGGGGCAAAGAACAGGTGCAAGGCTCACATTTCTGACTGCTTGGTGCCTTGTTATTATTTTTATGAATAGTCGGTGCATCAGGAACTCTACAGGGATCCAAGCCTTTCCTTGAGCCCAATCAAAGGATTAGTGTGATTCAGGCAGAGATTGAATCTGTGTGGAAAATTGTCCATGCTGAGTTCTATTAGAAGGAGCTGCTGAGTGAGCTTCATTACTAATCACAAGGCAAAATTACAGTCTCTAGAAATGATAAACCAGTAAACAAAATAATAAAAGTCATTTTAATTATTAAATGACAGGGTTCCAAATTAAATGCTATTTATCAGTACCGTAATGAAATACAGTAAACAGAAAAATATTCATATAGTCCATTCACTATGATTTAATTTTGCATAATATATTATTTTAATGATTTTTAAAATGTGACTAATTATCAAATTGATAATTCTCTTCAGCAACCAGTATCTGTGTTTTATTACAGATGTACCAATTTTTATTCACCAGCACTTTGTGTTGATTGAAGAACACTGAAAACTCTGAAAGATCTACTTTATACAGTCTAAGTTATCAGTACCTAATGGTGCTAAGTGATGAATTGCTCCCATTTTAATAGAACAATCAGGGCCTAGTGTTTCCATTATCCTTCTCTGTGCACTTTCCAATCACACTATTGTTGTGCTGATTAGCCAGGATTATTTGTAACGACTTGGTAAGTTGTAAGTCAGATATAACAGGTGATTCTTCCTTGTTATTTGAAAACCAAACATGTTTGATAATTTTTCAAGTTTGCAGAAATTATTGAAATGCCAATATCATTTTACTAGAAGCAATGAGCTGCTCCACTCAGTAAAAATGAACACAAAAATGACCTATTTTCTAGTATTTTTGAGAACTGGCAAAGTAATAGTAATAACTGGAAATAGCTGTTTGTTGTTAAATCTGTTTATTTTGAAAATTATGTCTATCATCCATCTATCTTATTAAGTTCTTGAAATAAGAGCTTATAAATGTACACGTAATGACCGTGTACATTAATTTTCAGGAAGTAGGATGTTATTATTCATGCAAAATGACCTATTACAGTTTAATACTTGATATTCTCATGCTTTTTATGGTACACAGAAGAGGGCCATTAATAAAATAGCTCATGTTTCTATAGCTATGATATTTAACCAAAACACTCCTTAAAATAATATGCCACATTTTCCTTTTCATATTTTAATAAACACATATTAAATGCCTACTACATGACAGACTAAAGTCATTTCTACAAGAAGAAAATGCTCAACTATTACCCAGAGGTATACAGCAAAGAACTGGGTGATTCATTGTTCAAAGGAAAATAATTTTACTAAACATGTTCCAATATAATAGCATTTTAGTAGACAATCTAGGAGATTAACTTAGATTCTTATCACTGCAGTGTGTTTTATAGGATGGACACTCAGTGAAAAGAAGATTGTCAAGTGGTAACTATGGCACACTCTTAAATCCGCCTGAAATATTACATTGCATTGTCAATCTAAGACATCTATTTTTGGTGGGAATAATATTGCAGAGCTGTTGCTTAGTGTTAACATGGTGACTGACAAGGAGATGCTTTTTTCCTTTTGTGTTTTTGTATCCTAAAAAGACAGCTTATGATTTTCTTCATCCTTTTGAAAACTTTTAAGGAAAGTATGCTGAAAAAACTGAATATAATTAACTACTGGCAGAATATTGTTGGTAAAGGGGGAAAAAAACAGTATTATTGTCACATTATTTAGAATGTTCAAAGTGTATTTTAGAGTTGTATCAATATCTTTCTTATTTAAAAAAGTGGAATTCACAAAATAAAGTTCATTTTGTTTTCCTTTTACACAAAGAAGGAAGAAAACCTGCTATAGGCTAGAGAAATGATGCTTAAGATTATACTTAGAGAAAAGAAATATATTTAAGTGAGAACATGCGATGACAAGCAAAAACCTGAATGTAGAGAGGGAAAGAAGATGTGATTATTTCAGTTGGATATAAATTAAAACATATACCTTGAAAATCGAGACTTTTAAAAATGTGACAAGTTAAACACACTGGCAAGAAAAAACTGACAATGCCTAGAAATGTTGTCTTGTATAAGCTTATAATAAACAATTTCATTTAGACTATTTCTCCTTTAGATTAAAATCTACTTTTCATTTATAATACAATTTTATATAAATTATTTTATATTTTATTTATGTTATTTATATCATAGTTCAAATGATATTTATTTTTGCAATTCTGTCACTGAAATATGCACACAAATAATTTCAGAAAATAGTAGGACTATTTTATTTCTTTCTCTGTAATAATAACATTATCATTAGATTATTTTTTCCTGAGTAGTATGCAATGGAATTCATGAAAATTAGTTTTCAAATCATTATTCCAAGGATAATTTTAAATGTAGTATTGAGTAGTACTTTTTCTTTCTTTAGTATCTAAACTACAGAAACTTAAAGTCATTTGCTACATTTTTTGTTTATCTAAATTTGTGTAATTGTATATGAGTACTTGTCTGTGGACATTTTTCTCAAGGTGTCTTTTTTTTCTGATGAATATCTTTTTCTTACATACTTTCTTCCGCATTTTCCTTACAACATCTAGAATAGGCAGTGTGATATTTTAATTGCTTTTGGAACATGCAACATTGGTAATAGTAAATGCTGAGTTAGTCCTTATTACATAATGCAATGTTCTAAGCACCCTGTGCAAATTACCTAATAGGTAATTGCTATAACTGTAACCATTTTGCAAACCCTGAAAGGTTATGTAATTTGTTTAGGGTCACATTACTGGTAACTAGGAAAGCAGATACTCTAATCCAGACAGTCCAGCTGTCTGAACTGTTTAGATTTAAAAACTTTTTAATTTCCTTTTTTAAAAAAATACAATAAGCTGAACATGTCTAAAAGGAACAATTTGATACCTTTTGACATATGTATACACCTGTGAGGATATTGCCACCATCAAGATAATACAGATATTCATCACTCCCATAAGTTTCCAAGGGCCTGTTTGGAATCCCTTCCTTTTGTTCCTTCCCTACCTTGTGCTCAGACAATCTCATTTGCTTTCTGTAACAATAAATTTGCTGTCACCTAGAATTTTTAATAAATGGAACTATACAGTATGTGCAATTTTTGTCTTTCTTTTATCACTTGGCATAGTAATTTTGAGATTCATTTATGCTATATTATTAATAGCTATTTCTTTTTTTTCCCATTTATTTATTTTATTGCATTTTAGGTTTTGGGGTACATGTGAAGAACATGCAAAATTGTTGCATAGGAACACAGGTGGCAGTGTGATTTGCTGCCTTCCTCCCCATCACCTACATCTGGCATTTCTCCCCTTGCTATCTCTCCCCAGCTTCCCACCCCCCACCGTCCCTCCCCTATTTCC